>NC_083460.1:5468689-5821189 GCF_030014155.1 Tachysurus vachellii | reverse complement strand
ATCACAGTGCTATTAAATATTAGTAATTTGCTTGAAGACCGAAGGTGATGAATGTGCAGATAGACACCTTCAAAAAAAGAGTTCAAATCACTGATAAGAACAAATAAATTATTAAGGGGGAAAAGTCTGTTCTTTTTACTGTGTGCTTTTATTTACAATATTTTAAAAATAAAAAAACAAAAATGACATAAACCTGTGGCAGAAAAATAATTTAAATACAGGACACTATGGTGACATTTTAGACTATAGACATAAGAGGTGGATGTGTGTAAACATGGTGTGGTGATAGACCAGCCTTCCTGTTGTTCCTGGTGTATTCCTGCCTTGCACACGTTGTTCCTGGGTTTGACTTGATTGAAAACAAGCATAAGAAAGAAGTCAAAACCAGCCATGACTCACACAAGAAGACTGCACTTTAAAGAAGGCAGTGTGTGACATCTGGCAGAGTTATAACAGATAAGTCAGGAACAAATAAGGGCTTGGATGATACAAAGAGTCTAAAAAAACAAAAGCTGGGTGTACAAGTTAGTAAAGGATATTAATATCCCTAACAGGATGGGTGTCACATTTATCTTTGTTATTTAGAAATATCGACTGCGTAAAATAACAGGTTAAATGTATGCGTGATCTTGGTCTTCATCTTTTTCTTTCTTTCTTTCTTTCTTTCTTTCTTTCTTTCTTTCTTTCTTTCTTTCTTTCTTTCTCAGTGTATCTTCTACATTTATCTTTATATAAATAGCTATGACCCAGTTCAGTCTTTATGTGATGCATTTAATTATTTTTTTCTAACTTCTACCACAGTATAACAGTATAAGCTGTTGGTTTGACCGGTCACTTAAATGAATAAATGGGTTCAATCCAAACCTTGATCACTGAAAAACAAGTAGGTGTAAAAACAGTCAGCTTGGGTCTAGGGTATATATATATATATATATATATATATATTTTTTTTTTTGTCATTTGAAGGTAGAATAAAAAAAGCCCATAAATAGCCAAAATATTATTGTACACATTTAAATAATGAATTTAAATATTTTAGTATCAGTCACATAATTCTGTGCTAAAAGTTCTGTGGAATTTTTACAGGAAAAAATAAATAATTAAAGTAAGTAAGTAAACAAAGAAATGGGTCATGAACTTGGAGCTAATTTATCAGACACATTATGTCTTGCATGCTAATGTCCAAGTCTAAAGCCACTAGATGACACTGTCGCACAGTCAAGACATTTTTCTCGTAAGTGTGTCGCGAACACAAATTCCAGAAGAATTTTCTGCCGTTTGTTTTGCATGTTTTTTTTTTTATTCTGATCTGCTTTGCTGTGACATTTAATGCCGCTGGGGATTCATTTGGGAAAAAAAGGCGCTCGAGACGGAACTGGTTTGTCTGGTCCACGTGCCCCAAAGCGAATTATTTCCTGCAGACATCACTGCAGCTAATGCCAAGACAAACATGAACGGTTCTCTTAATATAAAACTGCATAAATGTTTATACCTCCTCCACATGTTTAACTTATATACCTACAGTGTTATTATTATTATTATTATTATTACAATAATATTAAAAACAACAATAATAAATAATAATTAAAATAATAATCATAATAATACTTATTATTATTACATTTACAGCATTTAGCAGACACTCTTATCCAGAGTGACTTACGTTTTTATTTCAGTTTATACACCTGAGCAATTGAGGGTTAAGGGCCTTGCACAGGGGCCCTGCAGTGGCAACTTGGTGGACCTAGGATTCGAACCAATGACCTTCCGATCAGTAGTCGAACGCCTTAACCACTTATTATTAGTAGTAGTAGTAGTAGTATTTAAATTATTATTATTATTATTATTATTATTATTATTATTATTATTATTATTATAACTTTCCCTTTAAGAAATAGTGTAGTATATAATAATTATTTCTTGAGCAATATTTTCACTTACACTTGTATCTTTAGAAGGATACATGAGTAATTCTCTCCACTCCAGATTTCGCAGGAACTTCCGTTTTATCAAAGGAGAACTTGGTAACCTGAAGTGGGCGTGGCTTGAGCCTCACGCACGCGAACAGGTGTTCGTTTGAACGTTTCACCTGTGAGGTAGAGCGCGAGGGTGTCGTTGTGTTCGTGCAGCTGCTACGTGGTGAAGTGATTACAAAGAGCTGGAAATAATGTCTCGGTTTTGATTGTTTTGTGTGTTTGTTGCGTTTAAGGACGTTTTGTTTTCTTCATTTTTTTTTTTATTTTCTTCACTTCACTGGACTTCACTGGACTTTTGTACTGCAGACTGAGGTGTAAGAGCACTGGGGATAAAGTGACAGAGTTTAATGAGCGCCATGATTTAATGTAGAAGTTTCATATTGTGTGAGAAACTGGGACATAAACAAACAAAAAAAACACTATTTGCAGTATCTACAATCGAATTTAAAACTGGTGATTTATTGGAGCAAAGTTGAACCACGAAATGAAGAAAATGTCGCTCTATTTTGCACTAATACTGACTGCAGTAACTGGTGAGTACAGATTCATAGCTTAATTGATCTCAATTAGGAATAGTCTTGAGTGTGTGTGTGTGTGTGTGTGTGTGTGTGTGTGAGTGTGTGAGTGAGTGTGTGAGTGAGTGTGTGTGTGTGTGTGTGTGTGTGTGTGTGTGTGTGAGAGAGAGAGAGACCGTGTGTGTGTGTGTGTGTGTGTGTGAGAGAGAGAGACCGTATGTTTGTGAGAGAGAGACTGTGTGTGTGAGAGAGAGAGACTGTGTGTGTGAGAGAGAGACTGTGTGTGTGAGAGAGAGACTGTGTGTGTGAGAGAGAGACTGTGTGTGTGAGAGAGAGACTGTGTGTGTGTGAGAGAGAGACTGTGTGTGTGAGAGAGAGAGTGTGTGTGTGAGAGAGAGAGTGTGTGTGTGAGAGAGAGAGTGTGTGTGTGAGAGAGAGACTGTGTGTGTGAGAGAGAGACTGTGTGTGTGAGAGAGAGACTGTGTGTGTGAGAGAGAGACTGTGTGTGAGAGAGAGACTGTGTGTGTGAGAGAGAGACTGTGTGTGTGAGAGAGAGACTGTGTGTGTGAGAGAGAGACTGTGTGTGTGAGAGAGAGACTGTGTGTGTGAGAGAGAGACTGTGTGTGTGAGAGAGAGACTGTGTGTGTGAGAGAGAGACTGTGTGTGTGAGAGAGAGACTGTGTGTGTGAGAGAGAGACTGTGTGTGTGAGAGAGAGACTGTGTGTGTGAGAGAGAGACTGTGTGTGTGTGAGAGAGACTGTCTGTGTGTGTGTGAGAGACTGTCTGTGTGTGTGTGAGAGACTGTCTGTGTGTGTGTGAGAGACTGTCTGTGTGTGTGTGAGAGACTGTCTGTGTGTGTGTGAGAGAGTGACTGTGTGTGTGTGTGTGTGTGAGAGAGAGAGAGAGAGACTGTCTGTGTGTGTGTGAGAGACTGTGTGTATGTGAGAGAGACTTTGTGTGTGAGAGAGAAAGAACTAGAAACTGGAGGCAGAATAGTGACATTCTTAGTGAGGCGAGTGTGGTGTAAGAATGAATAGTGATTAATGATTACTCACCTGTTAAACACCTGCTTAGAGGAAGTGTTTAAGATTTTTGGCGTGTGAATGTGTGCCTTTAAAAAGTAAGCATTAAGTTTGTGAGTTATTTTTACTGTACATTTGTGCTTGCATCCAGGAGTTGTGTGACAAGCAGGAACACCCTCAGTGTTTCATGTCTTTATGTAAATATCAGTATGAACAGGAAACGCCAGAACAGCCAGTGTGCAGAAACACAAGAGAAAGAGGTGATCAGAAATGTCTGTTGTCCCAGGACTGAAAACTGAGCAAGATTGAAAATGTTGTGTTGCAGTTGTGTGAGTGTGGGAATGTCCTTGTGTCTGAATGTCAGTGAGCTGCTAACGTCCTTGTGTTATTTTTTTTTAAAAGTCTGTAGACACAGTTGAACATTAACTGAAAAGACAGGTTATTCACCTTAAAATATTTTTCTCCCTAAGCACCCACCCAACCCCTCAACACACACACACAGACAGACACACACACACACACACACACACACACACACACTAATCTTTGAAATCCACAACCACTGACAGTTTAGAGACAGTCTACTCTTCTCCTAAGACTACACATGCTCAAACCTGTTTCTCCCCCACCCCTACTTTGTTTTTATGGCAACATAAATAAATGATGTTTTACATATTTCTCTTGTTTGCTGTCATCTTCTGGACGCTACCAGCCTGTGTCTGTGGCGAGTTTCTTCAACCCCCTCCGTCCCTGACTCTGCTCTCCTTCGCCGAGGAGGAGACTCGACTACCGTGTGAGTTTAAACCACAGGACGGTGAAAAGGTAATACAGGTGACCTGGTCTGTAGAAAAGAGCAGCAAAGACAAGGAGCAGATCATCACCAGACACATGACAGAGGGGCTTCAAGGTGCTTACACACACATACACACACCCATTGTGTTAAAACACACCTTCCAATTCGGTGTTGCCTTCACCTGAACATCTCATGTATGTATATGTTTGAATGTGTGTGTGTGTGTATAGAGTTTCCTAGCTTTGCAGGCCGTGTGCGCTTCACAAGTTCTGATCCAATGAAAGACTCAACATTGTTGATTCTGAGCACAAGGGAGTCAGATCAAGCCACATACACCTGCCACATCTCCACTTTTCCTTCAGGGAACTTCGAGAGACAAATCAGCCTTACTGTCTGGAGTAAGTGAAGTCTCACCTTTTTCTCTGACTTGATCTAACACATAACAGTAAGATGTAAAGATGTAAATTGACATTTTCTGACAGAAGAGAGGACAAATTGCTTTATTAATGCCTTAATAAATTTTAAAACATTGTTATGCTTGGCAAATTGTGATATAAATAAAAACAATAAAACACTTTTTGAGGCATGCTTTTATAAAAAAAAAAAAAAAAAAAAAAAAATTAGCGGAATTGTGTTGAGAATTTTCTTAACAAGATTAAACACGTGAACATTTTGACGTACCATTCAGAAAATCTGTTAAGTGCTGTCTGATGCAGATTTGTAACATTCTTCCGTAGTTTCACTCTCCTGTTTGTGTTTTCTAGAAAAAGTTGCACAAAAAGCCTAGTTAAAGGGTTGAATACAAGAAAAAGGTGCTAAACACCTCTACTTACAAGATATGGGAGGTCTGGCCTAGCTGCTCTATTAGAGATTTCTTAACATTAACAGTGTTTAATAGTAATAACTTAAAATAAAAATCTAAGTTTTTTTTTTTTTTTTTTTTGTGAACAGACAATTGGGTCATTAAACTAGATATAACAAGACCTAAAAACAGAACTGGAGAAGTTTAGAAAAATAAAACGTATCATGTGGGAGACAGAATTACCAAGTGAGATATGAAGGCATAACTATTACCAATAGATATGATGGCACAACCAAATAATGAATAGAATATAACGGGAAACAAGGAGCAAGTGCTATTAAAAAGTGAGAGGCAAGTGGAATAAACACTTAAATTCTTAACACGCATTTTTCGTCATTTGACCATAACTTATTTTAAAGGTTGGTTTTATACGTTTCATGACAGTTATGCAAAGTTTAGAACTGTAAATATACTTTGCATGTATTGATTTTTCCTTAGGGATAAACTTGAATCTTTGTGCTTGGCTTATTCTCAAATAAACTTGAGCTGAAATTTTTACTAGTCATGCTTAAATATTACAGAAGCTGAAATTGGTTATTTTTTCTTTCCTCACTTGTTTTACACTCGCACTGCGCCTAGTGTGCCATCAAGAAGATCTCCAATATAGGTAGTGTTTTTGTGTAAAATATTGTTTATATCACTAATGATGCAGTACTTGAATTAGTGTGAATGTAGAATGTAACGAGATGGCGTGTGTGAGTATGACGACCATTGCTAGGTTATGTAATTAAAACGTTCCTGGCCTGCTTTTCAGGGATTCCCATCTCCACACTGGAACCGGTCGTCCTGGAGGAGGGTCAGTCATTCCGTGTGGCTGCCACCTGCCGGGCGATCGGGCTGCCTCCACCACGGCTTTCCTGGGAGACCGACGTGCCCGGTCAAATACAGAACAGGAGCTCAGGGGACGGGGTCGTCACCTCCCAGTATTCGCTGCACCCTCTGCGCAGCATGAATGGCCGCAAACTGGACTGCTTGGTGTGGCACCCTGCTCTAGATCAACCTCGCAGGCTGAGCAACCAACTGGTCGTGCACTGTGAGTCCACTTTCATGTCAGACTATATGGCATAATACTACTCTCTGTGAAAGTCTTCCTCAAAAGGGTTCTGGGTGTAGATTTAACCTTCGTCACAGCACACGTTGTGCGTCTGATTTATCTGGCAAAAGTTGTTTTGTTCTGCATTCTATTCATTCTATTTATCCTCATGAGCCTGTAATGTCTTCTTTAGATGATATCACTTTTCTTCACAAATCACTTCCTGTTTTTAGACGTTGATTTCTTTACAAAATATGTGAAGAAATCAAAGTTCCCATAACAACATGGAAGTAGTCATGTGGATATGCAAGACTTCATTTTAATAATATATAAATATTTCTCAAGTAACATGATAAGGGTTTATGTACTATTTCAACTTGTCCAGGCTTGTAGTTCAATCTGCTTGAAGTTTCTAGCTAGCCAAATTTAGCAGCCACAAAACACTAATCAGTTTCAGGCTGATAAAGTTTCACTTGTGTTTGAGGTAATTGCTATGTTTACTATGCAAACACTCTCTTTTTTTTTTTTCTGGTTTATGATGATCAATGCTGGCTTCCTGTTGGTTCAGCTTATAGCAATATGCAACGTTCTGGCTAGAAATCTAATCTATACATCTATACACTTTTCCTTTCTCTGTAACTGGCAAGATATAATATATGAATTTATTCTTGGTGTCCACCGACATCCTATGAGTGTGTTGGACGACCTCATGTGTCTCAGAGGAAGCATGTTTTTAGCTGTTGTGTGGTAAGAGAGAACTGGCTGGTGTGGGGGAGATTTCAACACCAGAGCAAGTAACATTTACATAATATAACTAGCCAATGTTTATAAAACTTCTGAGATTGAGAATAAAGATAACTGCTAAGTTAATATCGATACAGGACACTGTATCCAATGACCATTCAATGAATATGAAATGAAGTTTTGTAGGTGTCACAAAGCTTAGGCAAATCACTTTGCACTTAGCTGTAACTGTGAAAGCAAAATTCAAACAGGAAGTGACTGGTGTAAAAAGTGAGATGTTCTTTTCCTCATAACTCACGAGGCAATAAATAAGACATTAATGTGGTGTGTAATATGCTTTAATAAATAAAATTTGTCATATGAATTAATCGTGTGTGTGTGTTTAGTTCCTCCTGATGCTATCGTTTCTGGATACGATCAAAGTTGGGCCATTAATCGGAATGGAGCTGAGCTCAAGTGCGAGGGTGCTGGAAATCCTCCCCCACACAACTTCACCTGGACCAGGTACCTCCTGCCTGTCTCTTCGTCTCTCTCCGCCTGCATGTGTTTGTGTTTGAGCACCCAAAAACGTCTTCCTGGCCTTTCTGTTTTTGCATTTCCTTGCCCACAACACTTAGCTTATGTAACATCAGTTTTCTTTACCCTCCTCTGTTCATGACACTCATCATCATTTATCTCCATATGATCTGTCTGTTTACCCAAAAAAAAAAAAAAATCCATGACTCTGCAAGAATCTCCATATCATCAGGAGAAAAAGCACATCATACCCACCTGGACCAGCCTCTTTCACTACATGTAATCATACACAAAAGGCATTAAACTCCCTGAGCGCCGCTTATTCAAATGTTCTTTTTAGTGTAAAATAAAAGCTGTGGTGTAGCATTACAACCTATTACTAGACAGACAGTGGGGAGACCTGATTTCACATCGGGTGAGAGCGGGAGGTGGGGGGAGAGATGGAGAGAAACCAGTCAGCGAGAGAAAAGACCGAGAGTAGAGGAGAGGAGGAGGAGGGAGACAAACAAGGAGACACATCCTAAGCCTTAAATGACAGAGCTCTGCTTTAAATATCATTTTAATGGGCACCAAAAGACAGGGTTTTAGTTTGATTAGAGACAGTGTGCGGAAGGTATATCAAGAGTGACGCCTGCACACGCAAACTTAACAATCTTTTATCTTTCGGGGTTTGACATCATTATAGCAGGCACAACTGTGGTCGAGAAGGTCTGTGTTTCTGTTCTCAGACAATGCAGATTGTCTGCTCTTAGTCACTCGTACATCACACACATGCAAATATTCAGGCTTTGGCCTGATCGGCATCTATATGAATTATGTAACAGTCCTATTATATGATACTGCATAATTGTAATTATCACACAATTGTAATTAATTATATAAAGAGAATAGCAAAGATGTGTGTGTGTGAGAGAGAGAGAGAGATTGAAGAGCTGGAACCTGAGAACGCTGGTTTTAACTGCGTACATGGAAACGTGACCCCTTTCATTACAACAGTGGTTCTTTCTGGTATGTGTGTGTGTGTGTGTGTGTGTGTGTGTGTGTGTTAGATTTACTGGCTGAGTGACGAAGTGCACCACAGATAGATATTAACTGGGAAAAAGGGTTGCATGAGAAAAAAGGGCAGAAAACTGTACATTTTTATATCACGTGGGTGATTTTTGTTTTAATGCTTCACATTGTCAAGTTTAAAATCTATTCTCGTTTAAAGATATTTTAAATTAGTTTTTGGCTAATTAGCTTAAATATGTAAATGTACACTATATACATCCTTCTAGTTAAAGGATTAAAGAAAGGTTAAAGGTGCAGAAGGTGTACACTTGACTGTACCACCCCAGTGACCCCAGAACTGATCCATTTTAGTACCTTTTTGTGAGAATGTGTGTTGAGCTTTTTATCTCCTTTTGCTTTGTTTCACTTTAATTTATTCTTCTTCTACGTTCAGTTGTTCCCGTTAGGGGGATCATCTGAATCATCAGTTTCCACCTAGCTCGATCCTTGGCATCCTCTACTCTCGCACCAGTTCCCTTCATATCCTCATTAACACATCCATATATCTCCTCTTTGTCCTTCCTCTTGACCTCTTTACCTCATAGCTCCATCTCCAACATCCTTCTACCAATATAACCGTCTCCCTCCTCTGTACATGTCCAAACCATCTCAATCTAGTCTCTCTGTCCTTGTCCCCAAAAGAGCCAACCTGAGCTGTTCTTCTGTGTGCTCCTTCCTAATCCTGTCCATCCTCGTCACTCCTAAAGAGAACCTCAACATCCTCATCTCTGCTACCTCCATCTCTGCCTCATGTCTTTTCCTCAGTGCTACAGTCTCTAACCCATACAGCAGAGCTGCTCTCACTACTGTCTTCTACACCTTTCCTTTGATTCTTGCTGACACTTTTCTGCCACACACAACACTCCTGACACTTTTCTCCACCCACTCCAACCCACTCGCCTCTTCACCTCTTTTCCACACTCCTTGTCACACTGGACGTTTGCCCCCAAATACTTAAACTCCTGCACCTTCCTGACCTCAGCCCCCTGTAACCTCACTGTTCTACTTCCCTCCCTCCCTCTATATTAATTTCTGTTCAAATACCGATGATAAATGTTAAGAACATTTGTGTAAAATGATGTAATAAATACGTAATTAATTCTGATTTATCGACTCTGTTCAGGAAGGGCGGGGTTTTGCCCAAGGACGTGTTTGTGGAGGGGGACAGGCTCCGTTTCACTCGCCCACTAAATAAAACCGATGAAGGTGTGTACGAATGTGAGGCCAGAAACTCTGTGGGATCGGTGAAGACGGAGGTTAATATACAGATCCATGGTAAGACTCACGCTAACTATGACCACTGCAATGTGGCATCGAGATGTAATATTTGCTAAATGTGTGAAAATGACTTATTTCATTTCAACTCTAACCGACTAAAGTGCATTGTGGGAATTAATGAGGACACTCCATATTGTCCTCTCTGTATGTTTTTTCTTTTTTTTTTGCGATTTTGTAACCAATGTAGTGTATAGTACACTATAGCACAATGTTTACTGTGTCACAACACAAGCAAGTGTTGTTTCTCTCTAAATGGATGTTGAGCTTTAAAAAAAACTTGCTTTTCTTGCAAAATAATCTGTCTTGTGAGGGGGAAAAAAAAAGGCTTTTTCCCTTCACTTCAGCTCCTTCTGCTTTCCACTGTAAGATCGCTTTCAGTCTCGGGACAGTAATTTTTGTTTTTTTGTTTTCAAATAAAACTATAGTAAGAGTAAAAATCTCAACCTGTTCATATTGGGGTTTTTTTTCCTTCATAAAAGCAGTAAAGGATTTAAAGTGACACTTTTTTTTCTTCATTTTAACCTCTTAATAAACTATTCATAGCATTTTCCGAATGCTCTCTTCTAACATTATAGATCAGAACTAAATTGCACGTTAATGAATTACTTAAAGCAAGCAGTGTAGGAAAGTTCTGTAACGAAATAACGTGTTATCAACTGACTGCTGCATTCATATACATACACCGCCCCCATTTGGTAGAAAAATGCACTCAACTTTTTTTCTTCCCCTCACACTTCAAGTAGCCTCTAAATCATCCCAGCTGGAGGCTTCTTTCAACAACCTCCTCCTTATAATCGTGGGTGGAGCGGCCGGGGTTTTAGTAGTTGTCATGACGACCATCATCCTTCTGATTACCTGCCGCCATAGACGCAAGACCAGGAAACTTAAACAGGAGCTCACAGAGACGAAGTGAGTCTGCCATCCTTTAGCAGCAACACTTAAATTGTACAAAATCAAACGTCAAACTGAATTCAAACTCTGAAATGTCAAACTCTTTGTCGACTCTTTTTCTTGCAGGGAGGAGATCAATAATCTTTCGAGGCAGACTTCTATGAGGAGACTTAACTCGTTCAGTACTGACCACAGGATGCGGGTACAGTTGGCTAACGTACACTTTTTTTTTTTCCTAGTAACTGTTTTGGTATTTTAATTAGTTTCCAAGAAACTAATAAAACATCCTAGGAACTTCTCTACACACATTTTATACATGTGTATATATAAACAAAACATGCAGCAAAACATGCAGTGTGTCAGCTAGACACCCCAGCAGGAATTTGTTTTCAGTATATGAAGAGTTTTAGACTTGCTTTACTTTGTCTAATCCTAACAAAAGTCCACTAACACTTTAACGCTGATTTTTTTTTTCTTTCTCCTGAACTTAACCGGGCAGCTAACTAACTGCTAGTAAACTAGCTTGCATTTGTTACAATTTTTTGTTAAACGTAACTCGACGAACATAACCACGATTTTGTTCATCACGTACATTAAGCTAACTCGGCTAGTTCACACACATTAAGATAACTCAGCAAGCTATTGAACCATTGTACGTTTGTCACAGGAAGACATTTATTACGTTCTGCTATCTGAGTCTCAGTTTACATGATTAAATTCTCGGCAATTTGTTAAACAATAGCCACACCCATCATATCGGTTCACCTCAAACACTAGTTATCTTGCTAGCAGGCCTGGTCTATAACATACTGTTCAGATAGACAGGAGAAAAAAGTAGAATAAGATTAGTATTGTGTTAGCAAATTTTGCCACACGACAATCTATAGAACTAAAAGATTGACTAAAAAGCTATGTTTTAGGGGGTTTGGGTATTTTATCAACTGTGAGCAATTATCATAAACCTTAAATGATTGCTGGATCTCTAAACAGAAGATCATCCAGTATGGTTTATGATTAGCCAATGGATTTTTTTCTAACCTGTATTCATAGATAAAAGCTTTGTATTTGTTGCGTGCGAATGTTCTGTCAATAATGCTATAAATACGCCATGAACGCTGGCACCTGGGGTGTGATAATAGACATGTTCCTGCTTTAGCATACACAAAGCTTGTATTGTTTCTCAAATGGAAACTTTTCCACTAGTGTCTGGGTAGCCTGGCGATGGCTTTTTACGTACTGTGAAACAACAGAGCTTCTCTCTTTATACAGATAAGCCCAATTAAGATGTCTAGGAAATGATTTTTTACTCAGTTGCAGCTCTAGACACACATGAGCCATGTCATCCATGGCACTGTAAAAACAACACAGACGTGCCAAAAGCTGTCAAACAAGAATGTGGATTGACTTGTTGGTCTCAATGAGTGAAACATGACCCTCTATACAGGAGCATGACAAACAGACCTGAAATGCCATAAGGCTCAAACTGAACGTTCAAACATGGCTGTACAATGATCTATATCTTCTCACCTTGTTTGTTCCTGTAGCCTGAAGAATCCATGCTACTCAGGATGGAATCTCCTGTAAGAAGCAGTGTCTATACGCTAGAGGTATTACAACACATCAATGCAGGAGAAGTCCAGGCAGCTCCTGCAATAATTGTTTTTTTTATATACTGTATATATTTATTGTCCGTTACCTCTCATGTAGTTGCATACTGACACCATCATTTCGGGATGGTGTAATAATATAGTAGGTGGCGTGCAATCATTTTATGATGCAAAAGCAAAACCCGAGCCAGGAATGATGTGATTACTGTATGCTCTTGTTCATCAGGAGAGATCCGGCATATATGACGAGAGAGACGGCGATCGCGACAGCATCGGCCGCCCAGCCCTCCACCTGTCCTGTGACTCAATGCGAGGGAGCGGGAAGAGGAAAGAGACCGAGGTAGAGAAACAAGACCGCATTCAAAGAGTGGCGAGCTTCATAAAGAGCAGTAATATGTCTTTGGTGAGGTTTCCTCTACATGTGTGTCTATAGTACAGTGGATATAATAAATCTACACACCTGTATATATTACAGTAGTATTTATAATGCTCGATTCTGAACACTGACACAATCTGTTACAAAAGGGTGTGCATACTTATGCAACCAAAGTATTGTACATTTCTTATTTTTAATTGTTTGATCATTTCTCATCACAAAAAAAGAAGGGACTGTAGACTTTTTATATCCACTATATACTGTTTGTATGAATGTGTTAAAGGCACATTAATCTTCTGTGACAGTAATTCATTCATTCGTCTTCTACCGCTTATCCGAACTACCTCGGGTCACGGGGAGCCCGTGCCTATCTCAGGCGTCATTGGGCATCAAGGCAGGATACACCCTGGACGGAGTGCCAACCCATCGCAGGGCACACACACTCTCATTCACTCATTCACTCACACACTACGGACAAACTCCACACACACAAGGTGGAGGCGGGAATCGAACCCCGACCCTGGAGGTGTGAGGCGAACGTGCTGACCACTAAGCCACCGTGCCCCTGTGACAGTAATTTTTTACAATAAATTTTAATTATTCCACTTGTTTAGTCTGCTAAAAATAAATAGATTTTCTCTCTGTGCTCTGACAAATGTGAAAAAAAACACATTAGAGTTTGTGCACTGGATTTCTGCTGCCTGGCGAGTTTAATAACTGCATTTAAACAGGCAAGTTAACCTGAGAATTGCTTTCACAGGGCTGTAATAGTATTTTATTTTTTTATTTATAAATATTATTTTTATAATTATTATAAATATAATATATAAATATTATTAGAATATCTTGCCATAATCCAGCCTCTCTTCTAATTCCTGTGGCTTTTTACCTCTTGAGGTGTATGAAAAATGCTGGCTAACTGTAAAGAAGTAGTAAGAATAAAGTGCTCGCTTGAGCCTCGAGCACAAAGCAGGTAAGTGATCAGGAAATGTTCTCGGTGGCACTTCCGTTTCTGTGTCTGGGGTGAAGCAGGTCACATCAGCATATTAAAGCTATATAGAGCCATACCTGCAGTAAATAGTAAGAATTGCAAAAAAGCGAGTTGTTTGGGTTTCTGGAGAAGTAACTCGATCATTTTCTTTCGATCACTTAGGAGGTAGAGCTTCGGCGAGACCCGAGCTATCCTCCATTGTCCATCAGCTCAGGGGCTACAAAAGAAGGAGGGAAAGAAAAAGACGTATGGGGACAGAGAGAAGGCATGCCGGAGGGAGAGGAGGGAGACAGCGCCTTCAACTCGCATCAGCTCTTAGAGACACTGTCGAAAAACTTCCAGTACACCAACGGAGTCCTGAGGCCCAAACCTAACCCGAACGCTATACTGCTGCAACCACGTGGCCAGTACATACAATAAGAAGGCCAAAGTGATTCTGCACAGCACATCATCTCTGCAGGCTTTTCTGGTCACCAGTAATGATGTCCATTATGTGGTCCAGTGGAGCTCATCCTGCATGCTGCGTCTTCTGACCAATGAATTCATCCGACACTCCGTGGAGCGCGTGTTAATATCTAACACGTGTTAGAACATATCAAGACCAATGGAGACCTCAGCTTTCTACTCTACCCACAGGCAGCTCATGGGGCATCATCTACCAGCAAGTCCAGATGTGGATATATCAGCAGATTTAAAGCAGACAACAACGTTTTAAAAGTCCGAGCTGATGAATGCATCGAAATATTAACTAGTGCCTGTGAAATTTGTAGGGACTTGTGTCATTTGGCTAAAAATAGCCCGAATGAGTGCAAAAGTTAATATTAGTTTTAAATGTTTCTATTTGATACCTATTGCAAGGTTTTCTCACAACTAATTGTTCATACAGAATACAAGATAAACCTTAATCTATACACTATTTACCTCATTCACAATAGGGGAAACCACTCAAAAAAGAGAAATAATCAGATTTTTTTTCATTTGTTAAATGTTTTGAAAGATTTCTTCTTAAAAAACCAAAAAAAAACAACAACAAACAAACAAAAAGAAATCAGAACGGATGGATTGGAGGTGATTGGTGGTGGACAACCAACTAGTATTTCAGGGGACACCGTCTTCTCACTGTCTCATTGTGTGTGTGTGAGAGAGAGAGAGTGTTTTGTTGATACTGACAATTTAGGACTTGTAAAATTGCAGTCCTTAGCTTTGAATTCTGTGTTCATAAGAGAATTAAAAAGGTTCCTGAGGTTATGGCAAATCTCCCCAGCTAACAGCGTTGATCTTGACTTGAACGTTACTGTCTGCAGGAAGCAGATGTTCTGTGTTGTAGTTATACAGTATATGATCTCCAGCGCAGCTACGTCATGCAGCGGAACAGAGCGACTCGGACAGACGGAGAGCTCAGTGAAGGGACCGGGGAGACCCTGAAGCAAGCAGGTCAAACTGCACAGTGAGGTTTAGCAGCTTTTTAGCTATTTCTGTCTGTTATTTACCTCAGTGGATTCCTGTTTTTATTACGGTTTGAAACTGTATTGATGCATGCATAATACTAAAGCTCTGCATTACTTTATGACCGAACAATGCCTCTCTACAACCTTAGTTTAGCCCCTGGCTGCTCTTAAATAATTAAGGGTCACCAACGCAGTGTATAGTATTTGCGAAAGATGTAAATATAGTGAGACAAAGCCATCAACTCGTGTATTATTTCTGTATTCCCCTGTGTATTTGTAAAGACAGTAACAGAGAATGTTGACAACTTTTTTGTTTATTGTAAAAAATAAAATGAGCAAAAGAAAGATGGCCAGGTGTTGGTTTATGTACTAGAAAATAAAAATGACACAGAAATGTTCTAATTGTCTTATTTTCAAAAGCTTTTGCTCGGTGTCCTGAGATCCTTGTGTGTTTTCTGGTGTGTGCGTAAGTTGCTTTGTTGAGAGAAACTTCTCCCGCACATGCTGCAGTGGAACGGTTTCTCTCCGGTGTGAATTCTGTGGTGCATCTGAAGGTGGCTGATGCGGTCAAAACTCTTCCCGCAGAACGAACATATGAACCATTTCTCTCTCACTGGCTTATTCCTCAGAGCTAACCTGGCTATAGCAATTTCATTTCCTGTGACAGTTGCTCGGTTCCCATTCTGGATCGTGGTGTTGTTTAAGAGCATGACGCGTTCATTAGTTCTTGAAGGAAGCAGAAACCTGGGCTGGATGGCTGTGTTTGCTCCGTGTTGTACCTGTTTAGGCAGGTTAAGGTCTGTTGGTTCTACTTCGCTCCTGGGCTGCTGCGGCATCCTCTGCGGTCTTCTTTCTTCTATGTCGAGTCTGTTTGTAATAGTTATATCACCCACAGGACTGGATGTGCTAGAACCGACGCTCCACACGGAGGAGATCAGCGGATGTCCTTCTTGCTCGGAAACGATAGAGCAGTCCGGGTCCTCTGCACGTTCCATGCCGTTCTCCACGGAGGACCACGGCTGCGTTTCTCTGTCCTCGATCACAACACACTCAATGTTGCTCTCCTCTAAACTGACCGTCTCTATCTCATTTTCTGCCTTTTCCTGAAAGTCTGGTTCACTCTCTTCCTCGCAGAATGCGGGCTGCTTCAGATTCCCTGTGGAAGGATGTGGCTCTGTCGGTGTGAGCTCCGTTTCCTTTGTGAGAATGTCCTGAGAATCTATTTCTTCTGAGGATCTGTAATTCATTTCACCTGCATGATGGTTTTCCTTTCCATTACATGCATCAGAAGAAGGATGAGGTTTCCAAGAAAGAAGCTGATTTGTCGCTTCTATGCATTCTCCAAAATCTGCTGAGTGTAAAATGCAGAGAAAGATGAAAAGATTAGTTCTACTGAAAGTGTAGCACTGATCCAATGCTACAGACACCTCGGGACAATGTAAATTAAAGTTAATGTAGCGTAGACAATCCTCCAACGGCATTCTTATGCAAGATCAGAAAAAAAAAAATCAGCGAACCTGGAGGAAACATGCTCTCCGGAAGAAACTCAGGTGAGTCGTTACTGAATTCAGTGTCACATACTGGACCCTGTCCTTGTTTGTTTGTACATTTGTACGTCTTTCTCTTTCTAAAACTTGTCCCTTTGTTTGTTTATTTTTATTAACAAATATTGTATTATTCTCTAAATTATCTACATTTTCTCAATTGTAAATGGCCATAAATGTTTTTTCCCCTCGAAATATGAATGGATGTGAGAGACTTTACTCACTGGTCCAAGAGATCAGCATATTAAATTTATCAAAGGGTTGTGATGTCACTATTATGGTAACATTTAAATATTCAGCAATTTACTCACTCATCTTCTACCGCTTATCCGAACTACCTCGGGTCACGGGGAGCCTGTGCCTATCTCAGGCGTCATCGGGCATCAAGGCAGGATACATCCTGGACGGAGTGCCAACCCATCGCAGGGCACACACACACTCATTCACTCACGCAATCACACACTACGGACAATTTTCCAGAGATGCCAATCAACCTACCATGCATGTCTTTGGACCGGGGGAGGAAACCGGAGTACCCGGAGGAAACCCCCGAGGCACGGGGAGAACATGCAAACTCCACACACACAAGGCGGAGGCGGGAATCGAACCCCAAACCCTGGAGGTGTGAGGCGAACGTGCTAACCACTAAGCCACCGTGCCCCCCCTTCAGCAATTTAATTTGACTGAAATTAAATGATACATTTTAGATGGAGAAAATAGATGAATAAATTATTATTATTAATATTATTATTTATTGATTAAATCTGACTTTTCACTGAATTTGCAAGATGGTGAGCCGTTCTAAAGTGACTGAAACCCTCTGGCAGCAGGTTGTCCAGATGATCCTTTCAGCCATACAAAGAGAAGTTGCTTGTTCCAAATCTGTGATTTCTAAAATACTGCATCTTTACAACGTCACAAAACTCATTCAAGTCTCCTAAGTAGGCTTGTTGTCCATGAAAGACAAATGCAAGAGAGGACACGATAATGCGGAGAATCTCAATGGGCAATCGGTTCAACGCTGCAGCTGGGATTTCGCCAGTTCAGTGCTGAACGGAGTAAGGATCCGACTGGTCTTACAGAGTCTCGACGTTTGGACTGAAACCTCACTCTGTAGTGACTAAACCTCTCATTAGCAGAAAGAATCAAAAGGCTATACTAACCTTGTGTGGACAGAGGAGAACTGGTCCACAGTAATAAAAGCAAGTTTAATTTATTTGTGTCCGACGGGAATCGTTATGTCCGTCGTCAAACTGCCGAAACACTGAACCCAATGTGTGTAAAGAAGTCATTGAAAGATGGAGGTGGAGTGTCATGGATTGGGGAATGTTTTCTGCAGCAGGAGTTGGGTCTCTTATACTGTACAGCTACATGACAGAGTGAATGAAAATGTTTACCAGACCCTTCTTCGACAACATGCGATTCCTTCCCAACCAAGTCTTCAACCAATCAGCCAGCAATTTTCATTCACAACAATGCTTCTGTCACGCAGCAAAATAAGGAAAGCAGTTCCTTGAAGCTGAAAACATTGAAATAATGAAATGACCTGCTGAAAGAGTCCTGATCTAAACCCTGTAGAAAACCTATGAAAAATCCTCGGTGACAAAGTTATGGCCAAGAAACCAACTATAGTCACTGAACTTTGGAAGAGATTCTAAGAAGAGTGGACCAAAATCACACCCGAGCAGTGTGATAGACTAGTGACGTCCTGTGGTCGCAGATATTCTGACGTCATTCAAGCTTCCTACTAACTGTTTTCTGTTGTAAACCTTCAGATAATTTTAGTTGTAATCTTTCTCTGCGCTACAGTCATTAATTTTGATCGTTGATTTTTTTTGTTGAAGTGCTTTGGTTATTTTGTAAAACACTGTTCTATTAGCATGGAATATGCACAACAAAAATCCCTTCAAATGTTGAGCAATGAATATAACATTATTCCTGAAAAAAATCAAGTGTTCATAAACTGATCTAATTTTGTTCTCCAATGTGAGATATCTATATATCTATACACAGTGGTGTGGAAAAGTGTTGGCGCCTTCCTGATGTTCGTCTTACTTTAAAACATTAGTTTTGTTTCATCAAACAAATTTAAATATTAGTCAAAGATATCACAAGTAAACACAACATGTAGATTTAAATGAAGATTTTTATTATTATGGGAAAACAAAATCCAAACCCACATGGCCCTGTTGTTAAAACATAACTGTGGTGTATCACACCTGAGTTCAATTTCTCTAGCCACACCCAGGCCTGATTAATGCCACACTTGTTCACAATCAAGAAATCACTTAAAGACCTGACCGACAAAGTGAAGTAGACCAAAAGATCCTCAAAAGCTACACGTCATGCTGAGAGCCAAAGAAATTTAAGAACGAATGAAAAAGAAAGTAATTGAGATCTATCAGTCTGGAAAAGGTTATGAAGCCATTTCTAAAGCTTTGGGACTCCAGTGAACCACAGTGATAACCACCATTATCCACAAATGGTGAAAACGTGGAACAGTGGTGAACCTTCCCAGGAGTGGCTGGCCTGACCAAAATTACCCCAAGAGCACAGCGACGACTCAGCCAAGATGTCACAAAAGACCCCGCAACAACATCCAAAGAAGTACAGGACTCCACCATAAGAAAGAGACTGGGCAAAAATGGCCTGCATGGCAGAGTTCCAAGACGAAAACTGCTGCTGAGCAAAAAGAACATAAAGGCTTGTCTCAGATTTGCCAGAAAACATCCTCATAATCCCCAAGACTTTTGGGAAAATACTCTGTGGACTGATGAGACAAAAGTTAAACTTATGTGAAAAGTGTGTCTCATTACATCTGGTGTAAAACTAACACCGTGTTTCAGAACATAATACCAACAGTAAAATATGGTGGTGGTAGTGTGATGGTCTGGTGCTGTTTTGCTGCTTCAGGACCTGGAAAACATGCTGTGATAAATATAACCATGAATTCTGCTGTCTACCAAAAAATCCTGAAGGACAATGTGTGGCCATCTGTTCGTGACCTCAAGCTGAAGCGAACTTGTGTTCTGCAGCAGGACAATGATCCAAAACACACCAGCAAGTCCACCTCTGAATGGCTAAAGAAAAACAAAAAGACTTTGGAGTGGCAAAGTCTTGACCTGAATCCTATTGAGATGCTGTGGCATGACCTTAAACAGGTGGTTCATGCTCGAAAACCGTCCAACGTGGCTCCAACGACAATTCTGCAAAGACGAGTGGCCCAAAATTCCTCCACAGCGCTGTAACAGACTTGTCGCAAGTTATTGCAAACGCTTGATTCCAGTTCTCACTGCTAAGGGTTATTAGGTTTAGGGGGCAGACACTTTTTCACACCATGTAGGTTTGGATTTTTTTTTTCCCACTTAATAATAAAAACCTTCATTTAAAAAATGCATGTTGTGTTTACTTATCTTTGACCAATATTTAAATTGGTTTCATGATCTGAAACGTTAAAGTGTGACACATGCAAAAAAAAATCAGGAAAGGGCCAAACTTTTTCACACCTGTGTGTGTGTGTGTGTGTGTGTGTGTGTGTGTATGTGTGTGTATGTATACAGACAGTGTAGAACAAAATTATAAGAGTTTATGAACACTTGATTAATAGAACAGTGTTTTACAAAAGCACTTCAACAAACAAAACTTTATTTTGTAGAGAAAAATAATCTAGATTATATATTATAATTTAGATATATAGATCTCTCTCTCTCTCTCTCTCTCTCTCTCTCTCTCTCTCTCTCTCTCTCAATATATATAAATAATAATATATCCTCATGCATAGGGTTCAAGGGACAGATCCACAATGACACGTCTAACGTTTCCATCTCCTCCCTCTATTCATTTCTCTCCTCACATTGTTGTCTTTTCACCTTGATGTCTAGAACATCCTCAGCTTGTTTCCAGATGTTCCAGACTAGTGATATTTACTGTGATGTTGTCACAATGAACCTAGAGGAATGAAATCTTTTGTGTTTTCTATCTTCTGCACCGTAATGTTTGGTGTTTAAAGTGCAGACTGTGGAGCTGCAGGGTTGTTTTTACCTGTGCTGTGTGTACATGGAGCAGGGAGCAGGTTAGGGGTCACACTGAGGCTCTCTGAGCTCTGACACTCCTTCACAAGCCTCAGCTCGTTTTCAGCCGTCTGCAGTTTTGTCTTCAGCGCCTCGATCTCGGAGTCTTTTCTGCAGACCTCCAGGCGAAGCACCAGCAGCCCGTCATCATACAGTTTACTGATTTCAGCCACAGCGGTCTGAGCCACCAGGGCCATGACTGACGCAAGCCGACTGTGGAAAGAAACGCTGCTGCTGCTGCTCGCCGTGTCCTCCGAGAGCATCGTCCTTTTCTTAATAACGAGATAATAATAAAACAAGATAAACAATAAAACCAGTATCTTCCCCCGGATTTCTACAGCAGGACAAAACGTCTGCTTCCGGTTAATCTTTGGCTTACCGTAAATACTCGAATAGAGGTGGGTGGTGAATGATGGTTAGCTCGAATGTTCGTGTAAATCGTGAGTTCAGTGTTTCAGGAATTTCGGGGATAATTTTTCAGGATAAAAAGCGCTTGGGGAACACTGGTGATGAGTGTTTGGTCATTAGGAACAATTGGGATCAATTATTATGTTGGCTTTGTAGAAGCCAACAATCTTTCTGTCCACTTGCCTCCAAAAGTAACACTGACCCTTATGTCCACTCGCCTCCAAAAAGCACCGGCCTTTGCGAATACTTGCACCGTCAAAGCCAACATCAAAGTTTGTCGAGACGAACTTTACAAATCTAGTTGGTTGTTAGGATCTATGGTAACCGGTGATTGGTCCTTGGTATCAATCATGATCGGTGATTGGTCGTTGGGATCAATCGTGATCGGTGATTGGTCGTTGGGGTCCATCGTGATCGGTGATTAGTCGTAGGGATCCATCGTGGTCGGTGATTAGTCGTTGGGATCCATCGTGGTCGGTGATTAGTCAAAGTCAAGTCAAGTCAAGAAGCTTTTATTGTCATTTCAACCATATATAGCTGTTGCAGTACACAGTGAAATGAGACAACGTTTCTCCAGGATTATGGTGCTACATAAAACAAAGACAGGGCTAAGGACTTAGTAAGTAGTCTTAGCCACATAAAGTGCAACTGTGCAACCTGGTGCAAACAGTGCAGGACAAGACAAACAAGACAGACAAGACAGTGCAGGACAAAAGACAGTGCAGGACAAAAGACAGTGCAGACACAAAGTTACAAGACAATACAAAAGGTACAAAAAATGCAATACACAAAAGACAATAAACAGTAAACAGTAACAGAAACAGCACCGACTGACCAGTGTATATACTGTATGTGAATACTGAATGTTCAAACAATATTTTGTGCAATAACATTAGAATGAACACAGTTTCTTAGCAGCAGGTTCTTGGGATAATATATAGAACTGTGCAAAAAACAGCAAATGCTGAAATATTGTATAGTGTGTGCAAAATGGCTGAGATATTGTACAATATGTGCAAAAACGGCTGAAATGTTGGGACAGTTTGTGCAAAAACAGCAGAAAAGGTGTGCAAAACAACATGTAAACAGTTTGCTGGATTGTAAGCAGCATGTAAACAGTGTAATGTGTCAGTGTGTGTGTTTTGTGAGGGTCTATGCAGTCCATACAGATGATGTGTGTGTATGTTGTGCTCAGTACAGTACAGTTGTTATTGAGAAGTCTGATGGCTTGTGGGAAGAAACTGTTACACAGTCTGGTCGTGAGGGCCCGAATGCTTTGGTACCTTTTTCCAGATGGCAGGAGGGTGAAGAGTGTGTGTGAGGGGTGTGTGGGGTCATCCACAATGCTGTTGGCTTTGCGGATGCAGCATGTGGTGTAAGTGTCTATGATAGAGGGAAGAGAGACCCCAATGATCTTCTCCGCTGTCCTCAGAATCCGCTGCAGGGTCTTGCGATCTGAGATGGTGCAGTTCCCGAACCAGACAGTGATGCAGCTGCTCAGGATGCTCTCAGTGGTCCCTCTGTAGAACATGGTCAGGATGGGGGGAGGGAGATGTGCCTTTCTCAGCCTTTGTAGGAAGTAGAGACGCTGCTGGGCTTTCCTGGTGATGGCGCTGGTGTTGAGCAGGTGAGGTTCTCCGCTAGATGAACACCAAGAAATTTGGTGCTCTTGACGATCTCTACAGATGATCCGTCGATGTTCAGCGGAGAGTAGTCACTCTGTGCTCTCCTGAAGTCCACAAGCATCTCTTTAGTTTTATCCACATTCAGAGACAGGCTGTTGGCTCTACAACAGGCAGTTAGTTGTTGCACCTCCTCCCTGTATGCTGACTCGTCGTTCTTGTTGATGAGACCCACCACGGTCGTGTCACCGGCGAACTTGATAATATGATTCGATCTGTGCGTTGCTGCACAGTCGTGAGTCAGCAGAGTGAACAGCAGTGGACTGAGCACGCAGCCTTGAGGAGCTCCAGTGTTCAGTGTGGTGGTGCTGGAGATGCTGTTCCCGATCCGGACTGACTGAGGTCTCCCAGTCAGGAAGTCCAGAATCCAGTTGCAGAGGGAGGTGTTTAGTCCCAGCAGGCTCAGCTTCCCAATCAGGTGCTGAGGGATGATTGTATTGAATGCTGAACTAAAGTCTATGAACAGCATTCGTACATAAGTGTCTTTATTAGTCGTTGGGATCCATCGTGATCGGTGATTAGTCGTTGGGATCCATCGTGATCGGTGACTAGTCGTTGGGATCCATCGTGATCTGTGATTAGTCACAACTTAAGTGAAGCTCTACATACTTGTACTTAGAAGTTAACCAAACCTACTTACTCTCTCAAATGTTCAACCAGCAGCTGTCATATACACACATCACCAACTGGCTGCTTTCCAGAATCTAAACATCTCAAACATCTATACACATCTCCCTGAACTGTTGTAATGTCTCCACAAACAGCAAAATCTTTACTACTAGCTTTGGGGACAGACTATCTGTCAATCTCCCGAGTGAAGAATGTTGTGCTACTTGTTTGCACATTTTATCACTACAGCAAAAATGCTGTTTTTGTTGCTGGCCATCATGCAAGTGGCCACAAGAACCAATGGTCCTCTTACCCAGATTACATATTCACATGGATCAGAAATGCCTAGGCTATTTTAAAATCTGCAATAATGTATCGCCACCACAAGAGAGTTGATCTGTTCACCATAACAAATGTATACGAGTTGAATTGTGAGCAAAAAAATATGTACTGAGGAACAAGTGAACATGGCCAAAGATAACATTATATCACAAAGATACAGTCAGGTTTTTGGTAATTTACAGTCAGATACCGACATGTGTATGGCATGTATTTACCGTTAAACTAGCCTGGCACCTTCATTATGAATGATTTAACGCAATGACAACAAATAATTCCAATAAAAAATCAATTTTTTTCAGTTCATATCATGCGGACATTAGTCACATCTTATCAGAGATCTTGTTATGCGTAGTTGCTTGTACAGAGACCAGCGAGACAGGTCTAGGAAAACTCGGTCACGTATTGTACAATTTCATAACTTTGAGTGCATCACAGTTTCAAATAACACAATAACAGGAATAAAAGAAAACATAAAAAGAAAAACAAAACTCTGAGGTTTAAATAGATTAGCTGAAGTTGCGTTGTTCTAACGCATGAGCAAAAGGTGGCTCGCTGCAAACATGCATTACAACACTTTCTTGGTTCAAAAACCTGTTCATGCCTTGGGATTTATGGCTGCTGTGAGAAACAGCATGAAGAATTTTATGAACAAAGAAGCTGTTTATATGAAAGATGTTTATATCAAGCCCCTAAAAAAAGAGTTTTAATCATTATTATTACTTGAGATTATAACATCACATTTATATATATAAATGAAGCATCATTATACGTGTCTTAGCACTGAGACGTTGTTACCTACTTAACTCTAGTAGCACAAAATACATCATAATGTATTATTTGCTTTTAACACACTGACACTAACACAAAACCCTGATGTAACAAAACTCACATACAAATAAGGTTTGGTCAAACTACACATGTTTAATTTTAAAATAACAAAAGATACATCATTTAATATAAAATAAAATCTCAAATTATTCAAACTTCATATTCTCATGTCCACTGTTTTTATATTAAACGAACAAAATGTCCTCATGAAAATGGCTTAAATGTCCCACGTATGTCCCTTCTATTAAATCCTCACACATTTAGATTCATAACATTTTTACTAACCTTTTCAAGCATGGTTTATGAATTTGCTATCAAAGTGTCATTAATGAAAAGAAAAACAAACTGGTGTTTTATAAATTTAAAAAAAGGGAATTTTTAGTGTTAATGAAAACGAAACGCATCGATACATTTTTTATCAACGTTGTCTTGTTTAATGATCAATGATGAATCGCTTAGATTAGGGTAAAATGAGTGATTTCGACTGGGAAGTGATTTTAAGCCTGAGGTGTTGTAAAGGTCGTGTTATTACTGATTGGGGGTGAAAAACGTCTTGTAGCGTGTGATGTTGGCGTATTCTGCGTCTCAGACACTTTATGATTTATTTGTGCCCCCTTGTGGAGAATCTTCTACCAGTTAAGTGAGTAAAGTCCTTCACGTGCAAAAAGTACTGCATTAAACGTATATTAGGTTAAAAAATAACCTCTACGCAGAACTTCGTCAAGACTTCCGTAAACTCAAACTACAACACAAACTATAACATCTGAATGACACAATTGGGCTGCAATAAACATCAAGAAACATTGTGTTTGATGGAACAAGGACTACTGTTGGTGATACAGTGGTAGAGACCCATTCGTATGCTCTCATGACATTGTGTTGTATCAAAACACTACAAGCAAAACTGATCTACAGCCACTGTAATGTCCGATAGTGTGTGAGTGTGCACATATCCTGAGATGCGGCAGTTTTGCATCACTGTCCGTAGCGATGTAACGACAAACATGTTGCACAATATGACACGGACATCTTCTTTGTTGCACCACGAGGCCATGCAGTGTCTGAAAATAGGTATTATCACTAAAATTAAGATTAAGATAGAGACTTGAAATCACGAGGAATGCAGTAATAACAGAACTCAAACGCTTAATATGCTTTCCAAGTGACATTAACTACTCATAGCAAGAGTCTGTTGCAAATAATTAAATCCTTGGGAATGTTGTGAAAGAAAAAAAGAGAAAGCTTAATGCCCACACTGCCACATTGTGGCACAACCTTCATGCTCTGACCTATATGACCTGTTAGGCCACATTACATTAGCTAGCTAGTGTGGTGTTGTTAGATTTTAGCAGTCATGCTTTTCAAACCTTCAGCAGAACTCCAAGAACAGTATGTCCTTCTTTGAGAATAGCATAATGTTCCTTCAAATCTGACCAAAATTCTGTCATTATGTTGTCTTCTAAATAGAAACAAATGTTCCTAGGGAATGTAAGTGCTGCTCTAATGTCTATAACAGGCACATGACAGGATCTGTGGAACTGCTTATCAACACATGACCATCCAAGTAATAATGTCATCAATGCTGGGCTGTTGCTATACAAAACCCCTGGTTTGTGTGACAGCCAGGCTGTCGTGTTGTTCTCTGACCAGCTGACGCACAGCTAATCCTTGCAGAACAGTGTCTCTGTCTGGTGTGTGTGTTTTTTGATGGGACTTTAAGCTGGAGCGCTGAGTGAAGCATTTCCCACACAGGTTGCACTGATACGGTTTTTCTCCGCTGTGTACCACGGCATGCCGGATCAGATTGCCCTGTTTGGTGAAGCTGCGACCGCACTGGCTGCATGTGTACGGCCTCTCGCCGGTGTGGCTACGCATGTGCTCCTTCAGCTGGCCGAAACGCACAAACGTCCGCTCACAGAACGAGCATCGGAAGCGCCGCTCTCCGTCCACGTTGGTTACCCACTGAGTTCGAAAACGTCTGACTCCGCCACGACCTCTTCCCAAAAACGGCGGATGAGGTATGTTAGAGCCGGTCTGGGAGTCAATGCCGGCTCCGACTCCAGCCTCACTGGGTCTGGATAATGTCCTGTGCTGCTGGTGAGTGCTTGAGCCATCATGCCTCGGTCTTTGTACAATATGATCTGCCTCATGTGCTCTGTCTCTGCACCATGCTGGCTGTGGTTGCTCATGGACACTAACCTGTCCGACACTGTACATCTCTAACTGGTCATTCGGTAGAGTTTTGGCATTGTTTCCGGATTGTTCTATGGCTGCATCCACAGCAGGCTGAGAGAAGACAGAAAGGTCGCATGAAAGCTGAGTGGACGTGAAGGAAATGTCTGTTCTTTCTGCCTCGTTACTGTTGTCGTTGTTATAAGCAAACTCTGGGTGATTCGTTTCTTCTCTCCTCTGCTCAGACCCTTCTACCAATATGGCTTCTGCTACTGCCTTCTCTTCCTCTTCCTCCTTTTCAGTTTTTACATGAAGTCTGAGACTTCTCGGACGCTCCTCGTTGCCCGTAACCGGAGAACTGATGTGCGTGATGTGCATCCTCTGTCCCTCCATGTCATCACTAAATTGATTTAGTTCTTCACTTATCTCCTGAGCGGAGGTGTGTTGCTTGTTGCCATGACACCCAAAATGAAACTGCCCTGCAGCTGAAAGAAACACACACACACATTATACAGCTGAACAGTTGGCGGCTTTGGGATCTGAACTGACATATTTCCAGACAATATCGCAAAACCTCCACTGAGTATATAAAGCAATTCCTATTCTCTTACCCTCTCCCTGTCTCCACAGATCATTATCATTTCTCTCCTCTTTAATGGCTGTTGCTGCCGATCTGTCCTCCAGTATCTGGACAGACTACAATAAAGAGCAAAATAATAGTTTCACATAACAATTCTGAGAGTAGAACATAACTCTTTTCTGGGCTACAAGGACGGGTTAACAGTCAGAATGAATATCATGACCAGACATGAAGACATTCACAGTAACAAACACAGCACGGTGTTGTTCAGACCTGACGGATTTGTTTTGTAGATGCTTCAGAGTCGTCCTGTGTTGGTGGAACTGGCTGTTCAGCTCTGCATGCATGAACACTGGTGTTTCTTACACACAGACCCTGAAAAGGTATCTTCTCAGAGGAGCCGCAGATGAACACTGAAAATAAATGAATAGCTTTTAACAATTGACACTGTCTCAAAGCAGCTTTACAGAACATAAACATTGAACAAACGGTTAATATAAAGAATAAATAAAGATTATTATAGCACAAAAAAATTCAAGATTAATATTAGATATATTTAAATGTGTTTGTATTTATCACCAATGAGCAAGTCTAAGGTGACTCAGGTGACTGCGGTGAGGATAAACTCCCTTGAACGGTAAAGGAAGAAACCTTGAGAGGAACCAGACTCACAGGGGAACCTCATCCTCATATGGGTGACACCGGAGTGTGTGATTATACAGTAAATATACAGTCTGACAAAGGTTGTATTGATGAGGAGATCGTTGTCCTCAAAGTCCACATGGAGTTGGCGTCTCGTCTTTAGTATAGCAGAGTCTCTAGATGTCTCAGGATCCTCACAGAGGTCTAAAATCTGATGGCACTCCATCTTACATCTTATAATTCATCCCATGTTGTGTGATTATTTTTTCAACAAATTATTATTATAATTATTATTATCATTATACAATACAACCCTTTTAAAATGCGTACACTGGACGGACTAAATAGTGCCTAATGTAATTGTGTAGTGTATTGTCTATCGTTTGAGACACAACTCAAGATAAGACAGTAATGTCCCCAGGTGACGTCAGAGCGGGAGGGTAGAGTTTGTCTAGAAGAGTAGAGTTTGTAATTAGTCTTGTGGTTAAAGCGTTGGATTAGCAACCAGAAGGTCATGAGTTCGAATCTCACGTCCTGTTATTATTTATTTATTTTTGGCAAAAGAAAGAGAGATATCGTTTAGTACCTTTCCGTCTCCCTCTTCCACGTACTTTCCTCAGTTCATTCTCCATCACCTGACATTTCTTCTTCAGGCTGTCGATGTCTCTCTGACTGCGGGAGAGCTCGATGCGGATCACCGCACAGCTGTGCTCAACTCGCCGGTTAATTTCCTCCGTTGCTGCTTTGGCCAGAATCTCCATGACGGACAACAGCTGCTCGTGGAAAGTGTACTGAGCCATTTTGTGCTTTTCTAACGCTTCACACAAGCTCTATACGCAGTCACGTCTCGATATGTCCACTTTATAAAACACTCTTGATGCCAAATACGTACAAAGTGTAACATGTCACTGTACACGGCTGTGAACGTCCCCTTCAAACATACGCAGATTCCTACTTCCGGTTTTGTCCCTACGTCACTACCGTAAACAAGTCGAGTGCTATAAACGTGTTATAGACACGCTTTTTCTGTTGTAAATGATCACAGTAACGCTAAGGCATGAATACAATGAGAGAAACGAACATAAAGCGCTCAAATCTCGTTTAAACAGACATGTACATCTACATAAACAACTGATTAGCCTGCATATGTTCGTGCCTGTATTTTTGTAGACCCACATTGCTAATAAAACAGCAGTCTTGACTTCTAAAAACCTCCATACTCTATTTTTGGCCATTAGATTTTGTATTAAATGGAAGAAGGTGGCTGTTAGTTTAAGACTAGGGATCAAAGAGAGCAAAAACTTCCTGACACATTATCTTCATCATCATCATCATCATCATCATCATCATCATCACTACCATTAAGCTTACCTTAGGCACTCTGTCCTAATCAGGGTTACTGTAGTTCCTAGTAATATTTGGCACGAAGAGGGAATACAGCTTGGGTGGGACACCAGTCCATCGCAGACCACCATACACACAGTCACATTCATGCACTCATTTAAACCTCGGGGCAATGTAGTGTAACCAGTTCACCTACTGGCGTGGTCAGAAATCGAACGACTAGCTGTTAATTAACATGGGCACAGGAAATTCATTCTGAAAGCAACCCAGGCTCAGGGTTGAACAAGGGATCCTGATGCTGTGAGGCATGAATACTATTTCCTGCCTACACGACTTCATGAGTCTTGACTTCAGAAATCCACTAAAGGTTATTTCTGGTGATTACTGGTGACCGTAAATGGAAAAGTAGAGGGGAAGGGGCATAAATGGATCCTAGTGAACAAAGAACATCCAGTTATCTTA
Source organism: Tachysurus vachellii (assembly GCF_030014155.1). NCBI lineage: Eukaryota > Metazoa > Chordata > Actinopteri > Siluriformes > Bagridae > Tachysurus > Tachysurus vachellii. Next base: position 5,791,404 of record NC_083460.1, on the reverse strand, counting down.
CTGGCGGATTTAGTTGTATCATAAAATGCTTTATGAAACAAAAATAAAATAGAAAGTAAGACTGATTTGTGGCCACAAAAGTGTCGTATAAAATGTACAAACCAATAGACATCTACTCCTAAATAAATGTACACTACTCTATGTTGCCTTTTAACATAACTTGTTAAAGTTTTAATACATATAACTTCCAACTATGGATGTTATGCAGCATTTTATGTAGTTCATGTGGTACATTAAGACACATTTTCACATCATAGACAGACAGAGAGATATAGAAGCAAATGTCATGCACATATATCAGCATATACATGCAGTGTACTAAGACTGTAGAGAATTAAAATGGAGAATTAAGTCAAAAGAGACCAAGAAGTCAGGAAGTCACTAAGGGAAGTTTGGTGGTTTCTTGCGTCACAGATGCTAGCAAGGGCTGCTTCTTGTGCCGGTGGAGTGAAAAGGTAAGGACGGTTAAGTCAAATGTTTTCTTATTACTAGCTGCTTTTTAAAACCAACTTGGCACTGTCGATGTTAGAGGCGTTGGAGGTTCATCAGCTGAATGTTTCTGTTATGTTAGCTTACTGTACATAGAGAGATTTAATCGTTGTTTGACACCATATGCCTGATGCAGAGTGAGAGAAAGAGAGAGAGGCAGGCCTTACATTGAGGTTGTTCATTTCCGTGCACAGCACGAGAGAAAGAAAAAGGCAGATAAAATGTAACAAAGTGCCTGTGTCTGAAGACAAATATTCAAAATGACGAGCACTTTATTAACAAACAGCTTGAACGATACAGCCAGGGATGAAAAAGTGATCTTTTGTCCTGATGTTTTGAAGTAAACAGATAGTAAAAGTGAGAAAATTTGTGAGGGTGTGGCTTTGAAAGCACCCAAATCTCACACGACATGAAAGTCGGAAGCAGAGACGGTGCACCTCATGCTTATCCATGGTCCTCAGGCTGATGGAGCATAATTTCAGTTAAATTTTAATCAGCTGACAGTGCCAGATCTCAGCTTTTGATGACCAATGTCAGGATTTAGACTTTAGATTTTTAGATGCTGGTTGTGAGAATCTGTGAATTGCAGCATAGGCACCAGGAGAATGAGACTGTACTATTTAGATGTAAAAGTTATAGTCTGATAAAAAAAAAAATGAAGCACTTATTTGTTTGTTAGATCAAATTTTAAAATGGTTTGGTTTATATTTTGGCTTCTACAAGGCATGAAGTCTGTAAACTTTCTGTGGATATTTTTGTGATAGATAAGCCATAAATACCATGTATATATTTTAAATCAACAAAATACAGCAATCGAGACTTATTGTTCTGTAAAATTATGCCTGTATACACACTCTCTACACTTTTTTTCACTTTCGGTTATTTCAATACTGTTAATATATTTCCTGCCGTACTTGTTTTGCACAGGCCACAAGAATCCAGCTCCAGCGCAACTAATAATCTTTCAATTAAATCAGATTTATGTGAAATATGAGATTTATAGTGTAGTGATACAGAATGTAGCAGAAGCTTAACTCTGTTATAAAAACAGGAAAAGGTGGTTAGAGGTCAGGTACAAAAACAACACTGCATTTTCCAACACACAATAATCACCATGAGTGGATTAGGTGTCACGTATCACTAAGAGCACAATAGCAAACACACAAACACACACACGTCTGGATGTAAGACTGGTGGTTCATTAAGCGGTGCATAATGAAGAGAGGACGAAGAAAAGGAGGGAGTAAAGAGAAGGTGTTTGGATGTGACCTGGTGGAGCATTTAGTTGCAACTAGTCAAGAAAGTGAGTATTACTTCTCATCTCATGTCCTTTATCTAGTAATAAATACAGTAATAATAAACAACGGTTTTTATAATGTTGTAATAATTTTATAGTTATAGGCCATTATTCCTCATGAGACAATTTCATGGATATATATATATATATATATATATATACACACACATATGTATATGTATACATATGTGTGTGTATATATATATATATATATATATATATATATATATATATATATATATATATATATATATATATATATATACATATATGTATATACACAACACACCAACTTCTCTTTTTATCCCTCTTATTAAAAAAATATGCACTTACACAGTAGATCCCCGTGATTAGTGTTAAAGAAACATTTCCTTACAGAAGATTTCTCCATTTATTATTCCTACTGCTTTGTTTTCACTAAAAATGAACTTGCGGAGTGAGGAGTAAAAAAAAATCTACAATGAAAGTTTCTATTAACTTCTATTAAATTCTCACCGCTCTCTTTCTCTCTCTTCCTTTTACTCTTTTCTCTGTGACATTAAACATCTGTCTGTCACACACAGTTCCTCAGGTACTCCGTAGCTGCTGTATGTTCATTGAAGAGCATGGGATCGTTGATGGGATCTACAGATTGTCTGGAGTGTCATCCAACACACAGAAACTTAGGTCTGTTTACATAAAGTGTCTGTTCACATTTAATCTCCACAGTTCTGAAAGATGCTGTTTGAGCTCTTGGTGTCTTTTTTGCTACACAGGTCAGAGTTTGACAGCGAGGGGTCTCCAGACCTGTATAAAGATTTGTATCTGCAGGACATTCACTGTGTCAGTTCCCTGTGTAAGGCGTACTTCAGAGAGCTGCCCAATCCACTGCTCACATATCAACTCTATGACCACTTTGCTGTGGGTATCACACTTAAACAGTGATTTCACCGATACGTGTGTATATATATATATATATATATATATATATATATATATATATATATATATATATATATACCACAAAACCTCAAACACCTCTGCTCTCGGATTGGTGCTTTCTATTTTTAGATGGTGAAACAACTTGATCATGTGCTCATTATTCATTACATCATCATTCATTACACTGGTCATAATTATGTGGGATTTTAATATTCATTCAGATGTCCTATCCATCCATCCATCCATCCATCCATCCATCCATCCATATATCCAGCCATCCATGCATCCATCAATCCATCCATAGAGTCATTTTCTGTACCATTATGCAGGGTCACAGGGGGCCTGGGGTTTATCTCAGGGGATTTGTGACAGGTGGCAAGGGACACCCTGGATGGGGTGCCAACCCATAGTTGGGCACAATCACACACACACACCTGTGTACCCACTATGGACAATTTAGAGATACCAGTAAGCCTACAATGCTTGTCTTTGGACTTCTGTACATCCCTAGAGGTGTGAGGTAAATGTGATAAGCACTAAACAACTATGTCCCCTAATAAAGAAATTATCTATCTGAATTTCATAGAATAAAATAGAAGTTAGTTAGTGGTTAGCACGTTTGCCTCACACCTCCAGGGTCGGGGCTCGATTCCCGCCTCCACCTTGTGTGTGTGGAGTTTGCATGTTCTCCCCGTGCCTCGGGGGTTTCCTCCGGGTACTCCGGTTTCCTCCCCTGGTCCAAAGACATGCATGGAAGGTTGATTGGCACCTCTGGAAAATTGTTCCTAGTGTGTGATTGCGTGAGTGAATGAGAGTGTGTGTGTATGTGTGTGCCCTGCGATGGGTTGGCACTCCGTCCAGGGTGTATCCTGCCTTGATGCCCGATGACGCCTGAGATAGGCACAGGCTCCCCGTGACCTGAGGTAGCTCGGATAAGCGGTAGAAGATGAATGAATGAATGAATTATTTAGCAGTAGGAAACACAGATTTTATCTTAATTGCTTTATATAACACTTAAGTCTGTCAGAAAGTAGCATTAAAACCAAAACTAATATTAAGTTACAAAACGAACACTAAGTTAGCTAGCTAGCTCTCTTTTTATCATATCATCTGATAATTAATACAAAACAAACACACACATGCACGCACACACACACACACACACACACACACACACACACACACACACACACATGCAGTACAATTTAGTTTAGCAAATCCATATACAACCATGTTTTTGGGAGGTGGGATAAAATTAGAGGACTATTCCAGTGAGGTGTTGAAAGCTTTAATTTTTGTAATATTATCAATGCTGTTTTTTGGTCCAGTGGAGGATCCTTTGGCCAAAACAATGCCATAATCACTATTTCCAAAAAAATTCAAAATACATTTTGGGATACTGGTGTATAATTGGTGTATCATTGTCATTTAGACTATACTGCAGTGTGTTGTTGAAGTTAATTAACCCTTTTCTCCATAAAATGTCCAGATTTATTTATCTAGTTAATTTTAGTTATAAATCCTTACAGTATTCTTTATTTGTAACTGCATGTACAAACTCATTAGGAAGCTGTGGCTGTTCAGTTAGAGGATGAGAGAATGGTGAAGATAAAGGAAGTGCTGAAAGAGCTGCCACAGCCTCATTACCGGTAAACACACCTTCCTGAACGGCATAAACCTTAATAAATCACCACTATAGAAAATTTGAAAAAGTCACTCTATTCATTTCTGGGGTTAACTGTGCTTTCTGCAGGACTCTGGAATATCTGATGAAACACTTAGTCCGGATGGCTACGTATTCTAATCAGACCAACATGCATGCCAGAAATCTTGCCATTGTGTGGGCTCCCAACCTCCTCAGGTCTGTGTGTGTAAGTCAACAAAATCTTTAGTATTGTTACACTATATCCACTAAAACTGCTCTGTGGTTAACTACAGATCAAAGGACATCGAGGCATCTGGTTTTAACGGCACTGCGGCTTTCATGGAGGTGCGAGTCCAGTCCATTGTGGTAGAATTTATTTTGACTCATGTGTCTCAGCTGTTTCCTGAATTGGATCCTGAACCAGGTATTCAGCCATTTAACACTTTTCTCTTTTAATAACTGACTTTACTAGCATTTCACTTGCTATCACTGTGTAGTATAGAAATTTATATTTGGTCAATTTTTGCCGCTATACTCTCTCCAAAGGACTAACTGCAGAGCGAAGAAAGTCTCTCCCTTCACCATGCTTACTGTCCAGCCAAGAAGACCACTTCTTCAAGGCCTTGCCTTTCCAATATCCAGGCAACATGAGTCCTGGAGATGGTCCTATAGCAATGAGACCTTACCATGCCATCATTGATGGCACAGAAAAGTAAGACTAAAATCTCAAACAGTTTTTTTATGTAATCTACACTACATGGCCAAAGGTTGTTGGATACCTGGCCAATACACCTGTATGTAGTTCTTCCCCAAACTGTAACCACAAAGTTGGAAGTACACAATTGTATAGAATGTCTTTATAATGTGTAGCATTAGAATTTCCTTTTACTGGTATTAATATGCCCAAACAAGTTCCAGCATGACATTAAGTGTACATAGATGTAGGTTGAACAGGAATGCTGACTGCAATCAGACATTCTCCAGAGCCACTATTGCAAAGCCTTCCCAGAAGAGTGGCGGTTAATATTACAGCAAAAGAAGACATGATCTGTATTTCAAATAGAGTTAGTACTTTAAAGGAGAGTTTTGTTAAATTGTCAAATTTAACATACTAATTTATTATCACTTTATTTTATAAACGTTATTTTATTAGGGTTAGGGTTAGGGTCATCAACTCGGATTGGATTGGAGCCCCATATTGTACATAATCATATTTTATTATTATTTAAATAATAGTATTTTCCCAGTATTTCCTTTCTGAAACAGTATTAAAAATGTGTGCATCGCTTGCACTTGATCCTTTCTTTCAGGAGGAAGGGATCACTAAAAGGCAGAAAATGGAAATCTATCTTCAATTTAGGCGGAAGGCTCCATGATCACCGTAAAAAGAAGTACGCACCCAAGGGTAAGAACAGCTACCTGTATTCTTTTTAACCTTTATGTTGACATTCCCACTGCTCATCGGTTTACTCTACATTGTAAATACTCTTTTATGTATATTTTGCTCACTTAGCTTATTAATCCCTCGTCCCTTGACTTATCTTTACAGAAAAAGAGAAGACCACTTTAAGGCCTGCTAAAAGTATGGACTCTTTGAGCTCAGGACCTTACATGCAGGAAGGTATATATACAGGATATTCCCCCAGTTCAGTTTTAATGAATGAAAGAAATGGATCTTTTCCCATTTTACCAGTTTTTTTCCTATTTTAAAGTGTTAGATAAGAAAAAAATGCACTAGATTATGAGAAATCATGACCTCTTGTTGTTAATAGTTTCTTAATTTCCGGTTTGTTGATAAACATGGCGTTTCTTCATTGCTTTTTCAGATTCCCAGAATGCTTCTCCACGCATATCTCCTTTAGCCATGCCCACTGGAACTGCAGAAGGTGGGTCTGCTGGGGGTGGTGGCGTGGCTAGTGGACATGCAGGATATGCCGTGACATACAGGCGCACAGGTGGGGCTAGCGTTAGTATGGTGAGTGGAGGAGGTGGGGCGCATGGCACTTACAGGAGCCTGGACCCAGGGACCGCGGCCAATACAGACAAAACACAGACTCCATCCCAAGTGATGCCCAGCAGGGCAGAACGCCGTGCAGGAATGCACATTTCTGGGCCTTTTTCAGTGACCGTCCCTCTTCATATAACCTCAGGGCTGGCGCTGGGGGTAATTCAGGGAGGAAGAGCTGAGGAGGAAGAGCTACGGCAGGGGCAAAATGAGGAGGAACAGCTAAAGAAAGACAAAAAGGACAACGATGAAGAGAAGGAAACAGAACCGGAAGAAGAGAAAGTTCAAACAGTTAAGAAGACAGAAAGCCTGAATGACAACCAGGAGAAGATGGTGGATAATGTGAGTGAAGAAGATGGGGAGAAAGTAGATAAAAGAGAAGACATAGAGCCTGAGGAGGCCAGGCCTGAGGAGCAAGAAGCGTCTGAAGATAAAGGTGAGGAGGAAGAATATTCGAGTGAGAAGGAAGTATCAAATGAGTGGCAAGATTCCAGAGATAGAACTTCAGACATGGATGGTGAAGGCTACATGGGTAAGTAAATAGACATATAGATATAGTGTATCTCTGAATGAAAGCCTTTAAAAATCCATATTTGCTATTCCCTCAGTCATGAAAGGGGTAAAGATGCGGCGTCCTGAAAGAGATGGAGGTCAAAATGAGAGCCTCAACCTCCCACTTCAGGAGGATCAGAACCCTGACCATGAGCTACCTCTGGATTTTCAGGACACTTTTGGATTCTTGGATCTGATGGATTTGCCCACTTCATATCAGGTATATGTAACAGAATCTGTCTCTCTGACCTCAGTTCTGTATTAAAGCCAGAATTCTGCTTTGTTTACAGCTGAAGTTTGTTTGTCATCTTTCAAAAAATATCCACAAGTCTCTTGCAATCTTATCATGTTTTTTATTTTCTTTAGATAAATGAGTTCTCAGTGGAGCCCCCTGCCTTCGACATGGAAGAGGACGAAGAGGAAATTAATGCGAGTCCATTACAGATCCATCCTCATATGGAAACCTCCCCTCACACAAGCAAGCCACTGTCAAACAAATCACACAGCCTTCCTTATACATCCTATCCTTTCCAGCCAGTTCTAACCTTCTCTTCTGACGAAGACTGTTACTCAGGGCCTAGCGATGATGATGATGTTGATTGCAGCGATTCAGACAAAGGTGAATATGAGGACATGTTCATTAAAAGTCTACCTTCTGAATATCATTTTCAGCAGTTAAACTGGGCAAGTCCCCCGATCATCATGTTAGACTCTAACAGCAATGTAGATTCTCAGAGCAAGAACCACTCCGAGTGCTTAGATCAGACCCCGACTGTATCTGAGGACATTGAATATTGTTCCCCTGCCAGTCAATCTGCTGATATGGAAATAACAGACAGTAATGCTGATAATCAGTGCTTAAATGAGGGGGATCTCAGCTCAGTTAATTTAGAGACAGAGCATTTAAACATGGGAAGGAAGGAGGACGAAGACAGAAGCGCAGAGAATGACGTAAACTATCAAAGCGACTCAGAAAAGCTTGGAAATGTAAATGAACCAATTCAAGAGGAAAATGAAACGACGGAAAGTACTGACAGTGGAGATGAAACACTCGCCTGCAGGTAAGAAGCTCACAAAGAAACCTACATTTGTTATACTTATCAAATGTGGCTCCTTGTCGTGTTTAAAAATGTTCTTAGGGGTTAAAAAAAACGAATTCCTTAAAGAGTTCTTTACTTTTTCTTTAAAGGTCCAATGTTTCTATAACAGAATGGTTTCCCTTTCTGAAAAGGCTCAAATTAGGACAGCTTTAGAAAATGAAGAAAGTATAACCCTGTTAAGGTTATAACAAGCCCCCAGTGTTTATATAGCAGCACTTATAAAAACATTGTTTTCAACGTATCAAAAATGTTGGAATGAAATTCATTTTTTCTCGAAAAAAAAAAAATTTGGCTTGAAATTAGTTCAGTCTCTTTTTGTTAAAAGACAAAGCACCTCATTAAGTCTCAGCATGAGATGTGGAGTCATATGAGGAGTAACACTTGTCACTGTTAGAGGGCTCTAAAAATGACAAACAGCTCATTTAATAGACATGTATATATGCTGAATGGTCTTGGTCTGACACTGTACATTGTTTATGATTCCAGTCACACAGACACTCATTCCACAGATGATGAAAATCAAGAAGACACTTATTTTGGTCCAGATATACCTTCTACCACAGTGGAGGCAAGCAACTGTGTAACGGTTAAGACATCCTGCACAACTGATCCTGTTACCAATGAGGAACTTGCAAGCTCTGAGGATCAAAATGAAAGTACTGATAATTACGTTGGCATTGTTGAAAGTGAGACTATACTAGACGTGACAAGCCCTGAATTACAGAGAAGTCACAATAAATGTGAGAGTGACAAACTCTCAGGGAAAGCAGAAATAATTCTGCATACCAATTTGCAAATAGAGACAGATGGGAATGAGCTGGAAGGCATAGAGCTGAGTGAAGAAATGGAAGTTGGTGAGAAGGGAGAGGATGAGAGAGACGCAAGGGAGACAGAAACAGAAGAAAAGACGATTATAAAGGAAGAGAGTATGGAAAGTGAGCATATTGAGGGAGAGAAAAATTTCGAGGGTCATACAAATCTGGTAGATGTGGATAAGATGGGAAAAGAGAGCGATATGGTTCCACAAGAGGAGCAGATATATTTAGAGAATAAACAGGAAGATGTTGAAAAAGTAGATGTTGAAAATCAGAAGGACGGGAAAGAGAATGATCAACAAATGGAGGACGATGACATAGAAGAGGAAATCGAGACAAAGAAAGACTGTCATTTAGAAGGCGTTGCAGAAGTTAAAAAGGGAAGTGTTCCTGAAGAGCTGAGTGAAGAAGATGACAGGCTTTCGGAGGATGGCGAGGAACGACAGCGTGAAAAGGAGAAGGAAAGCATGAAGGAGGAGAAAAATGAGGATCCTTCTACATCAGATAGAGAGAGACCACCGAGAATGAAAGTAAGACATGGGGCAGGTGCGGGGCTTGGGTTGGGCGTGGGCAGAACGGTGATTATATCCAAACACAAAATGTACCAAGTGAAAGCTGTTCCTGTTGTACCACCTAAACCACAGCATTCCAAAATCACTGCTTTCAGACAACAGTTTCAGCAGAGAGATGCTGAGAGACAACAGAAACCCATTCAGTCAACAAATACCCAGAGACAACATACAGACAAAGAGCTTCAGAAGAAAGAATGTGAAAATGAAATAGAGGATGTAGCACAAAACCATGACTACCAAAACACAAAGCAAGAAACAGGAACAGGGACAGACAGGGAGACAGCAGAGGAAAGCAAGACAGAACAGGTAAAACCACAGCTGAATGATACAAAGTCATGCCGTAGTTTGGAAGTTGAGGTAGAACAGGACAGAGACGAGCAAAAGCAAAGGAGAGGGACATGGGATGGAGGGAGTTTGAGAATGGATGGCCAGAAAGACTTAGACAGGGAGTCGAAAAGAACCAGCTGCATTAGTATGTGCTTTGATGAAGCTGTTGCCAGGGCAACAGGTAAAAGATACAGAGAGAAGGAATCTATAGAAAAAGAGAAATTTGTTGAGTTACAATAGAAAAAATGAGCGTGAAGAAAGATTGAACCAGAAAAAGAAAAAGGGAGACAACTGACTGACATAAAAAAAAAAGGTGTATGAATGTGTAAAATAGGATGTTTATAGCTATCCCCACCCAAACACAAATTTGACATAATTTACCAGGTAAACAATAAAGTAAAAAATAAACAAATATTTTCATTCTCAAAGGCTTTGAAACTTTCTGCATAGTTCATTTTAACCTGTAATTACACTTTGACTGTGTGCGTATTGTGGGCATTTATGTAGCTTATATGTTATTTTATTTTCTGCATTATGCATTTTATATGTATTATTATATATAAAATGTATTTTATATATATATATGTATACATATGTATATATATACGTATACATATATATGTATACGTATATATATATATATATATATATATATATATATATATATATATATATATATATATATATATATATATATATATATATACGTATATATATATGTATACATATATATATATATACATATGTATATATATGTATACATATATATGTATACGTATATATATATACATATGTATATATATATATATATATATATATATATATATATATATATATATATATATATATATATATATATATATACATACATATGTGTGTGTATATATATATATTGCCCATAAATATTCAACAGAATTTGTGTAATAGTCTATTGTATATGGGTTTTTTTTTTTTTTTTAAACTACTGTGTAAATGCAGTGGCTGAGAAGCACAAATTGTATTTTACAAATTACATTGTAATTAAAAAATTGGGAAATATCGGTAATGTACAAAAAATGAAAACAAAGACTAAATTGTGTGTAAAACGTAATTGCCCTACAGTTCATGCGTAACTTCGTATACAGGTTTGTTTACATAATGTATGATGTGCCAGTTTTAGACATTTACCCTCGAATAAAGTGATATTGTCTTGTAAAATTGAAATGTATGTCCTTTTTTTCACACAATGCCTTACTAAATAGTACGCCATGTTTGCTAACTATAGTAATTTAAAATGTTACTGTTCTGACGTTAGCAGTTAGCCACTAAAACGTCAGCGTTTACGAAAGTGGAACGCTATTGGACGATGTAGAGTGACGTCAGTGAACGCGGAAGTGAACTCTCGGTGCTAACAAATGTAAACATTTTGTTAAACCGACTGCTTTTTGAAGATAGCGGTTATTGTATTAAATGTATTGAAGTACATTTGATTTTATTTAGTCCCTGGACACTGTAGGCTTCTAACATTGCGGCTGTTATAAGTAGTTTATTGTTATTTTGTGTGTAAAACCTCCAGCATTACAAATATAGACCTCGTTTCCTGAGAACAATGTCTTCTGTCGATATCCATTCCCAGTTAGCGTCCATAATAGAAAGATTTGCCAAGGGGGCACTTGTAGAGATGACTAAGGTTATAGATAAGGATTCGGCACTTTTGCGAGCAGAAATTGCGAGGAGACAAATGGAGGTCGAGGCGCTATTGTGTAAACTACAATACGCAGAAAATGAGCTTAGATCAGCGAGACAGGCTGCAGCTACACGCCAGTCAGCTGCTAACCGCCGGTCTGTAGCTGTACAAGTGACCATCACAGCTGCACTGCAAGGTAAGCAGGATCAAGAAGCATTTAACCCGAGTTGGGGATCATCAGGGACCATGAATGGGCAAAAAAAAACCTTACCGGGATGAAAATAGTCTTATAGAGTGACCTTTCTTTATTGGCTTTTATTCTGACTGTAAAATCAGAAAGACATCACACTTGGAGAACAATTTTCAGTGTATACAAAGAGATAGAGGAGGAAGCTTGCTAGAAAATTGAGGGGAGCTGTACATCATGTTTCCTACGTGCTGTTCAGTCACATCCATAAATCCATCCATCCATACATACATACATACATACATGCATACATACATTTAATGTTATATTATTCCACAAAAGGCATCTCTGGAAATTAGTCAATTAATAAATTATCTAAGTGGCCCATATTTCTGTAAAGGTTTCTCCAGTGTCGCTGTGTCTTTCCTTCCGGGTTCTCCAGTTTCATCCCACCTCCCAAAACCAGACGTAAAGGTGGATTAGCTATTCTAAATCACCTCCTGTGTGTGTGTGTGTGTGTGTGTGTGCGCGCGTGCACGAGAGAGAGAAATAAACAATATGCTTAACAAATGGTACTGGGTGAGTTTACTTATTAGTTATGACCTTTTGAACACCATTGACTAAAACATATAAAGACATAGTCACATTTTTTTCCTCCTAACTACAGAACCTAATGACACTCACACAGACACGCGTATGGATGCTTCTTCTAATGCAAAGGTAAAATTAGTCTTTTAAAATATTTCCCTTCACTTGTGATGCTTTTCGCTTTTTAACCTTTCCTGTTACTGCAGGAGAACAGCGCAGAAGCGTTTCAGGTTAAAGAGGAGAGAACCGAGCTGAAGCCATGGGACAGTGCAGACGGTAAACAGAAATCTTCCTCTAGATATCCATCTGTATTCCAATTACACTCATTAGTCATTTGATCAGGTTGAGCCTGTGTTTTAAATCCATATTCCACAACATCCATCAGCAGAAAGGGACCACTGCTGATCAGATAGTATTTGGATGGTGCACATACATATACTGGAATCATTGTTTAACACACTTATGATTCATTTAGCTAATTCATTTTCATTTCCTGTGTGTGTTAGTCACATCTTGTTTCACACTTTTATTCTTCATATAGAAATTGAGGAGACTCGTGTGTGCTGGGAGGAGGAGCGTCATGCATCCAACACATCAGAAGAAGGTGAGGCACGGAAGTATTTTAGTCACCCTAATGATGTTTTCAGACAGTTTCTTTTCTTATACGTAGCATGAAATTAATTACATTTAGTCCTTTATTATGCAGGTCTTCATGATGCCAAACCCAGTGTTATTTGGGACTCACCTGAATTAGAGGACTTCAACATGAGAACTGAGACATCACAAGACACTACTAATGCAGATCATGCACATCACAGCACAAATGCATCCCCAAACCCAAGAGAAGAAAACACTGTTCACTATCAATATCAGCAAACCACAGACAGTGATGCCGGTCAACACAGACTCAGTCGCTTAACTAACATTAACGCTAATGCTGCAGCACATAATCTAGCCAGCGAGCACAGAGGTGACGGTGTGGGGACGGGGGAGAAGAGTTCACGCTGCGCTCAGTGCGGTAAAACCTTCACCACACGCTTCTACTTAAAGATTCATCAACGCATCCACACAGGAGAAAGGCCCTACACGTGCCTACAGTGTGGCAAGCGCTTTTACTGCAATTCCCACCTCATTTCACATCAGCGCTGCCACACGGGAGAGAAGCCCTACAGCTGCGAGGAGTGTGGCAAGTCGTACTCCCATTTAAACTCGCTGAAACTGCATCAGCGCAGCCACACCGAGGAAGAGGTCTGCAACTTCTGGTGACACAGATATACAAATCAGGCCTTCCTTTTTTGTTTCACACACACACAAACACGGGTGTAGCATTAACTGAATTTACAATATAGCACAAAATGTAAAATGCACAATATTGCTATTATGTCTCATCTTCACTTCTGACTTTTATCTGAAGCGAATGGCCAATTTTTTATGGAGTGAGAAATTTCTACCTACTACAAACAAGATATAAGCCCTTCTAAAAGTTTAAACAATAATCTAATTCAGTTTTGTCACAAAGCTTTGTCTTTATTCTTCAATTTTGTAATAATTATAATTATTTGGTTAACCAAGGCTTGTTCGGTGTCTAAAGATTGCCTCTTTGTTTCATTTTTTAGTCATTTTTCTTTTAATATAGATTACAAGTACAAGTTTCTGTTCAACAGTTTAGCATTGTGACATCATCACACATACCTCAAAACTTCACTTTTTTTATCTGAAACATTGAAGGTAGTGTTTTTTTTATATAATGGACCATATTTTAATAAATCATATCTAAAAGCTACACTATACCAAAAGATATATATCAAATGTTCCACCCCAGTAACAAGCAAATGTACAAATGACTGAGTAAGGAAGTGATTCAGCTTCGAGATGGCCGCTACTATTGTCTCTTGCATTTCAACATCCGCGTGACTGTTTTTATAGATTACAGCACCAGAAACCACATAAAGATGCATCACTTTTTGATCAACAGGTAACAGACTGTAATATATGTGTGATGATACATGCAAGCAGTTTAAACTGTGCTAAACTGGTAGCTACAAGCTGTTATGTTTACAGGTTAGTTACATTAGTCTCATAGCTCCAGTCACTAAACGTGTCTTCTACATTTTATTTTGATTGGATTGTTGAAGTAGTTGTTACTTTATGAATATTTACTACTGTCAAAATATTTCAATACATGATACATGCAAAAGTTTGTATATATACATTTTCTTTTTTTAAATTAAATGGAAAGCTTTTTTCTATGTAGCATATAATTATTTATTTTTCATGTCATTTATAATTAAATAAGAAAGCCTCACAAACGTTATAACAAAAGGTTAGAGGAATGAATTTGATTTAATTTCAAACTTGTAATTTCACAAGTAAAACTAAGTCTTTCTGTAGTTGTGGCATAATGACTAATTATTTTTGTTTTTTCTATATCTAGAAAATCGGTTTATGGTGTTTTTAATGTTTTGGAGGGGAACGATCAGGGACAATTAAATATAATTGAAGACAAGACCAGTTCGGTTAGGTAAAAGCTAATCCCAGATTCTTGATAAATCACACACCACACAATTTTTTAGACCTGCAATTTTTTCGTAATAGTTTAATTACGAACATGCAAGATTAACTTAAGTATTGTTGACTGTAGAGGATTTGGGGTTTTGCAAATGACCTATAATTATAGTTCTAAATACACCATGACTGGATAAAACAGTTAGTAAAGATAAAGAAATGAATAAAATATAGTTATAAAGGACAAGAGCTAGCATATCCATGCATTAACGTTATCCTTTAAGTTTTATATAATTTTGTCCAGTACAATTGATTTCAATTGATTACAATTGATTTTCCACACTAGGTGGCACAGTGGCACAATGGCATAGCAAATTGATCCAGAGCTCAGTCAGGCTCTGCGCCTTGCATGTTCTCTTGTCTGAGTTTTCTCCAAATTCTATCTTGCATAAACATGCTGATGGTTGAGTTAGTAAATTATTTCGTGATTGAGTGTGTTCATGGTGCCCTATAATAATGGAATGATGTCCCATTCAGGGTGTGTTCCCAGGATCATAACCATATCTGCGTAAAGTGGATATTCATGATGATTGAATGATAAAACATAACCTCCAGACAAAATCATGTGGCATAAATCAGAAGTGTTTGTTTGAATTCGTGAAATGGTGAAAATGAATCGAAGGAGATACTACATCTTGCTATTTTCCTATATACATTCTATTTAACGTTTATGTAGCTTATAATAATAATTAGTATTATTAGTATTATTATTTATTAGTATCATTATGCATTTTATATTCATTATTATATATAAAATGCATTTATTATATATATATAATTTATTATTATTATTATTATTATTATATAAAATGTATTTATTCTCTCTCTCTCTCTCTCTCTCTCTCTCTCTCTCTATATATATATATATATATATATATATGCATATTAGAATTATTATTATTATGCATTTTTTATTATTATATATAAAATGTATTTATTATATATATAATTATGCATATTATTAATATTTTTTATTATTATTATTATTATTATTATTATTATTATTATGAAAAAGAAACAACTCAAATAATTTATTTTCCTTTTTTTAAGACTTTATAAGACTTCCTTTTTTCTTTTCTTTTTTTTAACCGGAAGTGACCTCACTGTTGTGACTTCTAGCCTTACCTACCTTTTTCTTGTACCAGTTAACTGTAATTTAACCATTACTAATTCACTGGATGGCAATTTCGCCTCAGGTGCTCGAAAGCGTGTTGTTTATTTCTGTTATTAATAAGGGATTATGGCCGCTGCGGTGCTACAGACGCGGATAACCGCCATATTGGACGTGTTAACGAAGGCAGCAGTGGCGGAGATCAGTCAGCTCATTCAGGACGACAGCGCTGTTTATCACCGGGAGATGAAACGGAGGGAGGATGAGATTGAGGGACTGAAGAAACGGCTACAGGTCACCGAGAAAGAGCTGAAGAAAGTGCAGGCTAACGCGTTAGCCAGGTGTTCAGTCGGTGTGCAGGCCGAAATCCTGCCTACAGGTAAATATTTTCATTGTTATGCATCTGAACCTATTATTTATTTCATGTTTCACTAATACTTTATTTATCTGCCAGATTTGTTGACATGCAGAAAAGAATCATTAGCTGGGAACCGTATGGAAATGAGTTCAGTGCAAGAGCTTGAAGAAGAGAAACCACAGCTTCCTGAAAAAACATTTGCATCTTCACACCATGTCACAAAAGAGCCCAGAGCTCCACCTGAGCCAGGAAAGCAAAGAGATCCGAGGTGCGATGAAGACGAGTTCAGTAGCCTGGAATTTGAGATGAAAATCGAGCAGGTGGAAGAGCTTGTGGATCAGGAACTGAGTCTTCCACGGGCAGATTACAGTATGGCAGATGCAAGCGTGAGCTCTGAACACAAAACGGACCCGAGAGACGTGCATCTGTGGCCGTCCCTTGAAGGCAACTCGGCAAATGACTTCTCCGTCCCTGACGGCTGTATCGGGTTAGAGCAGTATGAACAAGTTCCTACAGACCAGTGTCTGGCCCAGCTGATGAAGGATCCCCCGAACTTGCACCCTGACAACGCATCCAATAAACACGTTGATTCGTTTGCTTCTGCACATGTCAGGATTGACAGAGAAATGCACTTTGAGAGCAGCATTGCAAAAGGTTCTGAATATGGACAGATTAGAGACAATCTGGGTCACATCAAAGCATCGAGGCCATTAAACAGCAGCAAGCACAGACAGACTTTCAGTGCGGTGCCACACTCGCATGCACATTTATCCACAAATACTTTCTCATTGCCGGACATGACGCCTGTGAGGCAAAACGCACAGGCGAGCCACGTCGGATCGAAGCCTTTTCGTTGTGAGGAATGCGGTAAAGGCTTTACCCAGAGGATGAGACTGATCACACACAAACGAATACACACGGGTGAGAAGCCATACCATTGCCAACTTTGTGGCAAGATGTTTTCAAGGCAGGATAACTGCCTCAGACACGTACGTCTACACAGTGCACAAGGGTGGTAAAGAGTCTGCTTTGATCATCGGACTGTTTTTCTAATGCTTATAAGTACTGTGCATAGAATACCACATTACTTCCTGTGCTGTAGATTATCACATGCTATTACCCTATATCTAGTAGTCCCTGGCATCCTCCAGTGGTTGGCACTGGTACAGTGTTTACCATAGCCATAACAAGGCTCTAATATTTTCTCTTATTTTTTTTAAATGTTTTCTCTGTTATCTGTTAAATTTCTCTGTTTTTAAATAGATATGTTTTTAAAACAAACAAAAAAAAAAACAGCAAACAAAACTAAAGTATATCTAAGACAACTAAAAATCTAATCTGTTGGATGTAATAGAATGATCCCATTTTGTAAAATGAAATTTTGTGCTGTGTATTGTGCTACACTATGAATACAATATGAATTCATTTCAAATGCTTGTAGTACACATTCAAGAGGAATCCAGAGCCATGTACCAAATCTCATACTGTATACTACACTGGACATCACCGATATACTGATACAATATTTTGTGTGCGTTCTTAAATATTCAGCCAAAGACATGCACTGTACAATAATATGCTTGATATTTATTGCAACTCTGCACCAACACAACACATTAAGGTCCAAGTTAACATTATTAGTAGGCCTGCTTGTTTTTTGATTATTCAGTAATCCGAGTCAAAATAACAGCGGATTTCTTCCACTTTAGGCATAGGCAACCTGTGAATGCTTTACTTGATGTATACTACTTGATATACAGTGTACAGGTCTGGGATAAAACCTGATCAGGAGGTTGTTGTTATCTTCTTATCCATCATCATTTTTTTTCTGGATTATACTGCAGCATTGTGAAAATAAACACTTTAAAAAAAAATCATTGAGGTTGTCACGATTGCCAAAGACTTGTTGAAAGAGAACGGCTTGCTTTCATTTTTCTGCTTGCGAGCGTGTTCCGTCTTAACGGAAAAATTTTGGGTTTTTTTGGATGTAAATCTTATGAGTGTAATGATGAAATTCCCACGGATTTGAGCTGTTTTTGACGAGTGAGTGATTTGCAGAAATATTAATTATTAGCCCAACCCTCAGGATGATCTGATGTACATGAAGAATAAACCAATGCCATTGTTAATTCAGATGAGAAAAAACCCACAAAGCTAGATTTAACATGTTCATTCCAATAGACAGCTATTACTGTCCAAACATGCCAGTGCATTCTGTTGCAAGGAAATTGCTTTCTATCTTTAAATCATTTTAGGAAATATGTACAGTACAAAAGAGCAGTACTAACGGTAAAGACGGGCATGCGGGTTATTGGAGAATTTTTATTATTGGATATATTTTTTATTCGGGTTCAGAATGGTCGATGCAAATGGAAAATGCATTCGGGATATATATATTTTTCTTTTAAGCCTAACATATTGTTTCTTGATGCCAGTACATTTTTTTCAGTGACCTAATGGTGTACAAACTTTCCCCACACGTCTTTGAAGGTAAAAGATTAAGTAAAAGGATAAGCAGTACTGTATTATTAATCACATAAACAACATATATTTGATGTCCTGTTATATCCGTGTATATATATATATATATATATATATATATATATATATATACATCTCAATGACCCAGTTTGTGTGTTGTGTCCTTTTCTGTTTGTTTGTCAGTTCTACTTGTGGTATTCAGTTTTTTTCCCCATGTCACAAGACAAAAAGGATCTCATCAGTAGCACCTTCCTGTCTCATTTGCTCCAGCTGAATGGAGTGGCGACGTGGAGGCCTCCGGCCCCTTGCGCCTTCCTGCTTATGGCCTTGGGTCGGTTCAGCTTTTGGAGCAGCACTTGCCTCGTCACCACAGGAGCGAGTGGATATGTTTGCAGTGGAGCTGACTGCGAGAGGAGGCAGGAAGGTAGTATTACACACCTGGGGCTTGAAACTTAACTGCTCCTGTGGTTTCCATTTTCTTATGGTGTTAAATCCGCAGTGAGCGGTTGGAGCTGCTAGAGAGCAAGAGCTAGTGTTGTTCGAAGAATGCTGGAGGTTCCTTTTGGTAGGAACTGGTGGTAGTGTTATAGTGCTGGTCTGGTCATGTAGGTGTGTGTCTGAACTGGAGAGATTGAGTGATAAGGTGGGAAGCTGGAGTAAATTATGTCCTGGCAGTGCAGGTAGAGTGTTGCGTCGATTGTGTAGCTGTGCTCGAGATGGTGGAGCAAAGTTCTCTGTGTGGTTTCTGCAAAATGCTCTGCCGGGTTTGAGGTTAGCAGCTTTAGAGGAGCTACTCTGATCCACTTGCCAATCTAAGGAGTTATGGCTGCAGTGCTTCACCTCTTTATCCTCTTCTTCCTTCACAGCTCTCTTTGTAATCCTTTCTTCATAGGTGCGACTGAGGTGTGCCAAGTTGTGGATGGCTAGCCAGGGTTCTGAACTTAGCCGCTGCCGGTCTGATGCCTCCGGCTCTAGAAACAGAGGAGAAGCTGCTCTGCTCCCCTTCCTCCCCGAAGCTCTGAAGTTGAAGATACCCTCTCCTTCAGTCTCAGAGTTTGGTGAGCCTGTCTTGAGCTCGATATCGGAAGGGGACATGCAGGCGACAGGCGAGGTGTCGGGTGATGGAGGCACGTTTAGATAACGTCGGCTAACAGTGGCACCACCCGTGCTGAGATCTGTGGATATGATGATGATGTCATGCCCCTTAGCTCTGCAAGCATCAAGGAGCACGCGGATAGTATCCTGGTCACGAGCATTGATGCTGTAGACCAGCGCAGAACCTCCGACATAGTCCTCGATGCTAGGGTCAGCTCCAGCAGAAATCAGGGCTGTAGCCACCTCAGCTCCGGCACGCTCCATACAAGCGTACATGAGGGGTGTACGCCCAGACTTGTCCTGAGCGTTGGGATCAGCATGGTGCTGGAGAAGAAAACGAATAAGCCTCAGAGAGGTAGAGTTTCCAGACTGGTCAGTCCTCAGTGCTCGGCACATGGCTAGGAGAGGCGTCTCACCCCGTTGATTACGCTCGTTGACTTGGGCGCCACCTTCCACCAGCAGCCGAACCAGACGCATCTTGCCCAACTCAGCCGCCTTGATAAGAGGGCTTCCATCCTCCATGTAGTCCTGCCTCTCAGCCATAGTCCCAAAGATCTGAGATGGTTTCCTTGTCAGTGATTACAGACGGGAAGAGAAATATATACCTTATAGATGTAGCCTTAAGATTTTTGTGGAAAAGGAAGGGATCAATAAAAATGAATAAAAAAAAAAAAAAAAAACATCAGCCAGAACATACATGTATATTATCAGTCCTAATAAACAAAAAGCTTGTTGTGCAGTTGCCAGTTTATTAGGTATACCAGTTTTTTTGACTGGCAAATCAGTGTATATAAATAAACATGTAGTCTATGATAAAAAATGAATATATAAAAAACATCGGTTTATAGACGGAAACCTGCTCAGATAGGCAGCAATGTGTTGTTTCTGATTTTTAAGTTTAAAATGTCGAGCAGCGGAGGCAGTACTACAAAAGCTTGGGACTTGTTTGAATGTCTGCTGCTTTGAAATGCTTTCATGTTAGTAGGAAGGCTGACTGAGTTAAAAGGGAAAAGAGGTCAGCTGTACTGGCTCAGCCTTCAGAGACATTGTATAATCAACCATTTATTTTACAGTCTTAAGAAGTTACAACACACTGAGTCACCCTCTGACTAGAGTTTTTTCTAAGCAAATATTACATACACATACATAAAATTTGTTCGATCTTGTCCGGATAAACAGAAATATTCAGGTGAGTCCCTTATACTGTAGCATGCATTTCCTAATACGTCATGAATCATTTGTATAACATATATTTATTAGTTTAATGGCGCATTTCTTTTTATTAGTCGGTCTATAGATATTTGATTGTATATTGACTTGTATTGAATTATATCCTGTGCTCCTGCATCTGAGCGTCAATAGATGTCTTCCTTTTTTTCTCCTTTCCTGTAATTACTACAAAGTTGCAACTGACCTGCTGTTTCTTTTGAGATCCCAATATTTGCCGCAGGTCCTTGTCCTGGCTTTGTGTGAGATGATGTGCTTCAGGTCAAATGATTTAGAAATCTGTCAGAGGGAGTCAGAGAGCATGGATTTTCTGATTGGGGAGGGCATTCTTCCATGTGTCCATGCACACCGATGCATATAAGAACAAGATGGTGTATTTTTAGCAAAATGGAAAATTAATTCCAATATTTTGTTCACATGAGTTTATAGGTTGTTAATGTAGAGGTAGGTGGGGTGTCTTTCAAAGGAATCTTTAACATTTTTGACTTCTTTGGCAGAGAAAGTTAGTATTCGGTACTATATACATTATATTATACCACAGGAGGGGCACGGTGGCTTAGTGGTTAGCACGTTCGCCTCACACCTCCAGGGTTGGGGGTTCGATTCCTGCCTCCGCCTTGTGTGTGTGGAGTTTGCATGTTCTCCCCGTGCCACAGGGGTTTCCTCCGGGTACTCCGGTTTCCTCCCCCGGTCCAAAGACATGCATGGTAGGTTGATTGGCATCTCTGGAAAATTGTCTGTAGTGTGTGAGTGTGTGAGTGAATGAGAGAGTGTGTGCCCTGCGATGGGTTGGCACTCTGTCCAGGGTGTATCCTGCCTTCATGCCCGATGACGCCTGAGATAGGCACAGGCTCCCCGTGACCTGAGGTAGTTTGGATAAGTGCTAGAAAATGAGCGAGAGTGAGTGAGTGTGTACCACAGACCATGTTGGAGATATGTACTTGTCTAGAATATCTTTACATATTGTAGTGTTATGATTTCCCTTTGCTGGAATTAACCTGTTCCAGCATGACAATGCTCCTGTGCACAAAGCCGAGGTCGATTCAGAAGCAGTCAAGTGGCCTGCACCGAGCCCAGACCTCAGTTCCTGTGGGATGAATTGGAATACCGACTGCATGCCATCACTGAATTGAACAACAGTCTTCACAGCAACATTCCAAATTGCTAGTGGAAGAACTGATTGGAAGAACATACAGATAGGTCCATATATATTTGGACACAGGCAAAATCTTTTGTTTTTTTTTATTTATTTACCAAAACACATTTAAGCTATAGTTGTATAGGTATAGTG
This sequence comes from Tachysurus vachellii, assembly GCF_030014155.1. Taxonomy (NCBI): domain Eukaryota; kingdom Metazoa; phylum Chordata; class Actinopteri; order Siluriformes; family Bagridae; genus Tachysurus; species Tachysurus vachellii. The sequence continues at coordinate 5,769,112 of NC_083460.1, read as the reverse complement.
GGCAGAAAGTGCAGTCTCTCAGGTTTAATTTGAGGGTATTTAAATCCAAATTGGAGGAAGGGTTTAGGAATTACAGCTTTTGAGAGTAGCCACCCCCTTTTTCAAGGGGCCAAAGGTAATTGGACAATTGAATCAAAAGCTGTTTCATGGACAGGTGTATGTTATTCCTTCATTATGTCTTCATCAATTAAGCAGGTAAAAGTTCTGGAGTTGATTCTAAGTGTGGTATTTGCACATGGAATCTGTTGCTGTTACCTACATCACGCGTTCTAAGGAGCTCTCCATGTAAGTCAAACAGGCCATCATTAGGCTTCAAAAACAAAACAAATCCATCAGAGAGATGGAAGGAACATTAGGCCAGTTGCCAGATCAACAGTTTGGTACATTCTGAGAAAAAAAGAATGCAATGGTGAGCTCATCAACATAAAAAGGCCTGGCCGTCCACGGGAGACAGCAGTAGTAGATGATCACAGGATCCTCTCCATGGTAAAGCAAAACCCATTCACAACATCCAGCCAAGTGAAGGACACTCTCCAGGAGGTGATTCGACTTTGCCAAAAAACATCTAAAAAAAAGCCTGACCAGTTCTGGAAAAGCATTCTTTGAACGGATGAAACTAAGATCAACCTTTAGCAGAATGACGGGAAGAGAAAAGTATGGCGAAGACTTGGAACAGCTCATGGTCCAAAGCATACAACGTCATCTGTAAAACATAGTGGAGGCAGTGTAATGGCATGGGCATGCATGGCTTCCAGTGGCACTGGGTCACTGGTGTTTATTGATGATGTGACAGAAGCAGCCGGATGAATTCTGAAGTGTATAGGAATATACTGTCTGCCCAGATTAAGCCAAATGCAGCAAAGTTGATTGTACGGCATGTCACAGTACACATGGACAATGATCGAAAACACACTGCAAAAGCAACCCAAGAGTTTTTTAAGGAAAAGAAATGGAATATTCTGCAATGGCCGAGTCAATGATCTAAACCCGATTGAAAATGCATTTCACTTGCTGAAGGCAAAACTAAAGGCAGAAAGACCCACGAACAAACATCAACTGAAGTCAGCTGCAGTTAAGGCCTGGCAAAGCATCAGAAAGGGGGAAACCCAATCTCTGGTGATGTCCATGGGCTCCAGACTTCAGGCAGTCATTGCCTGCAAAGGATTTTCAACAAAATATTAAAAATTTGATTTGATTATATTCATTTGTCCAATTACATTTGAGCCCCTGAAAATGGGGGGGACCGTGCATAAAAATGGTTGCAGTTCCTAAACATTTTACTTGATATTTTTGTTCATCCCCTTGAATTAAAGCTGAACGTCTGCTCTTCAAATGCATCATGTTGTTTTTTTTTTTTCATTTTATTCTGGTGGCATACATAGCCAAAAGTACGAAGACAGTGTCCAAATATATATGGACCTAATTGTACGTGAAAATGGACATGTAGTGTATCTAGAATGTAAAACTTCCTCAGGCTATCAATTGTTTAGAGCTGTGAGCCAGCCTGATTCAAGGTCTCTTCAAGATTATGTTATGCACACATGATGCGGTGAAAGTGAAAAGGCAAAAAAAAAAAATGTGGCCTTGTTTTAAACATTCCTATGATCAGTATTATCCTAAGATTTGATGAAAGGGAAAGTCTACCAACAGCCATTTTGATCTTTAAAATATTTACTTGTAGCGTTCTGGAAAACAAACAACTGACATTTCCACCCATATGTCACTCTCTATCACAAGTTAATAAGTTCAGCCGTCAGCAAAGTCATAGCTCTTTCTTTCTTTGCTTATACAGTATAAGCTCTATAATGGATCTCTACTATGGGTAATCATATCAGTATATACATCCAAAAAACATGCCATATGTGTAAGTGCACAGATTCCCAACCCTGGTTTTGAAGAACCTCTTGTCATGCACATTTCAGTGTTTTTACTGCTTGTATTGTATGTAACGTATATCTGTAGCTATAATTACAGGCAGACGTAAGGGACTGGAAATTTTCATCAACGCCCAATCCACTTACTGTGATCTTTTACAGAATGTCAGGTGATGAGAAGCGGTTATATAATATTAAAAAAAAATTTTTGACCATCAGGTTTGCCTTTTAAGCGCTTTAGATTTGATGAGATAATTAGATAATTATCTGCACGCAAGTCATTTGTTATTAACCTCAAGCATTTTTTTTGTTAAATACAAACGGGTTTTACAAACTGGCTTTGTCAGCACAAGAAACAAAACAAAGCTTTCTGCAGAACATCGTGGTGGAAATTTCCACACCCTTTATAGACTACATCATCACTGAGATCATCACTGGTCTTGCGTGGAAATTTACCACAACACTTGATCCCTTCTGAAGGATCTAATTTTTGTTTTTGTTTGTTTGTTTATAAGGATAAATTTTTAGATAAATGTCTTGCAAAATGTATTGTTTTTCCCACAAAAGAACAAGGTGTTGAAATCGTCCTGGTCACAAGGTTGCGATGGTCTTTTAACAGAAAACATTAATTGTGATGTTTGTGTTAATTTCACATATGTATCTAGACGTAGGGACACACTATCGTGTTAAAAAACCATGTTATTCTTTGACTGTATCCAATTATAAAGAGTACAGAAACTTTATTTATCTGAAGCTTTCATATGAAGTGTTGCATGCCAACTTGGAAAACAAACAATAAGAATAGATTGTCTTAGGGTTATTTATGATTTAGTAGATGATATTGGTTTGATAGGGAATAAATTAGTTCCCCAAGTCATGCACAGTTCCTCTCATTATAAACAATGCAGACAAAAGCATCACATTATCCGATTATGTGCATAATATTTCCACACAGTTTTCACATACAGTAGAAGAGAACATGATAGGTTAAAATTTAGTGTTATTATATCACCACATCTTCACCTCATGTACACTTTATCATCTGTCAGAAAGAACAAAAACAAATTATGTAACCTGTTTTTCTGTAGCCATGGTAACAGATGAAGCAGACACAAGCTTAAATTTGGATGAAAATTTTAATTCTTGTAAACGCCTGTTCCATAGTGATCTTTTACCAATATTTAGCGATGAAAAAGTTATTTAATCGCTTTCTTATAACCAATTACATCTGATCAATCATACAAATTAATGTTAACTTAATGTTGGGTGCCATAGATTAGATTTGGTCGCTTTCTTTGTAATTAACATTAGCCATATGTTACAAACAGGCCCAAAAGGTCACGTCAGAAAACCTTTTTAAATTAAAAACCTAAACAAAAGAATATTTCAGATTTGTTCATTGTTTCAGCAGGACATCCTTATGGAAATTTCCACACCCCCTCAAAGCCTATAGCTGAGATTAAACTGGTGGCTCGTGTGGAAAATTTCCACAAGATCCCAGGAAGAGGGGGTGTTGAGGGGCTGCATCATCCCAGACCTCCAAGATTCCTTTAAATGCAACTGCCAAAATAACAATAATCATAATAACAATATACATAAACAGTACACAAACTGAACATTTTTGAAAATGAGTTGTAATGTTTATAGTTATATAACATTTCTAGTTATATAATGTTACAAAATGTCTACAAGACTTGAGTATTCAGGATGGTCGAGGTTGTGCTAGCCAGTTTCTTATTAGCTTAACAAGCTGTTATTTTGTTTTATTAATTTCCAGAGTTGGAGGATTGCGAAGAAGTAACAGTACATAGCGGATAGAAGTGATTAGAGGAACTAACCCCTACTGTATGTTCTTTACTTAATTTCTTTTATGAACAAATTAATAAATAAACTTCATTGTTGTCGTTGTGCATAAACAATGGTAAAAAAAAAAAAAAACAACAACAACGAAATACGGTTATCAGGTCTTTTGATGCCTATTATTAAAAAGAGAATAAAGGAGGATATAAAAAAATAAGATATAATATGTGTGTTTGTGTGTGTGTGTGTGTGTGTGCGCATGTGTGTGTGTATTTTTTGCATACATTTCCAAGTTTGCATTTAAAATCAAATTTATAGTATTTCCAGTTTGTAGGGTTAAATCAGGACATCTTGGTGAAAATGTCCACACCCCTCAAAGCCTACAGCAGAGATTAGTCCTGGTGCTGTGTGGAAATTTACCACACCGCTTGATTCCCTCTGAGGGTCCGATCAATGAAAACAGATCTTCTTTCTGAACATCTGTTTTCATGAAAGCAAAAAAATTCTTCTTTGTTTAAACTTGGAAGGAAGCCACACAGAATGTAGATCTCCATAGTCAAGATGCTTTTATTAGAGAATTAGGGTTAGGATTGGATTTATTGGATTAGGGTTAAATTTATACAACAGGTTTATTTGTTTGATAGGAGATGCCCTCACACCCATTTACTCTCATTATGTACATAGTTTCTCATTGTTGTTGTTGTTCTTCTGCATCTTCTTGTTCTTCTTGTTCTTGTTCTTCTTCTTGTTCTTGTTCTTCTTCTTGTTCTTCTTCTTCTTCTTCTTCTTCTTCTTCTTCTTCTTCTTCTTCTTCTTCTTATTATTATTATTATTATTATTATTATTATTATTATTATTATTATTATTATTATTATTATTATTAAGAGAAAATATCCATTCCTGAGATTCTGTGTATAGAATTCCTAGTTTCTATATAAGTTTTTTTTGTTGTTGTTTTGTTTTTTGGAAAGTTTCTAGAATGTTCAAGAACACGGCTGTGATTGGCCAGTGGGCGGGGCGACGAAAGAGTATAAATAGCTGCGAGCCTCCTGCGGACTTTCAACGCAGCTGTAAAATTATCGGGTTTTTTGCGTGCGTTATAGAACAAACTCCGATCAAGCTTTTATTATTATTATTATTACTACTACTTTTTTTTAGCAGAACAGTACAAACCGTAGGTTATCACTAAAACATACTGTGTGTTCTTTTTTTTTTTTTTGCATGAATTGATATGGATTTACGGGTCGTTTTGTGTGTGGAATAAAAGTGCCCTTTTTTATTGCAGGTGATTAATGATGTCTGAGACGATCCGCATCAACAGCCCTAATGTGCAGTACACTGAGAAGTTCATCGAGTCACAGTACACGTACCAGACCACCTCAGTGAGCAGGAGCAGAGACACGTACACGGTGAGTCCAGAACAAAATGTATTTCATTACTTTACACATCTCATTATACAGAGCTGTGTCATGTGTTTTACATCATATAGAACGTGTAATCCTTTGTGTGAATGCACGTCCTCATCCAACATCCCCTGGGAAAGACCAGGATAAAGCATTACTGAAGATGGATGAATGGATGGATGGATGGCTGAATGAATGTATGAATGGATGAATGAATGAATGAATAGATGGATGGATGGGTGAATGAAAAGATGGATGGATGGATAGATGGATGGATAAATGAATGGCTGAATGAATGCATGGATGGATTAATGAATGCATGGATGGATGAATGGATGGATGAATGAATGGATGGATGGATAAATGAATGGGTGATTGAATGAATGAATAAATGGATGGATGAATAAATGGATTGCTGGATGAATGAATGAATAAATGGGTGAATGCATGAATGGCTGGATGAATGAATGACTGGATAAATTTATGAATGAATGGGTGAATGAATGAATGGATAAGTTTATGAATGGATGGATGAATGAATGAATTGATGGATGGATGGATGGATGGATGGGTGAATGGCTGAATGAATGCATGGATGGATGGATGGATGAATGAATGGATGGGTGATTGAATGAATGAATAAATGGATGGATGAATAAATGGATTGATGGATGAATGAATGCATAAATGAATGGATGAATAAATGCATAAATGGGTTTATGAATGGATAAATGGGTGAATGCATGAATGGATGGATGAATGAATGACTGGATAAATTTATGGATGGATGAATGAATGAATGAATGAGTGAATGAATGAATGGATAAATTTATGAATGGATGGATGGATGAATGAATGAATAAATGGGTGAGTGCATGCATGGATGGAATTAATGAATAGATGGATGGATAGATGAATGAATAGGTGAATGGATGTATGAATGAATGGATGGATGAATGAATAGATGAATGAATGAATGAATGAATGATTGAAAACTGTCAGACTAGGTAGATGTGTTACTCATGCAATAATACCTCTTCTGCTCAGACACCTTTTTTTTAATAACAGAAAGTTACCAAAATGGCTGCAACGTTATGCAATGGTATCTGACCCTCCTTGAAAATGATGTCAAACCAAAAGGATATGTCATGATACACAAGTATTTAGATTTACTAATAGTTTACTAGCAACTAGTATTTATTTTTCAAAGAAATCAAGGGAAATCAAAATAGTTATAAGATATAAGATTAGTAATTATAGTCAGTTGACAGTTGATATACATAGTGCACTTTATAAACACTTAATGACAAGTTATTGCAATTTGGATTTGTATGATTTATATTTCCAATGCCTTTTGAAAATCCTGGTCAAGTAGCTCATAATTTCACCAACTAACAAGTTTCCTCTCTGTGCTTCTAGGTGACACCCCACAGTATTGATTTTTCATTTCGCACAGAGCGCCATGTGCCCAAGGTCGGTGTCATGCTTGTGGGGTGGGGCGGAAACAATGGCAGCACCGTCACCGCTGCTGTTCTGGCCAATAGGCTTGGCCTAAAATGGACAACCAAGACTGGTGTCAAGGTAAAAATAGTCATATAAGTTTTTAAATAACATTCATAACATTGGTGTAACACATTGGTTGTCTGGAAATGCCATTAATGTCAGTGTAATTCTCATACTACTTGTACATATTCCTTTTCTTTTATATTCTGCCACAGAGCGCCAATTACTATGGTTCATTGCTGGAGTCTTCCACTGTATCTCTGGGGTTTGGGCCAAAGGGGGAGATCTTTGTGCCGTTCAGAGAACTGCTGCCAATGGTGCATCCTAATGACATCATATTTGATGGTAATGACAGAAAGCATGTTGTGGATGCATGATGGTGTGAACATTACTAAACTACCAAATGGTGCAAATATCTTTTGCTTCTTGGAAACCCTGGTACGCTGCATGAGGCAGAACAGAAAGATCATATAACTAAATTTGAATGGTTGATTCTTGTATTGTTTTATTTGTTTAATTAGTGATTCAAGATATTAGAATCTATTGACACACTAGAGAAAGAGACCAGAGTCATTCTAGCACTACAGAATTATGTAGAATCAATACAGGACCGGTTTTGCAGCATTTGCATTTTATCTGTATAGCTTATTAAGACTATCCTTATGTATGTTATAGGTTGGGATATCTCCTCTATGGATCTTGGTCGTGCTATGGAGCGTGCTCAGGTTCTAGACTGGAGCCTTCAGGAGATGCTTCGTCCCCACATGTGCAAGCTGAAACCAAGGCCCTCCATTTACATCCCAGATTTCATTGCTGCCAATCAGGAGCACAGGGCTGACAATGTCCTCACAGGCACCAAAGCAGAGCAGGTACAAAGGTTAAAGTGTTGTCTATTAATACACGTTTGTAGCTGTAAAATTGTTTGGAGGATTTTATACCTAACTAAAACTGACCCTGTTGGTATTTATACAGATGGAACAAATCCGTAGAGATATCCGTGACTTCAAAGAGAAGAGTGGCGTGGACAAAGTCATAGTGATGTGGACTGCAAACACAGAGAGATTCATAGATATTGTGACTGGTGTCCATGACACTGCCAAGAACCTTCTTGCTACCATCCAGGTAATTTGTCGGCAAATAATATCTAACATCTCAATCACATCTTCATGCACATTACAGAAATCAGATGTCTCATTTCAGACTTCAGATGTCTGGAATGAACCATATTATTGCCACGAAGGATTATAACCATCAAGTGACACTTGTTAAAACCCTGTCTCTCTTTCTTTATAGAACGAAGGAGAAGTATCTCCATCCACCCTGTTTGCTGTGGCTAGTATTCTGGAGGGCTGTGCCTATATCAACGGCTCCCCTCAGAACACTTTCGTACCTGGAACTATAGAGCTGGCCGTTCAGCATGGGGTCTTCATAGGAGGAGATGACTTCAAATCAGGCCAGACAAAACTGAAGACCGTTCTGGTGGATTTTCTACTCAGTGCAGGGATCAAGGTAAAAGAGACATGTAGCTATGTGCATTTCAGTGCCCTTTTCATTGCAGTATGTTTTCAGCATATGATTCCTTTACAAGATGCTTTACTGTGTGTCTCCTTTGGTTTGCAGCCAACCTCCATTGTGAGCTACAATCACCTGGGAAACAACGATGGCATGAACCTGTCGGCTCCACAGCAGTTCCGATCTAAAGAGATCTCCAAAAGCAACGTAGTGGATGACATGGTGAAGTCCAATCCACTGCTATTCAAGCCTGGAGAGAAACCTGATCACTGTGTAAGAATGATTTCTATGATGCAGCTATTTTTACACCACAGTTCTTGGACACTTTTTTGGGCTTTGTTTGTGATCCCATTTCTGTCCCATATAGAATAAGTAGAACAAATGTTTTAAAACGTTATTGTGATTTATTTTTTTATGCAACCAAACTAATAGAAATATGGAGTGATTTAATGCACAAAATTTGCTATCGTGATTAATTGTATAGCACCTGCATGTGCAGTGCAAATGACACTAGGTAATAACAGTAGACCAACTGAGGTAATTCTGTTGTTTATATCATTATATGCTTGTACTGTAGTTTGATGCATGGAGACTTGCATGGCTTTTGAGTTCACATGTAGAACTTCTGTCAATTTAGGTGGTCATTAAGTATGTCCCCTATGTGGGAGACAGCAAACGAGCAATGGACGAGTACACGTCAGAGATCATGCTGGGTGGCACAAACACAATTGCTCTGCACAACACATGTGAGGTGAGTTTGTTGGAGAGCAGATTTTCCTGAAGGCAGACTTGTTAAAATCTTTATTTGATATTTTCATATAGATGTATTTCAGTTACATTGACATCTCTTTACTGATTTTTTTAATTATTATTATTATATCTATTTATTCAGGATTCACTGCTGGCCAGTCCAATTATTCTGGACCTGGTCATTCTGACCGAGCTATGTCAGCGAATCACGTTCCGTACACAGCAGGACTCATCCTTCCAGTCTTTCCACAGTGTCCTGTCCATACTTAGCTTCCTCTGCAAGGCCCCGCTCGTACCGCACAACGCACCGGTGGTCAACGCTTTTTTCCGCCAGCGAGCCTGCATCGAAAATGTCATGAGGTACAGGAAAGATTTTGTGTTTGTGCTGTATAGAGATTTTCTCTACCAAGATGACACCACACCTTAAATCCTTTTTTTTAAATCAGTTTCGGTGTAACTTGTAAATATTGAAACGTGCGTTAATGTGAATAACTTAATAAACTTAGACTAAGGGGATGTGCTTAGCAGTGCAGTGTTGTTGAAATGAGTTCTCTCTTGGGTTTTGTCACACAGGGCTTGCCTCGGCCTTCCCCCTCAGAACCACATGCAGCTCGAGTACAAGATGCAGAAAAGCTTCAATGTTTGTGAAAACAAGAATATTCAAAGCCTTGTAGCCACAAAGGGAAACAACAACAACGTCGTCACCAACATGTATCAATGCCTTGAGTGCGGTGGTGCCACTGACCAGAAGACTGTTGACAGATAAATAAAAAATATGTATAAACACAAAATGTAAAATCGTAGCTGTGGCTGCAGGTTTTCATTCCAAACAAGTAGAAGTCACACCTGAGTCAAGATCAACTGATTAATCAACTGAAGGTGTGGCTCATACTTGACTGGAATAAAATCCTGCACCCACACCTGCCCCTTACAGATAAGATCACTCATCCGTGGTCCAAGAGAAGACAGAATTACTAACTTTGCTTTAATCCTCAGAGACTAATAACTATTTAAACATTATGTGTCTTGCTCTGAAAAGTACTAACTCAATTAAAAAAGCTCCTTTGCAAAATGATGCTATACAACTTTATTCTAAGCAACTAACTTGAAACACAAATATTAATATGCCGGGAGGGTCAAACATTAATAAAATGCACTTTATTCAGTTGCTAATTGTACTAAAAGAAACTGTAAGGTTCCATTTAGGTCTTTTGCGGGTTCTTTGGTGTGTCTGGTTCTATAGATACAGCATACACCAGAGGGTAGAGGTAGAGCTAAGAACCCTTAAACAACCAAAGAACCGCTGATGAACCACATTTCTATCACAATGTACTGTATTTCATTAGTTTGACGTGATATAGTTAATAGAATTGAACCTAGAAATCCTATCAAATGTATGATTTTATTGATCAGCAGAATGCACCTGCAAGAAACTGTTCATTTTTCTATTGACTTTGTTACGCTTTGTGATGAGAAAAAAAAAAATATCAGAAACCTTTCCAGTTACAAGAGATGTGTTTGTAGTCCCCCTCCCCCCCCTCCTCCACAGTAGAAACTCATTCTATTGTGGTAGTAGATTTTAGATCCAAGTATTAATTGTTGAACCAGCACTATAGGGGATGCAAACTTTTGCACTCTGAATTGTGTGTTTTTGTGCATTTAAAGCTAAAGTCCTAAATAAAAAAAATATCCTTGGTGATGATTTCGATGTTTTTCAGTCTTCTTTTTTTTTTACTGTTTTATGAACTCTAAAAAAAACAACAAATAAATCAATAGAAATACATTCGAAACAAATCACATGATTGAATGAATGAATGAATGAATGAATGAATGAATAAATAAATAAATAAAAACAGCAGGAAGTTTGAAGGCTTTTATGATTGGTGGAGCTTGGCACCTGACCTTGGGGAAAGCGCAATTGCGCATGTCAGCAGCGGTGTCCATAGCAACACTTTCATTACATGCTGATGTCTATAGCATGAAGCCGGTGCTTATTTTATATTGTAGCTAAAATGTACCATCGGGTCTCTTTAGTGATTAGTCCAGCAATCCGTTCTAATCTTTACAGTTCATTCTAATGGCTGAAAAGAGGCGATCTGGGGTCGCTTCCGACTCCAAATCTGCCAAAGCCGAGAGCGATGAGGAGTTTCTGTCTCAGGCCGGAGTGGATGCGCTGCTCGGGTGCGCGCTGCTGAAACTGGTGCAGGCCCGACCCGAGGATCCGATAGGATTTCTGGCTGAGCATTTCACTAACGAGGCGTCGGAAACTGAGAGCGGTGGTGGAGGTGATGCAGGAGATGGAGGAGATGGTGATGGAGGGAAATATCAGGACGCGCTGGAGGAGCAGCAGCTGAACAAGGCGCTTTGGCACCTGAGTTTAGCGCATCACTCACAGAGGTGTGAGCTTTTATTTGTCTAAAATTGTCTTGCCATTAACTGACAGTCATGAGATAAAAAAAAAAAAACCCAGGATAAAAAGATAGGTTTTAGGTACATGGGGTTATTCTTCCATGTTTTTTGAATGGTGGGTCTTTCTTATCATCAGCTGATCTACAGATGTGGTCTTGTAGATCTACAAAATAGGTGTGTATCATAAAATAGCCAATAAGCAGTGTTTGAAAATCCCAGGAATCCTGCTGTCTGACACAACACCACCACGCCGTGTCACTCCACTACTCCATTCCAACTACTGTGCCTACTGTTATGCTGTTATGGAGGTACTAAATGAAGTACTAAATGCAGGAATGGCAATAATTAGGACTTACTTGAACATTTATCTTAAGGTTTTATTTGTAAGCATTTTGAAATATTCAATTTGACCATTTATAACAAAGGTGCCAAAATTTTTGGAACTAGCTGTAGGTATAGTAAGATGTCCATACCTGCATAATCTGTTTCCTGTCTGAATATAACACACTTTAACCAACATCTTTGATTGTTTTCAGATCTGCCTTCAGCAACAACATCCGCGTGGCTTATGATCTGCTTAGTGAATGTGGCACCACCCGGCACGCACCAGGTGGAGTCCAGGGCCGACTCTACACTGAGATGCTGCGGTGCGTGTGTAGTGACAGCGGCCTGTCGGAGAAGACGGCAGCCCCGCTCCTGCATCGACTGCAGTGCCGTGATTATGAGGCTGTGCCCTTTGAGCTCTTTCGACAGGCGGTGATGACATGTGCAACGTTCTCCGATTACCTCCACAGAGCACGATGCCTGTACACTGCCGTGGCTTGCAGTCCTGAGCGGCCTGCAGAGCGGGAATTATGTGAAACTGTCCTCAACGCTCTACGAGAGGCACTGGATACCTCACATGGGTCTGAAGCCACACGTTACCTAGAGGCCAGTGCCAAGATCTCACCTGCTGAGCTGGCACGGGCCATGGTCAAAAAACGGGGTGCCAGCAGGGAGCAGGAAGGGCCGAGCATGGACATGCGTGAGTTTGAGGATGCTGCCGCAGCACTCTTTATAACCAGGGTGCGTGTGGTAAACTGATAAATACTTATGTTACAGTATATACTCCTTGTGTTCCTTCAGTTCATAATGAATGCATTTGAATTGAGTTTACTGACATTGAAAAGATACGAGTAAGTCCTTACACATCTCCATGTTCTGTATTTAAAAACAGTATTCAGTCTATGTGCTAACTGTAGACATACATTTAACTAGTCTCAGCTCCTTGTAAGTCAAACACTTCAGATTTATTGATGGGAGAGGAAAATGACCAGACAAGTCTGAGCTGACAGGAAAACTACAAGTCACTCTGTGACTACTCTTTACAACCAGGGTGAGCAGTCAGTAGTTTTTGTAGCCTTCGTTTCAGCTGAAGCCTTTCTAAACGCTCTCCTCTGATCTGTCTATCAACAACCCCACAGACCTGCTGCTCACTGGATATATATTTTTTTTAGACAAAAACGAATCACCTTCTGATCAGTTCTATACACAGTTCAACAACACAGTGCAAATGACCCTTTATTAATTGTCAGTCATAAATCCTGAATTATTTAACTATAAGAATGATATAAATCTGCAACTGCTAACCTCAGCATGTTATTTTAACCATGTGTTATTACTTCTTTTACCCAGCAGAAGGAACACAAACTAACTTCTTATACCTCAAGAACCTCCTTATATCTCAAACCTCTGCTGCTTTAGTTCCAAATATGGATCCTGTTCTTGTTACCTGATAAGTGGAAACTTGTTTGAGGTGAAAACAGCCCTGAGTCATTTGAGCGAGTTACGGATGCAGATGTTATCATGGAAAATTTTTTTAAGTAGGTGAATAATTTATGCCTGTATTTATTTTGCTAATGCAGTGATAATGTTTTCATGTTATATGTCCTTTTTAATAAAAGACACAAAGGCTTGTTTGAATTTTCAAAAGATTTTTGAGTCTCACTTTGAGTGTAGCTTCAGGTTTAGTTCTTCTTACACTCTGACACTGCTTATGTCAAGCATAATACCAAACCAGTCTTTAATTAAATATGTACGTATCTAGAGTCCGTTCACATTCAGTACAGTAATTCTATATAATTATGTACAAAGGTGTTGAAATAAGAAAACAGACACTGATAACGATTCCAACAGCCTAGTTACCTTCTGTTAGATCGTTCCCTTAGAAATTTAAATGAGTTTAGCTATTGATTTGGCAGTTTTCCTAATGAGCACTGTAATATAAGGAAGCTGATCCAGATCTGGCTTTTAAGAAAGGACACTTATTCTACCACAGAGCTATTTTTAGCTATGCCGTTAGCCATTAGTTAATGCGTTGCTATGGTTATCAGTACTGCTCTCTTAATAGAACGACCTTGAGACAAGAAGGAACCGTTCCGGCTATATGACACGCCAATTTATTTGCATAGATAAAAGGAGGCACAACAGAAACCATAGAAACCTTTTGTTTGGCTCGCTTTGTATCACAAGCGCAGTCATGTGCTGTCTCCACAGACAACATACAGGAAGTGAGAAGGAGAAGCAGATGCACTGCTGCACACGTTATCAAACCTAATGAGGACCTGTGTGTAAATAATTCAGCAGGGTGTTTGTTACCAGATCATCCTCACCACCCTGGCACAAAGCCTAGACTACTGGGTTTGTGTCGATTTTTCCAGTGGAATGACAATAGTAATAGTAATCCCTTCAGAGTCTTCTGGACCCTGAAGCAAGCACGTCTGTCCCATCTGCTCATGCTTTGTGCTGCTAGGCTTTACAACTGGCATCGTGCAGCCCTGCACTGATCAATCGATCCGCCGTATTGTCTGACAGAGCTGCCTGCTTTTATTAAGCAAAAACCTCACATGATTAAAAAGAGTTCAGAAACAACTTAAGGATGTGCAGACAGGGTATTTTAAGACACCAGACTTAACAAATGATCCAGAAGTGTTAATGAATATTTTCACCAGTGTTTTTTATTTACGCTAAGATAAATAATATCTACAAAATTCTTTGAGGGTTTACATGAGATTATATATTCTATATTATATCTAAATACATCAGCCTAAAAGTTTTCTTCCCTTTAGGAAGTAAAAGTCTGGTAAAGAAATGATAATAGAATGATTTGATATTATTTTATTCTTTATTTAAAAAAAAAACATTTAATATTTTTTATTAGCGAGTAACATTTAATGCTATGGATCAAACGTCCAAAGCGTCTGCAAAACAAGTTCCTGTTATCACTTACGTTATAGCAGTTATAAACACGTCATTCCTTTGCCAATCTTTTATATTTTCCTGTCTTGAAGTTGATAAGAGTTACCTTTACAACACTAAAGACCCTATTTATTGTTTTCTAAGGAAATTAGCTGGATGTTTGTTGAAGCAGTTTGTCACAGAATTTGTCACATTTCATTTGGAGAACTGCTTTGGCACTCGCTTCTGTTGTCTGCATGTATAACCAGAGGTGGGAGTAAGTCACACATGTGCAAGTCCCAAGTAAGTCTCAAGTCTTAACCTTCAAGTCTCAAGCAAGTCCGAGTCATTTTTTGTGAGAGTCAAGTCAAGTCAAGTCAAGTCGTAGCTTGAGTCAAGCAAGTCACTGACAAGTCATACATATGTTTGATGATTTAACTAAATGTATATATTAAACAAACTTAAATCTACAGTATTTATGGACTATGAGAGTTTTATTTGCAACAACAATGATTATATGCATTTATTTTTAAAAGGTGTCCACATACAGGTGAGTTGTACATAAATACAATAAAAATCTAAAAATGAATAAAAATCAAAACTACAAAGCCTAAGATGTAAATGTAACTGAAATAAGGCCAACATAAAAGCATGAAAAGTTTCAATATGCCTCAAACATGGCAGAAGACCATGGAAAAGTGTATATATAAAAAAGTACAACGGTTACTTTGCAACCAAATGGCATTTTTGAACAAGTATTCCCTTTTAATGGGACATGAACACATCCTTAAATTAGATCCTTCCTTTTTAACAACAGAATAACAACAATCAATCACGTCAACCAAAAAACGTAAATTATTGAATCCCACAAACCTTGAAGTGAATTAACTATTGGAGAGAGAGAGAGAGAGAGAGAGAGAGAGAGAGAGAGAGAGAGAGAGAGAGAGAGAGAGATGATTGAAGTGAGTGTAATTTATTAATTAAAGGGATAGTTCACCTAAAAATGAAAATTCTGTTATCTTTTTCTCACCCTCATGATGTTACAAACCTGTATAAATGTCTTTGTTTTGATGAACACACATGTAGATATTTTGAGGACTGTTTGTAACCAAACCATTTATGAGCCCCATTCACTTCCATAGTGGGAAAAAATAATACTATAGAAGTGAATGGGGCTCATGAATGGTTTGGTTACAAACATTCCTTAAAATATCTTCCTCCGTGTTCATCTAAACAAAGAAAATTATACAGGTTTGTAAAATCATGAGGGTGAGAAAATTATAAAATATTTTTTTTTTATTTTTGGGTGAACTGTCCCTTTAAATTGAATGTGTGTGCGTGTGCATGCGAGACAAGAATTTTGCTGCGCTTGCAACTCTGAGGTTTTTTATTTTTATTTTTTATTTATTTATATTTATGTTTTTTATATATATGTGCATCCCCATAAACGGTCCATACGCTTTTCACACAAAGCCTAACACTGAAGACTGAAAGCTGACATTTCCACATAAACAGTGACCAACCATTTACACTACATTGCGCTTGCAAAAAAATTAATTTGATAGAATTTTGTCATTCAATTGCGAGCGATGTGGTCGCATACTGCTGTTCTTCTCTTCTCATCTTGCACAAAATCCCGGTACCTGAACTTAATTATTTTTGGTGTAGCGCCTTCCATGTTTCGTCACGACTGTTAAGGTTTATTAGTTAGTGCGCGCGCTCCCTCTGCGTGCCTGCTGCGTCACGTGGTTATATTACGCACTTGCGTGCGTTTAAAAACAGATTTAAAAACAAAAAAGATAAAACAAAAACAAAAAAACAAGTTATTTCGAGTCATTTAACTCAAGTCCGAGTCAAGTCTCAAGTCATGAATGTCAAGTCAAAGTCAAGTCGAGTCTTTTTTTAATATTTGTCAAGCAAGTCTCAAGTCTCAACTGTGCGACTTAAGTCCGACTCGAGTCAAGTCATATGACTCGAGTCCCCCATCTCTGTGTATAACAGATATGAAACATGACGTTATAACTTATAACGGCATATTTTCTATAAGGTTTATGAAATATGCCGTTATATGAAACATGCCGGGGGCACGGGGGCTTAGTAGTTAGCACATTCGCCTCACACCTCCAGGGTTGGGGGTTCGATTCCCGCCTCCGCCTTGTGTGTGTGGAGTTTGCATGTTCTCCCCGTGCCTCGGGGGGTTTCCTCCGGGTACTCCGGTTTCCTCCCCCGGTCCAAAGACATGCATGGTAGGTTGATTGGCATCTCTGGAAAATTGTCCGTAGTGTGTGAGTGAATAAGAGTGTGTGTGTGCCCTGCGATGGGTTGGCACTCCGTCCAGGGTGTATCCTGCCTTGATGCCCGATGACGCCTGAGATAGGCACAGGCTCCCCGTGACCCGAGGTAGTTCGGATAAGCGGTAGAAAATGAGTGAGTGAGTGAGTGAGTGAAACATACCGTAATGCCCCAGTTACAACACGTTATAACTGGGCTTATCTAAGCCTACATATGGCCTATGTTCAAATGTATATGTGTAATAAATAAAAAGACAACATGGGTAAGATACAGACATCAAAAGGTGATGTTTAATGGTTAAACAACGATTGGATTCAAACTATAACCATTTTTTATTGGTTAATAAAAATCAAAATGCAAAATGTAAAATATAATCACAATTACACCACATCACAGTTGGTTAATTAGTCAAGTGTGATATATAAATAGTAGAAATAAATAGAATGTCCGGTAAACTCCCAACTATCCAAAAGAAAATGTAGTACATTTTAATGAATAAAAAGCACAGCTGAGGTCATAGTGTTAGATAATGAGAACGATATAAGGTGCATGATGGTGAGACTCATTCATCGGTCAGCGCCGATCTTCAGTAAACCTTGTTCTTTCCTGCATCCTCCAGTCTGACGAATTTAGTCTTTCTTTATTTTCATCATGCTTGATTGGGGAAATCAGGTCAATGTGGTGATTGGAGTAGATTATTTTAGAGAAAGAATTTTTTTCGTTTAATGTTTATATACCGTAATCTTTATCTTATCTTTTTATTTACTTTAATATACGCCCAAATAATGCTGAAAAGCACTATTATATTTAACCTACCATCTCATTGCTTTCAGTGTCATCAAGACAGGAGTAGCTGAGGGGTGCAGAACAAGGCCTGGCTTGCCACAGTGTTTTGACAGTGTGCAATGTCAGCAAAGCAATAACACTGAACAGCACTTGGAAACGTACGGCACTCACTGCAGTGGCAGCGTATTTATTTTCGAAAGAAACCAGCTCTTAGTCTGTTCACACATGATGATTGCAGGATAAAGAAATTTCAGAAGGAAACATAACTTTTTAGGAAAGGCTTTATTAGAAAAATAAGACAAGTCTCTTTTTTATTTCTTTGTAAAATGAAACACAAACTTACAGATAGCTGGAAAGACATTTCTCTGAAACGTAACGTTCACCTCAGAATTTCTAATGCAACTGAACGGAAATTAAATGTGAAGGGTCTGAAAAGGTTCTTCAGAGCACAGCAATGGACAAACTGTGGCTTATGTAGCTTCATTTTCAGTTCCTTAAAGAAACATTCAGTTTGGGATCCTTTACCCCGTTTCTTAAATAAACCGTTTTTAACCATTTTTCCAATATTTCAGAGGCATCCCTAATAAATACATGTAACTGATCTGGTATATATATATATATATATATATATATATATATATATATATATATATATATATATACTTGTCTAATATTAGCCAAAGTCAAACTTACACTGATAAGAGTTTTGTTTTCAATTCGGTATGCATGTAAAACAACATGTGAGGTTCTGGGAAAGGGGCTGAGCTTCTAGACAGTACCAATCAATGTGTGAGCATTCAATACTCTCAATACATGTGCGAATCATCAATCGTACAATAACATACACTGATGTTAAACCGAGGAGCTCTTATGCAAAACGCATGGCCAATCTGGCAATAGAGCTGGAATAAACATCACGGGATATCATCACCGTTCTTTATAGACTATTAAATCATTACATCTCGCAAGCCTACTCCATTGTGTTAGATTTAGATTGTGTCAGTATCCCGGATCTAATAACGAATCTCCCAGGATGTATAATTTCTATACAAGTAGGTCTCCACCTGCACTCAATTAACCCTGGTCATTGGACTGGATAGTATTTATTGTCAGAAAGAAAAATCCACCACTCTGACACTATAATGCTACTCAGAATTGAGAAAGGAAATTTGTACAAACTATATACAAGCAAAAAATGTCCAACATTAAGTATCTATAGATCTATTTTGAATTGTGAATTGTTTTCTTTAAGACAAAACATGGGCTTAGTTTTTTTACATTTTATATCTATGATACGCAAATAATTACTAGACAAACCAAATGTCTGGTGTTACAGATTAATAACTTAAAGAAAATCAAAAGGCAAAATCATGTCAAAATTAAGACTGATTGAAGCGAACATTTTAGGCAATCGGGAATATTAGGATTGATCAAATTTATTATCATTTATTGCACAAAAAAAACCAACCCCAAATAAAATGCCACGAACAGTCACATTAATGACATTAAGTGGTTCAGTGCAAGTTGCTGTGTGTCACATCATACAAAACAGTTTCATGAAGTGAAATCTACCAGATGCTCTCAACAAAAGATCAAACTGATTCTGTTTACAGAACTGACCACCAAATTTGTCCATGGGTTTTTGTTTTTTTTTGACATACAAGTGAAGCTAAAACACACTGCTACTGGCTCACATTCCACATGGTATGATAATTAAAAATACACAGTGATAGTTGCTGTTTCACCCTTTTCAGGTGACAATAAAATGAAACGTGTTGTGATTCTGAACAAAGAGACAAATGACAGCAGTGAATCGATTCGTTTGAAATAAAAAGGTTCTGCACAAAGCAGAATGAAGCGCAGACTCGCTGAGCATCATTAAGGAGGTGGTGGAGGGAGCGCGTTGCTCACCTGGAAGCGTGTCTCGTCTGAAATCCCATACTGTTCCAACGGGTCCTATTGGCAAGAGCACAACCAAAATGGACTCAGTGAAATGACCCTTAGAAAATTATTATTATTATTATTATTATTAAATCATTTGTTAATAATCACGGAGTTGAAAAACTAAAATCTGGACATGGATTAAAGTTTATTTGAGGAATCAGCTGAATTGTAGAGCATTAGGGACTGGTCCTTTACCTTGCCAGTCAGTCGATGGATCTCAGATCGATAGAAGAAGAGGTTCTTGCGCATAAACTCATAGCTGTGGGAGAAATGGAGAAACATATATGGCAAACCGGAAACACTATGTGACCGGAATGAAGGGCATGCAAAGTTTAAAAAAAACAAACAAACAACAAATTTACAAACCTGGCTTTTATAATAGCATCCATCCATTCGATACGTTGCTCCCGAGAGTTACATTCAAACAGGTACTTCCTCTCTGCCTCATCTAGGAAAGCTGATGACAGAAAAACTGTTAATGCGTGGACACGTGTGTATTTGTGTGTGTGTGTGTGTGTGTGTGTGGAACAACCTGGGAACGAAGGTTTGTTTATTTTAAAAGGCAGGTGCCAAATCAAATACACCTCTTCACACATGCACCTGAGTACATGGAATACATGATTATTTATTTATATATGAAATTGTACAAACCTTTGCCACACAGATGTTTTTCTATTAGGAGATGTTTATTTACAGGATTAATGAAAATTAATCTTATCAAAGACTGTAATGTTATTTTTTCTGACATTATATATATATATATATAATTTTTTTTTTTTTTAAATCTTTAACCGCAACTTTAACACAGGAACAATGAGATGCTGGTGAGGGGAACCACTATTTGTTCAAGCGATAACAGGAACTAACAGGAACTTGTTTCTCAGAAGTTCTACAAAATGAAACATCTATAAACAGATAAAAGAAAAAGTATCATGTGTTGTTCCTTTATTAATAAACAATAGAAATCATTGACAAGCTGCTGTGATATAAGAAGAATAAAACATGGAATGTGCTGGTGCTGTTGTGACAATAATCAGTTTCTGAGTCCATCGTTGATTATTTTCCATGCACTGTTGTTTTTTCTAGATATTTGTAAAAAAATTTCATAGAAATGCAGAATATTTCACTCACTAATCGAGAAGGTGAGATCATCTTCTCTCTCCACTCTACATTGCTCCAGAAGTAAAGCCCCGATCGGCTGCAAACATACACACTGATCAGTATTGATCACTTTTTCATACAAAAATATAAAGAAATCCTGCTCAACTAACACAGGAAGCTCAGATTGTCACCTCCTCCTCATAGGTGCGAAAGTAAAACAGGAAATTCACTATGAGCTTCACCAGCCTCCTCTTCATAACTATGAGGAAGAAGCAAAACAAACAAAAGGTAAAAGAAGATAAAACTCCATATGCAGTAAGAGCACAAAACACATTGCATGGATGATATAAACAGATCAGATAAATGATATAAATGTGTGTTTGTGAGCTTTAGATCTTACCATCTCCTTTCTTGGGTCCCTTCATGCCCAGCTCAGCTGCTCTCTCTGACGGCTGGCGGCTCAGGAACACCAGCTCCTTCTCGTTAAAGCGCATTGTGAGCTGTTTAGATCCAGAGATGATCTTCAGCGAAGATCTCCAGAGATGATCCTTCTTCTCAGCTGGATTATTCCAGTTCATCCATTTTTCTTTTTTTTTGAAACCAGCTTCCTCGCTATTTCACTGATTCAGCAATCACACATATTACGATCTATAAACATTCCGATCATAAAACACACGTATTTCTTTTAGGAAGAGTCTATAAACCCGGCACATGGGAAAACTTCCACCCTGCGTCTCCTGGATCCATTACGACTCAAACCGCGCATGCGCGTAAATGCGGCCTCTACGTCTTCTGTACTGCGCATGCGCCATATTTTCAATTGAATTCAATTCAAATTTATTTGTATAGAGCTTTTATGTCTTAAAGAAGATTTACTTGACATAATAGAAGTTAAAAAACATAATGTACTGAAAAAACATAATACAAGAAGTTTATACAAAGATTAATATAATATAAAAGTTTGAAGATTAACATTAAACATATGAAATGTGTTTGTATTTATCTCCAATTAGCAATGAGCATTTGGGTGACAACACTATAGTGGACTCAACAGTCTATAATTATTTTAAAATTAATTTAAGGTAAAAACGACGACAAACTGCAGTAATACAAAAAAAAATAACAGATAAAGAATATATATATAAGATATTTTTGTTAATAAAAGAAAAGGAATAAATCAGTACCTGAGTACAATATCATTTTCTTAGTCATTCACGATTAAAGCTTCTTTTTTGGAAACAGTAAACAAAACTTCACTCATAAGATTTGTGTATAAAATGTACCAAAAAGCACTATATTATTGACTAGATATTCCAATCTTATGTTTTGCCTGAACACACCCCATAAAACGTAATTTTAATCAAATAACACTTTCAAATGAAGTAAAGTCCGCGAGGTACAAGATAAAAAAGATCAACAAATTTAACTAGTTACAATATAATCAGCTAAATAATGTTCAATAAAGTTATTTATTTCAAAATAACAGGAACAGGAAACGCACCATGAAGCGCATGCGCATTGTGCAGGCTACGGTGGCAAGCGCGAGGTGAACGTTGAGGTACTTAAAAAAAAAACTCATAAAAAGCTAATGTGAATGTGATCTCTAATGAAAATGTGTATTGTTTAGAATTGTTTGGATTTTGTGATTAAATATTTTATTTGTAAATAATATGTTACGGAAATAGGTAACGTTAACTGGCGGCTCAGTATGAATAGGGGTTAGCTTTCTGTTGTAGCCGGTTAGCTTTCTGTTGTAGCCGGTTAGCTTTCTGTTGTAGCCGGTTAGCTTGCTGTTGTAGCCGGTTAGCTTGCTGTTGTAGCCGGTTAGCTTGCTGTTGTAGCCGGTTAGCTTGCTGTTGTAGCCGGTTAGCTTGCTGTTGTAGCCGGTTAGCTTGCTGTTTTAGCCGGTTAGCTTGCTGTTTTAGCCGGTTAGCTTGCTGTTTTAGCTGGTTAGCTTGCTGTTTTAGCTGGTTAGCTTGCTGTTTTAGCTGGTTAGCTTGCTGTTTTAGCCGGTTAGCTTGCTGTTTTAGCTGGTTAGCTTGCTGTTTTAGCTGGTTAGCTTGCTGTTAGCCGAAAACACAACGTGAATCTAAACGCCTCCTATTTGAATATATAGTGCACTAAAGTTGGCAAGGTATTTGAATAATTTCGCAAATATGTAGTGTGTGTGTGTGTGTATGTATGTGTGTGTATGTATATATGTATGTATATATATATATATATATATACATACATATATACATATATATATATACAAACAAAATGTGCATTTGCTCGTTTGATCTGTGAACAACAGTACAATATTTATTTATATGGTGTTTTTAACAATTGACGCCGTCTCAAAGCAGCTTTACAGATCATACACATAGAACAAAATGTTAATATAAGGATTAATATAATATAGATATGTTTAAATGTGTTTGTATTTAACTCCAATGAGCAAGTCTGATGTGACTCAGGTGACTGTGGTGAGGAAAAACTCCCTTGAATGGTAAAGGAAGAAACCTTGAGAGCAACCAGACTCAAAGGGGAGCCTCATCCTCATATGGGTGACACCGGAGGGTGTGATTTATAAATATACAATCTGATAAATGTTTTATTGATGAGGAGACTTTGTGACTTCTGTTTTTATAGGTGAGCGAATTTTGACTGGTAAAAAGGTTTCAGTCTCAGGTGGTAAGTTCACTGCTCTGTAAAGATGGACTTCCAGCACAGAGCCGGTGGGAAGACCGGCAGCGGCGGTGTTGCATCGGCCTCTGAGAGCAACCGGGACCGCCGAGAACGCCTGCGCCAACTCGCTTTAGAAACCATAGACATCAACAAGGACCCTTACTTCATGAAAAATCATTTGGGTTCTTATGAGTGCAAGCTGTGTCTCACACTGCATAATAATGAGGTATGACCAGAAAAACAATTTTTTAATCTATTTCATTACCTATAGGGTCTGATTTAAATTGACTTGATTCTTGACTGCTTTTTTAGGGAAGTTATCTGGCTCACACACAAGGAAAGAAGCACCAGACTAATTTGTAAGTATATTTTGAGGTACCTGTACATCAAGTTTTTTCTGTTTACAATTTGCCTTTAAATTGCAGTTCTTAGTTTATAATTTGTTTGAGATTTTCCAGTTACATCAACTGTGGTGAAAGTTAATTCTTGCTTATTTTTGTTAACGTATCTCTCTTAGCAACTATAAACCATCATTCCTTTACCCCCTCTGGTTTTGGTATTGAATTATTATTACAAATAGCTTGTCAGGTTATTGAGTAACGAGAAAGCTTGTCGGTCTGTCAGGAAGACTTTGCTGTGGTGGAAAACAGACTGTTATACCCTGGAATCCTTCTATAAATGTTAATTCTCACTGAACATTTCTCCATATTTACACCTGTTTTTCTTTGGTACAGAACAAATGATTTTTTTTTTTTAATTTGTTTATTATTAGTTTTGTTGTGGAGTGTCTGGCATATAATCCCCTCTTAATATGGAATCAGTAACGTGTTAATATAACCCTGTGATGTGCAGCTAGCTAGTCACTGTTATAGAAAATTACTCGATACCATCTGATCGATTAGACTTGAGAATTCAGGAGAAGTGGTACAATATATAATATAGATCTTGTAATGAATTACACAGTACAAACACAACAATTTACAGTTTGCAGATGAAAAACTGTTCCTTGTTTCATGTTTTCTCTTATACAATTGATTCTCAAACCACTTTATCCTCTCCTAGAGCACGAAGAGCGGCTAAAGAGGCCAAAGAAGCTCCGGCCCAGCCAGCACCTGAAAAAGTAAAGGTGGAAGTGAAGAAGTTTGTAAAGATCGGGCGACCTGGTTACAAAGGTATAGAGGCCAAAATGCTGAAGTTGTAATAAATTAAGTATTAAATGAGTCTGTGTCTCTTCACGGACACATTTATTTCCTTCTGTTTATTATTTCATCTCTCATTACAGTAACGAAACAAAGGGATTCAGAGACTGGTCAGCAGAGTCTGCTCTTTCAGGTACTATAATTGGTACTTCTGCCTATAGACAACAAAATGTACCAAATTTAATACCTGGAACTGTCATGGAAAATTGTTTATTTTTTGTGCTTAGATTGACTATCCTGAGATTGCCGAAGGAATTGGACCCAGACACCGCTTCATGTCTGCATACGAGCAACGGATTGAGCCTCCAGACCGTCGCTGGCAGTACCTGCTCCTGGCAGCCGAGCCTTATGAAACCATTGCATTTAAGGTCTATTTTCAGTCAATAGAATTCCTTTTCGTCCGTATTAATTATTAAATAGATTTCATTTTTAGAATAAAAATTACAGTTCACAACCTGGAATTAAGGTTATTGGGTCAAAATCACCATATTGAGTCTGAGACTTCGCAAAAAAACATGAATGTGTTGCAAAGTATAAAATACCAAAACAATAACCAAAACAAACTGGGAAGGTGAACTGGAGATTCAGACTGTAACTTTAACTGAATATTACCTCAGGCTTTGATTCAATATCAGTTTCTGTAAATAATAAGCTGTAATATGTAAAAACATTATCAGAATGTGTCAAAAACTACACACGTCCTCTCCTGTCATGTCATATGTACCAGGCAGCAGTCAATATACAAATCTGAAAAGTTTTATTATAACTGTCACAATAACAGGATGGACACGTTAAGCTTGACAACATCCATCTTCACACAGAATGTGATAAAGTAAGAAATATAAGTGTAGGTACTTACTGTGTTTGCAGCAGATTTTTAAACTCCACTGCAGAAAGACCAAATAGGGAAGGGGATGTCTGGGTACGTCAGTTACAATTACAGGGGCATGTGCAAAAAGTTTAATATCATCATGAAAATAGAATATAAATGATAACTTTTTTTTGATCGAAAAACCTGTTCAGAAAAATAACACGTTATGTAAGTTATTCACTTTTTGCATTTTCTCAAGGCATTTATTTATAGATAAAGTTGTTTTTAAATTGAACTGTGTCTTGTTAGACGTTAACAGTTGTTTTTTTTTCCTTCGTCACATGGTCACAGGTCCCGAGCCGAGAGATAGACAAATCAGAAAGTCGCTTCTGGACTCACTGGAACAGAGAAACTAAACAAGTAAGAGTCTGGCAGTGTTTGTTTTTTTTTACAAGAGATGATGCTTAAGAAATGTTCAATCCTGTTGTTTAGATATTAACTGCTTTTCTTGTTTCTCCTTATAGTTTTTCCTTCAGTTCCATTTCAAAATGGAGAAGCTCCTGCCGCCGCCTGGTGGACAGACAGCTCCTGCCACCATCAAGCGCCCACCTCCTCTGATGACCGGCCATCCTCCCACTGACTCCATGCCCCCACCACCACCCGGAGGAATTCCAGGGATGCCCCCTCCTCCACCCAACGCCCCTCCACAGATGCCCCATCCCTCTGGCTTGCCTCCTGGTGCTCTGCCACCTCATCTACGCCCACCATTACCTTCTGATGGAATTCCTTCACCAAACAATTGAGTGACGTTTAGGAGTTTTTTTTTTTTTTTTTTGCCTGTACGTCGGTTTTGATGGGATTTTGTTCAGCAGGTGTTCTGTGAACTTTCCTGTGTAAATAAGAACAGTAGGTGTGTATACAACAGGGTGTGGCGCTAATTGTTGGTATTTTTATAACCACACAGATCACAGCAGTCACCTGTTCGCTTGGAAACCCAAATGTTTCAGATTTCATGTCCAAGCTGTAATAACTGATTTCTGTCATTGTTTTGAGGTCTGCTTAGTCCGGTACCTAAAGCTGGCTTGATCTTCAAGCTCTAATCTACAATTTAGAGTTTTTTTTCTTCCCTACACCCCAAACATCAAATAATTTTTTGTTTGTTTGTTTTATTTTTTTTTATAATGGTTATTAAAATCGTTCATGTTTTCTCAAACGCTGGTGTTTTTGTTTATTTGTCTAATCTCACCTGCACGTCTTGTTCGGTCTGGCTATTGTGGGTTGCAGTCCTGTTGCTTTAACACCCATGTGGATGGTGTTCAGACGGTCATAACTGCACATATAGTCTTCCGTCTGCTGTAAATGTTATTCCGAAAACATTAAACATTATTCATGCCATAGAACTAGTTTGGAGTAAGAATAGCACTAACATTTTGAAGGCTGGTTTCAATAACGCATGCAGTCAATAACATAACAAAAGAAATGAGGTTCTGAGGAAATCCAGTAGGAAATAGCCTGTTTAAAGTCTACAGAATCTGTTATAAAGTTAGTTTTTGACACTTGGGGGAAATAATAGTATGAAAAGTCAATAGTTGTGATCGTTGTTTCACAACTTCAATATCAGTATAGATATTGGCTAGCAGTTTTTAAAGGTTGTATAACATGGAATATATAATGCGTTATTATTATTATTATACTGCTAACAGGTAAATATTGCCTAAAATCTACTAAGATTCGGAGACTAAGTGCTAAATCAGAGTCGCTCTAATATCGTTCCACAACGTTCTATTCATTTTGGGTTTTATTTTAAGAGGCGTTCTGTTTTGTTTGTGAGTGTATCCATGGTGACCCTGCCCATAGAAAACATTGCTGAAGATACTAAAGATGGGAAAATGTCATGGCATGTCTTAAAAACATTCATTTCATAAATCAACTATTTATTTTCTATACAGTTTTCTTAAACAATGTTCTCATATTTATGAATGCAAACTGGTAAATGTCATTGCATTGCAAATAGGTGTATTATGTGAAACATGAGGATTTTGAATGATTTTTTTTATTGAATATTTTACATCCACATATCTGCTGCTTTTTAAAAAGACTGAAAGCTTTTTTTAATCTTTTGATCACCTGAAGATAATCTACCACACAATCACATATATATGAAAGTAATTAATTCCTCTAGTTTTATCTGTAAGCCACCTCAGTCTCTTCTCTGTCTTCAGTGCATCATCTTGCTTTATATTTTTACACTCCCTTTCTTCTTGCTCTCCTTCCTTGTAAATTTGACCACCTTCTCTTCCTCTTTCGGATTCTTCTCTCCGAGTCTTTTCACTTTCTCTCTTGGTGCCTTCATTATCTCAGGACTAACCTTTTTGTCCTGTCTTACTTTATCTCTCCGTGCTTTAAACCTGCCCTCCCTCCCCTTCAGAAGTTTCCTGTCTGGTATGGCTTTGTGTCTGAGACCACGAGTAACTTTTTCTCGAGTCACCTTCCTTGAATTGCTTCGTCTGCCTCCTTCTTCATCGTCGTTATCTTCATCGTCGCCCAACCACCAGAGAAACGTGTCCCACAGCAATGTCTCAGGCTGGAAACAGGTTAACAAAATCAATGACCACATAAACACGGTCTTTAGGTTTAAATTAAATTGACTGACACCTGCTTGTCCGTCGATAAACAGACACGAAGTACGTTCTCAAATGAGAGAGATCATTGTGTGTAAATCTATTTTAGTTATTACATGAAAATAAATATTTGTGAAATAATTTAGCTTGTTGGTGGCTTAATGGTTAGCACGTTCGCCTCTCACCTCCAGGGTTGGGGGTTTGATTCCTGCCTCCGCCTTGTGTGTGTGTATCCTGCCTTGATGCCCAATGACGCCTGAGATAGGCACAGGCTCCCCGTGACCCGAGGTAGTTCGGATAAGCGGTAGAAAATGAGTGAGTGAGTGGCTTAATGGTTAGCACGTTCGCCTCACACCTCCAGGGTTGGGGGTTTGATTCCCGCCTCCGCCTTGTGTGTGTGTATCCTGCCTTGATGCCCAATGACGCCTGAGATAGGCACAGGCTCCCCGTGACCCGAGGTAGTTCGGATAAGCGGTAGAAAATGAATGAATCTTATGAATTTAGCTTATTCTCTAGAAGGGTGCCAATAATTATGAGATTGACTGTATATGTTTGTAAAACAGACATTTTTAGTCTGGTTGACCAGACAACTTTTTTCCTGTTACATAATGCACATTTCATGGCCTAGATCCATAATAATCACAAAATTCATTTTTATGTATCTAGATTTTTCACTCATTTTTTGGTTTCCATTTGTTTCCTGCTTTGTAATTGTGTCCCATAATTTAGTGCTTGCAGATTAAAAAACATTTTTTTGCTATTAAAGCATGTGTCTTTTTTTTTTTTTAAATACACAAGGATTTTTAAGACCTTTCATTAAGGTTTGTATTAAATAAGCATTAAACAAAAATGTTCAACTTTAGTTGCATGTATTTTTTTTTTTATTCAAACCAAAGAAATGTCACTGACTTCAACATGTATTTTAGATAAAAGTCTTGTGATTGCTGTACCTCAGGTGCCTGGACACGGTGCTTCCTCAACACAGTATGCCTGATGCTAAGCACAGTGCCTATGGGCTCTAGATCCGTCCCATCTTTGCGACCTCTTACAAACTCTATAAAAAAGAACAACACTCAATGTCTTTGACAGTCATCCTACGTAACATATAGAGAGTAATTCCCAGCAGTTCGGTAGTTTACTAGCTATGCAAATGTATTCCTGAGAACAGTATTGGAAAAGACTCACACGAGCATGCCATGTAAACTAAAACGAGTCTGAGGAGTACAAGGGATTTCTTTGTAAGTGCTGTGTAAGCACATTGTAAGCACTGACCGTGTAGCCTCTGACACCCTGAAGTGAGCACCAGAATAGTGATGGCTACGAAGAGGCAGCGGTTAAGTGTCACTCCCTCCCATGGGACCTCGATCTGGGCCACATTCTGAATGGACAATGACTTTCGTAATGACACTGTGAACAAGACGTGGCAAAAGGAAGTCTGATTATTGGTATACTGGCACTGTATATGGAAAGTAGAATTACTGACATGGTAAAAAATAATTGAAGAGACTGAATGTATTAAAAGTTTGACCAAAAATGATGAGACATGATAAGAAAATAAATTGCTAACGGAAAACTAGTCTAGAGAATTCAGGTTCAAAACTAAACACAAATCATTTACATAACTTACTAAGTAAGATAATAATAACATTATTATTATTATTATTATTATTATTATTATTATTATTATTATTATTATTATTATTGCTGGTGTATGTTTCTGTTGCAGTCATTTTAATTGATTAATGAGCTCATACATTTATTATTATTATTATTATTATTATTATTATTATTATTATTATTGTTGTTGTTATTGTTGTTGTTACAGTCAATTATATTTATTAATAAGCTCTTATAATTATTGATCTGTTTGACTAACCCCAAACCTCAATATCTCTTGTCTTAAATGCCAACTTGGACCGTAAATAAAAGTTATTCTTTAATATAGCCAGAATATTACGATTTACATTTTATTCTTTATATCAGAGTCTTATTAGAATCGTTAAACAGGATTACAGTCACAGTATAAATCTGGAGTGCGACTGAGGTGACTCTGGATGTAACAAGATTGATATCCCTGCTCTGTAGAACGACAAGTGTCCAGGTACAAGGTCGGTTATCAGTGAATCAGCAGATGCCATTTGTATCATAGCTAAGTCACTAAGGAACCCTACTTGCTTTCATGCATTAATAATAGCATCGTGAAATTAAAGGACTTACCGCCTCTTGAGACCGGAGCCTCACGAGGTAGAGACTTTGGGAGCTGCTGGATGACTACAGGCTCCTGTAGAGAGCAGTTAAGTTAATAAATTGAGTTAACTGTCTCAACAGTCACAAATAGTTCAGAGAGAAATCAAATTACACCAAATGTCTCAATCAGCCAAGACAAGATTGGTACAACCTACAAGGCTAATATAGCTAGCAAATAACTGTAACCCAGAATCCACTCTGTGACTTGAACAGACCAGCTGATTTGGTTTAAGACACTGTAAGACACTATAAATCCTTACACTGTAATATTATTACGTGGCAGCCAACCAGAATACATTTAGCAGACACCTTTATTCAGAGCGTCTTAAATTTTATACAACTCAGCAATTCAGGGTTGAGGGCCTTGCTCAGGGGCCCAGAAGTGGCAGCTTGATGGACCTGGGATTCAAACTCTAAGCTCAACCACATCCCCACAGAATAAACAATTAATTTGTGCAATTTAGTATCATTCTACCTTTAACTTTAGCTTTTCTAGCTTTAAACAGTGGTCGAAATTGAGCTTAAATTTCTAAATATTTCCTACTATTTTGCAAATATATTAGTATCACTATAGCTAATATTTTGAAAATATTGACAAATTTAGCCATGCAATTATAGAAAAGTTATTTGTTAGCTACGTTCTCTTAATAGCCTTTACTATAAATTTACTTTAGTAGCCTTTAGCCTTTATTTACTTAGCCTTTACATTTGACATGAAGGTTAATCAGGAAGTTTATTATTTTTTATTCTGTGCCAGTGACCGCTGCTAGTCAGCACTTTCATTGTTTGGTTCAGTGCTAATATTTCTCTTTCTTTTAGCATTTGCAGTGACATCCAAACTCACCTCTCTCATCCTTCTTTGTGGATACATTTCTGAAAAAGAAGGATTCAGAATAAATCCATAATTTGGGAAAAGTCATTATATGAAGAAGTGAAAGCAAGATGCATGAGAGGGAATGAAGGCTAACTTTAATGCGTTTCTCATGCTAGCAGGTGTCTTGTTACTATTGCTCTGTGACTATGCTTCAGCATGTGTTCAGTGTTTGGTCATGGCTATTGTGATGCCACTATAATTAGACACACAGGTGGTTTCTAGGCCCTTAAATATCACTGCCGCTTTAAAGTCAGAGAAGATGAGCAGCTTTGTTTCCCTTGAACCCTCCAAAAGGACAAGTCCACTTTCCTGCTTAGACGTTTGCCAGAAATTCAAGGTTATACTTCTGTTTGCGTCAGTTATCAAATACATGTTTCACAATTACTATGCAGTGCTAATTGCACTTTTTAATAGTGGCGTAGAGAAAAGCAAATCTAGCAGATCTACCTGGTCTACGAGATTGTCTGGGAAGTTTTGGTTGAGGGACATTCTGTTGTTGCACTCCAAGCTCTTCCTCAAATGTCTCAAATGTGCTCTCGTCCATTGTGCACCTGACAAGAAAGAGGTTTATAGTTCATTTTGTTACAGTTTACAGTTAGCAAGGACGAACCGTCTAGTCAGATGTCAAATCACTTACTCCAAGTCTCTACAGTGCTACACAAATTAAGTACAGATCAAATCCATAAAGATTTAACTAATTATATGTATGTATGGTGGCCTGGGAAAGCTCTTCACATGGTAAAAATATGACATTATTAATAAATGTTGTTATGACAACTACAGGTTTTGCTGTAGTGAAATGTGTTTTTCGTCCACGTGCATCTGATTATAAACTGGAAAATGAATCTTGAATAAACTGGAACAAAGGTTGATGCTCAGTCTTTAGGCAGACTGATAATCCGCCCTCTTTCTACCTCGGTCCGGGATTGATTCCGGAAAAGAGAACCAACGGAGTCATTGGTGGTGCATAAGTCTCTATCAGTGTGAGATCAGTGCTGCTCCTAATAAATGTGGCACAGCATCTTAAGCAAATCCAGCAAAATACTGTACATTGTTTTTTGCATACTAATAACAAGAGACATAGACTTTGTACAATTGGGGTGATATGGCCAAACATATCACAATATTAGAAGATATTTTCACAATATTTCAATTGGATAAGGTACAACTTCTAACAACAATAATAACAACGATAACAAGCTGTTGTTTAAAAAGGGACAAAGAAGAAAGTTCTACCATCCAGTCATCTTCTTTCTTTGAGAAAACAACAGAGATGGTCATTGTTTTAAAAGTTCTCACACATGACCAAATGACACAATGGTGCAGCTTCCTGAAATAGGACATGCTCAGAGTTCCAAACAGCGGCAAGGATGAGCTCAAAAACGTTTCCTTCTGCCCCACATTATGAGGAACCTTTACCTTTTCCATAAGCACATAAGACTTACCCGACTAGGCATGAGGAGGAGTCACCAAGGAGCAACGGTCACCAGAGGCTTTGGTGTCATGGTCCTTCTGAGGGACACACACTCCCCCAAGCGCTCAAACACACTCACTCACATGTCTCCTGCATGCCGTCTGACAGCCAAGAACAGGTGCAGAGGGATGAAAAAGCTAAAAGTCGGGAGGGCCAGGCTATAGAGGGAGGCTGCTAATGCTCCTACACTAGTGCTTCCTGGTGGCAGAATAACCAGCAACAAGGGAATGGACTTCAGCCAACGATGATGACAATCAGATAGAAATAACCTGCATAAACCACATGTGCGGAATTAATCTCATACAGTCACATACACTCACATGATCATATCCAGAATTGTTGGCACCTTTCACAGAAAAATGATACCATCCTTTCCTCTAAACTTAAACAAAAGTTTTAGAAACCTTTTTAAGATCTTATGTTATAAGAATCTAATATTGTTTTCTCTAAAGTCATATCAAAATGGCCCAAACCTTAACTTTTTATCCTAAGAAAAACTGCATATTGTAACTGTTCTGTCACCAGAAACCAGAAAATTAGTTTGCACATATGTTTTATCATCCACTGACAGGATAACACTTTTTAACACAAATAGACAGACAATTCATCTAATGGTTATAAAAATACAAAATCAGTTCTGAATTTACATCAAGCAAAATCATTGTAATAATGAAAATATAACTATTTAAAAATATATAAAAAAAAAAACTCCTAGCCATATTAAACTCAAATGATCACGCATTACATGTGGTATTATATGTTTTAGTTATTTATCTTTTCTCATATTTCATGGGTGTCAATAATAACAGAATGGACTGCTACATACCGGAAGTCCACATTTAGTTTTGACATCAATTTAACTTTTAATATCTTTTTATCTTTATATAAAGGTTAATATTATTATAAATAAATATTTAATTTAATGAAGTACATTAAGTGTAAAAACAATTTAATGAAATACATAATTTAATTGTTTAAGTTGAATAGAGCACATTCCATTTATTGTGTTTAAAACTTTGTGTGTGTGTGTGTGTGTGTGTGTGTGTGTGTGTGTAAACTCACGCTCTCTTCAAATATTACACACAAGTAAAATATATTCATACATATCAGATCCAATCACTGTATTCACATATGAACATATATTTTTTCTAATATGTTCTATTTTATTTTCTCATATCTTATTTGTCTTATTTTTATTCTCTTACCCTATTTATTTTTTTAACACATTTTAAAAACACACATTTTTGGTTGCACACGATACTTTGAGGTTACGCTCTCTTATCAAAGTATTTTCAGAATAGTAAATAATTCTGTTTTTTTTTTTTCATAACATTTTTTCAGAAAGAAAATAACAGTAAAACATTATCAGTATCAGTAAAACATTAAATGCACTGTACCGCTAGGGGTCGCTGCATCACCACTCAATTTCCCTCTATGACGCTGACAACGGTATTTGAAAATAAATGTCATATATTTCAATATATCACATTTCTGTGGTTTACTTTCATCCATCCTGTACATACTGTATGATTCTACTCCCAAACACACAGTAAAACATTTTTTTTAGAGATGCCAATCAGCTTATCACATGAGTCTTAGAGGTGGCTAGCATTCAACTAGCAGTTGCGACAGAATCTGTGGCTGCGTGACGTAATGAAAATGTGTATAAAACAATGAATGTGTATATTCACTGCTAAAAAGACAAACAGAAATAAACCTTGTTTGTTCGGGATTGTGTTTAACTGCAAATGTGATTTTATTGTAGTGGATATATCTTTAAAACAAAAGCCATTATTACACTTGTCTAGTCTGCTAATAGCGCTAGCCTTAATAGTAGTCTAGGTCTTATAAAGATATTTTCTGGTGAAACTGAATAAGAGGATGTCTCTTTCGTCTGTAAAATCATGAGCTGACGATGTAGCTTGACATAAAAGCTCGGTGTTCTTTTCTGAAATGAGTCCTGTGGGATAAAAGGCACCCTTTTTCTCTTTTTTTGCTCTGCCGCATGGGGGTTGTGTCTAATTTACTGACCTTTACTGATACACTTTGTTCTCTTTTGTGGCCTGGTTGTGATGTCTGATGATGGAAAAGCTTTATGTTATGAATAAACCATAAATATTTCTAATAACAGTATGTATAGTGTATGGCAGTGTTGGTTGGAATCTAAAAAGAATGGATAAAGTTGGCTAAGGCTCAGATTATTTGCAGATGTCCTCTCTTTTACACATTATCCTGTCCTCTACAGACGGCAAGGCTGCATGTGATATGCGGCTCATCTTAAAGCTTTCTGTCCTTAATGTTGCTGCCTGTGTGAGCTTGGTGATGGCTAAGAAAGTGGGCTAACATAGCCATGGGCATCCCAGTGCTCTATAAACCCAGCACCAAAGGAGCAACGGTGCTACTTCCTACAGCAAACCATATGAGGAATGAGGATCTGCTATTTCTCCGTATAGTACAAAGGACACGGAACGGAGAAGACGAAGAACACGATGAAGGACGTAATCGGCTAGAAAAGTTGCTGCACTCAAGGATATGAGAAAGAAGTTAAGAGAAGTTTCCAGAACGATTTCTTAGCACGCTGTTTCCACTGAGACACCTGCTGATGCTAATCATGAATCTGTGGATCAACATCGGTCGTTTGGCTGTTGAGCAGATGTGCAATGATTCGGTTCAGTAATAGTGATGCTTAGTAGGAGGAAAAATAGTTCTTGAGTTCTGTTGGTAATCTAATCAGATCGGGCTGCATTTAGAAAAGCGGAAACAGTTGGGACAATCGTTTCCAACAGCAGGTAATGAGCGTGTGCCATGTATGTCGGTGCAATTGTGTGTAGATGAGAATGAATTAGGGGGCACGGTGGCTTAGTGGTTAGCACGTTCGCCTCACACCTCCAGGGTTGGGGGTTCGATTCCCGCCTCCGCCTTGTGTGTGTGGAGTTTGCATGTTCTCCCCGTGCCTCGGGGGTTTCCTCCGGGTACTCCGGTTTCCTCCCCCGGTCCAAAGACATGCATGGTAGGTTGATTGGCATCTCTGGAAAATTGTCCCTAGTGTGTGATTGCGTGAGTGAATGAGAGTGTGTGTGTGCCCTGCGATGGGTTGGCACTCCGTCCAGGGTGTATCCTGCCTTGATGCCCAATGACGCCTGAGATAGGCACAGGCTCCCCGTGACCCGAGGTAGTTCGAATAAGCGGTAGAAAATGAGTGAGAGAGAGTGAGAATGAATTAACCAAATACAGTGCTCACCGTTACAGGAAAAGCTGATTAAATGACGAGGTGTCAGTTGCACCAAAAGGTGTCAGAACTTCATACCTAATATGTAGGAATTTTTTTTACGAACACACCAATATACACTAGCTATTTGGGACATGAAAATAATCATCAACACGGTGGTGTGCTTGCCTCCTATTACAGCAGGTCCTAAAGTGTTTATCATCTTATACCACATCAATTTGCCATTGCTAGCAAAACAGCACATTATATATTTTATAGTTACATTTAATGCTACAAAACAAGTTAGTTTCTGTTTTTTGCTTATTATATTATATAAATGATTTCACATTTCACAAACTAAACAGCTTGTTAATGAAAAACCCTAAAACACAACATTCTCTACTAAGGCATGGTGGAAAACTAATATTTGGAAATAGTCTTGTTACTATAGAGCAATTTACTGTAGCAAAAAAAATGAGATATTTGCTCAGCTATTGAGCACAGCATCGCTCAGACTTGTTTGTCCAGCTCATCACACAGATTAAGGATTAAGATCTGGGGAATTTGGAAGCCAAGTCAACACCATGAACTCGTATGTCATATTTCTCAAACCATGATCTATTTTTGCAGTGTGGCAGGGTGCATTATCCTGCAGAAAGGAGGCAGGTACTATGAGGAATTACATTGCCATGAAGCATGAAGTTGTTCTGAAGCTACAACAATATATTAAGTAGGTGATACTTGTCGAAATAACATCCACATGATTGCCAGAACCCAAGGAGTACGTTTCTAAGAGCATCACACTGCCACTGCCAGCTTGTCTTATTCCCATAGTCCATTCTGGGGAATATCTTCTTCAGGTAAATGATGCATCTGTCCATGCACATGATATAACAGAAAACATAATTCATCAGACCAGGCCTCATTCTTTTATTGCTCCATAGTCCAGTTCTGATGCTCATATGCCCTTTGTAGGCACTTCTGATGGTGTACATAGGTTAGCATGGGTGCTCTGACCGGTCTGTGACTACACAGCCTGGTATACAGCATGCTACATGCACTGTATTTTCTTCCACCTTCCTTTCAGAGCTAGCATGAATTTTTTCAGCAGTTTGTGCTATTGTAGCTTTTCTGTAGGATTAGAAGAGACAGGCTAACCTTCGCTCCCCATGTGCATCAGTGAGCCTTGTGCTCCTATGACTCTGTTGCTGGTTCACTGGTTGTTCATTCTTGGACCAGTTTTGGTAGTT
This sequence comes from Tachysurus vachellii, assembly GCF_030014155.1. NCBI lineage: Eukaryota > Metazoa > Chordata > Actinopteri > Siluriformes > Bagridae > Tachysurus > Tachysurus vachellii. The sequence continues at coordinate 5,732,168 of NC_083460.1, read as the reverse complement.
ACGTACCATTTCATACCAGGAAGATGAATACCCATCAAGACCTGCTGTTTTAGAGATACTCTGACCCAGTCAACTAACCACCACAATTTAGCCCTTGTCACAGTTGCTCAGATCCGTATGCTTGCCCATTTTCCTAATTCCAACACATCAGCTTTGAGATATGCCTTTTCACTTGTGTCCCACCCCTTGACCAGTCAGTGGTTTTAATGATATGACCGATTGGTTTGTATATGTATAGAACACCCACACTGAGTAAAGACACTGATCATTTAGTGTGCTACAGTATAACATGCTGTTCTGAGCTGAACTAACAGAACCTGGCTTAATCTCTTTCTCTCCCACGCTGCAGTAACAGCAGCTTTGATATTCCTTTAAGCGAATGCTGCTCACTCAGCTGCTGTGTACACAATTACAGCATCCAGAGGAAACTCACAGGCAGGCAGCAATGTAACCTGGGGCCTCTTGACAAGTTACTGGATACTGTGACCCAAGCAATTTTTGTTCTCTCAAACCCCAGCAAATCTTCCCCCTCCAAAACCTTTTGGCAGCCAATAAAGATCAACATCTGGGCAGCTATGGGTTAATAATCTTCCTCAATGATTAACCACCTGCTCTCTGATAATCCAACCACGTGTATGCCTACCGAACATCAGCTCAGAGTAGAGAAATACACTTAAATCTGTACACTTTCCCTCTACTTTAGTAAGAACACCTGCTCATTTATTTGATTCCCTAACAGCCAATCATATGACAGCATTCATTCATTCATTTTCTACCGCTTATCCGAACTAGCTCGGGTCACGGGGAGCCTGTGCCTATCTCAGGCGTCATTGGGCATCAAGGCAGGATAGACCCTGGACGGAGTGCCAACCCATCGCAGGGCACACACACACACTCATTCACTCACGCAATCACACACTACGGACAATTTTTCCAGAGATGCCAATCAACCTACCATGCATGTCTTTGGACCGGGGGAGGAAACCGGAGTACCCGGAGGAAACCCCCGAGGCACAGGGAGAACATGCAAACTCCACACACACAAGGCGGAGGTGGGAATCAAACCCCCAACCCTGGAGGTGTGAGACGAACGTGCTAACCACTAAGCCACCGTGCCCCCCATATGACAGCAGTACAATGCAAAAAAGAATTAAATCCAAGTGAAGCACTCCAAGTGAATCCAAGTGAAGCACTCATTGCTGTCAGTGACATTGACTGTGGTATGGTGCCAGGTATTAGGTATTTCTAGAACTCATTCTCTGGGTCTCTAGAGTTAAAAGAGAATGGTGCAAAAAACAAAAAAACATACAGTAAGCCTGCGGGTGGAAGTAACAGGAACAGCGAACAGGAATCTGAGACTACAGTGGACAAAAACTCACTGAAATTGGACAGTTGGTGATTCCTAAAAAAAAGCAGTAAGAGACTTCTCTGCATTCCATTTTAGTCTTTTTTTATATATTTTTCATTCATCAATACTTCATTTCTGGCCTTATTTTCACAGCCACATTTCAGGTTTTGACCTCTCCACGGATTTGCTCATATCAACTGCATAACCTGTCGAATAACCTTTTTTTTAATTAAGAATTCCATACAGAGCCTGCATAAGAAGACACCCAGCCATCTTAGATGCTACTGTGATACAAATTTTTAATAAAATCTCCTGAATTACACGCTGAGCATTTATTTTAAGATTAAAAGTCAAAGTGGAAAGATCTAAAAAAAATCACATTGCCTTGCATTAAATCTTATTTTAAATAAATCTTTATAAATTGTGTTGACTGGTTTATTTTGTTGTCTTATACATAGCTGGTCCTGCACAAGGAACATCCTGAAGGCAAGATAACAGTGTGGCCTGTATTGTTAATGATCTTTTTAAGGCTTTGTTAATACAGTGATTAAAGAGGATCATTCAGTTTTTAGAAAAAATTAATAAAAAAAATAATTGCACATTAAAAAAACATTTTGTTTTAGGCCACAGATGACTATTAAATATTCATTAAACACACTTTCTATAAATAACCTGGACGATCTTAAATTCTTTGTGAAGATCCGTATATAGTAATGTTACTATTTATACTGTTTTCATATCCAGGTTTTTTTCTAGATCATTTTTTTCTCTCTAGCTCATTCACTTGTCTGTATGTTATCTGTCTATCTGCTTGTTTTGTACAATGTTTTACAATTTTGGTTAATATACTCAACCCTGCATTTACATCCAAGCCTATGTGATTCCTGACTGAAACAATGGGTTACAGTAAGTGAAGGAGGGTGATTTCAAGTCAAGTAGCTTTTATTGTCATTTCAGCCATACATAACTGATGCAGTATATCGTCGCTGTCGGGCGGAAACCTCGTATGTCCAAATTTGGTCAATTTCATATTTTTTCACATATCGATGCTATTGGTCAGTCCCCACATGGGTCTGTTATTTTTACAAGTTATTAACCAATCTAAAGTCTTGAAAATAGCTTGAGCGCAAATCTCATAACTCCATTAGACACTTCAACTGTCCACCTCTTCCTCACTCCGCGGGAGATATTCGTGGCATATTTCTCCTCAAGAAGAGTTGCAACGAATCAACACGTCTTCTGAGGTAAATGTCTTCAAAACACTGGGCTCAAAGAAAAAAAAATCTTGACCCCCGCTAGTTCTGGTGCTCGTCTGAGGACAGGAATTTAGCGCAAGACAATCCACTGCAACGCGGACTAAAGCCTGTGCACTGCAGATAAGGTACGCCGTTTTTTTCATTTCCTGAAAAATAACGGTTTTGGAGATACGAGGATTCCGCCCGATAGTGAAATGAATGTTTCTCCAGAACCACGGTGCTATATGAAACAACACAGAGCTAAGGACTGAAAAGTAAGTTGTCTTAGCCACATAAAGTGCATTTAGTTTACTGATTCTTACTTCTGATCATTTCTGTTCAAATGAAGGTAGAAGGACAATCTACTGTAATATTATAAGTTTGTCATGCTCTCAAAAACCCTCAAACAAAGTGAAAGAATGACAGCAGATTATGCCCTTGAGTTCTAAACACTAGGATCAGGCTGAGGCTGTACAGTAACAAACTCTCAGAGCTGCTTTCTGTCAGGGACTTTGGAAAGATGTCATCAGTGAGTTAGTGTGCACAGATAGTCATCCATCACTAGAGTCTTTCATTAACTGTGTTATTTGTCTTGATAAACTGTTGATGGAGAAAAGAACAGGTCCCATCATTCAGCACTCCTCCTTCCTTCAAGAAAAAAATCAGTGCCATGACCGTGTGCATCTAGGTCATACTTGGCTTACTCTATCTAAACCAAAGGGGGTCTGCTATTACTGTATTATTACTTTAGAGGTGTGACCCATATCAATATACTGTTCCCAATTTGTCCTATAGTCTGCCAGGTTCCTTGAGGTGGAAAGCACTTGGTGGCTTTGCTCAATGTGGTAATATAACATTCAGACTCACCACTGGGGCAGCAGGAGACTTCGTAGATGAAGACCTGACTCACGAATAAAGACCTGACTTCTGTTACAAGTCAAACTGCTTTGTTCTTCATGGAAAATTGGGTTCTTCATGAAGAAACCACATAACTCCTTAAATATCCAAGAACGTCCCTGCCTTCAGTCTCGAAATCTTCTAATCTACCGGTCAAGAAGGGAAATTCCTGTGGTTACATCATTGTCAAAGCTCATGCATACCTCATTCCATAGTCACTAACGAATCCACATCCATATAAGGCTTTTTAAATTGATCAGCTTCCCAGTATAACTCATTAACTTTAACCTATTTAAGTATTAAGAAGTTGTATGGAAAGAGAAAACCGGTGCACTCCCACTCCAATATCAGTATGATTTCAGTATATATTTACTTTCAAACACTAACCACTTCATTTTCTAAAGCCCTTAAGCAAGACTACATATGACACCAGCATCTGCTACCCTCATCATAGCAGAGAAAAAGGGATGTCTGCAGCCATGCATAGATTATCATGGTCTAGACCAGATCGCTGTCAAAGAACATTATTCCTTCCCCTTAGTCCCTGTGGACCTAAACAGTAGACGTCAACCCCCATTTTCACCAAGTATGATCTCAGAACTGTCTAATTTGCATTCAAGATATGGAAAAGTGGAACACTACCTTCAGTACTGCCTCTGGCCACTGAATATTTGGTCATGCTGTATGGCTTTATTGATACCCCTCAGACTTCCAGGCCTTCGTGACTACTCGCATTGCCTAGAAGAAAATATTAAGCATGTCAAATGTGTCTTCTCAACACTCTTGTATAGACACCTCTTTTTGAAGGCTGAACCAGTCCCCAGAAAATCCTTTCAGAGCTACATCATAAGCAAGGTAGGTGTTCTCGTGCATGACTTAAACGTGTTCTCGGTCAGTGAGTGGCCTATGTGTAGTCACATTGTAGCACTCAAGCAAGTAAAGTTCACTTCCCTCGAACTTTTCCAGCAGGCAAACAACATCTACTGCCCAGTCTTACCATAAACTTTATTACACATAGCTGTAGACGTCAATACGGCCTTGTAGTACCGCTCGGACATGTGCATGTTTTTTTGATGGTTGCCATTCAAAATAAAAACAATACACACTGAAATCTAATCACACTTCGAGAGAAAACATCACTGCTCCGCCGCACACACTCTGCTATTAGGAAGGGAACGCGGTTGATTTGATTGTTATTACAGTAGCATACTTAACCATATCTCTTAATTAAGTATTCAGCATCACTCTATGACACATGCAATGCCATGATCTGCCTTATGCCTTGTTTTTGAGTACGCACTATGATCGTGTAAAAGATCGTGAGTCCGCACAGTTATTGTAATTCCATAAATTCATAGCCATGCTTCTAACTGGATATTACATACACTCGTAAACGAAACAGATCTGTGAGACAACTATAAGATAAAAACAATCCGCTGCTTTAGTGTTTTACAAGGAAAACATTTTGTTCTTTGTTTAACTTAATTCAGTTCAAGGTTTTGAAACAGCTGGAGTTTTATGAACGTTTAATCACCATTATCTCTACAGATAAAACAAAAATGATATAGGAGAGCAATTAAATAATAAGATTATTAAGCAAGCGCCCCAATAAAAATCTAATTATTTTGCTAACAGCACACTCCCAGGATGGGAATCAGGTGCGCTTGAAGGATACAATAGTAAATCCTGCAGATAAGAAGGGACCCATCATCCATAAGACAAAGATAGGCTTTGTATTTAAATAAAAGTGAATTCAAGTGAGATGAGCTCAAAATCTAAGCATTTTCTAGTTATATACAATTAGCTAATTATTGACACTCATTATATACTTATTATTAATAACCTGCTTCGAGTATAATTACAAATATTATTGTCAGATGTTCAAGGACATTTAAGGGGCAGTGTGTAAATCAGAATGTCAAAAAAAGAGTTAATATTTCTTTGTTATTTCAGATTTTCTCCAGATTCAGATTTAAAGACTACACCGTTGCAGGGTTTTGCCTTCCTCGTTGCCTATTAATGATGACCTCATTTATACCAAACGGTAAAAAACTTAAAGCACTCAGGATGTGGGAGTTGTATCCGAAGGGAGAACAGATGAAACATAGAGCAGTGAGAATCACCAGGTCCTTTATTACATAATGGTGCCCTCATTGGTTTACCTGTCTACAGTGGGATGTGTGTTGGTTCAGATGGACAGCATGGGTGTTTGTACTCAACCCTCAGGCTACAATATTTTCACATTTCTGATCCATTGCAACAGCCTGTCATGCCTAACTGCCCACACACACATACACACACAGACACACACACACGCACACAGATATACATCAATCCAAAGCAAGCTGTATGTTTTTCATGTTTTTCAGGGAAGACAGGAAATAGACAGACGCACTCTATAAATGTGTACATCCTTTGAGTCGGCATGCCAGAAAAAAAAAAAAAAGAAAACTTCTGCAAGTTGCTTGTCTGTTTAAAATTTTTATAAAGGTTTTCTACTTTGCACTATACAGGACATAGATGTAACCATGGCAACCTTAGCCATCAGCATTCTTTCTAAAGAGTTTTGAGGCTTTTCAGACCAAATCTAGTGTGTGTGTGTGTGTGTGTGTGTGTGTGTCAAAAAGCTCAAAGGTTAAAGGACTTGACTATAAATAATTGAAGTGAGAGACAGAACATATAGTGTAGCACTTAATATCAGGCAGTTTCACTAAAGCTAGTACCGTTACTTAAATACAGGATAATTAATATCATGTTAGCTATTGCTAGTCGGTTTGAACTTCACTGCTAGCTAATATATTTCCAGTTCAGAGAACTAGCTAGCTAGCATTACTGATTCACTGTAGACGAACCTGCTCTAATTTCTCTTTAAAAAAATGCAGTGTAACGGAAGTATGGGCTGAATTGCATTTTAAATTGCAACCAGCCCGCTAGTTTCCTCTGAGGTCTCTTACCTTATCAACAAAGTTGAATTTTTCATAAAATGTACTAACATGATAGTGAGAGATACCAGTTTGTTCACATTAAAGACCATGAACCATTTTTCAAACACATCAATTGTATTTGTGTGATTCCAGCTTGGGGGGCACGGTGGCTTAGTGGTTAGCACGTTCGCCTCACACCTCCAGATTCCTGCCTCCACCTTGTGTGTGTGGAGTTTGCATGCTCTCCCCGTGCCTCGGGGGTTTCCTCCGGGTACTCCGGTTTCCTCCCCCCGGTCCAAAGACATGCATGGTAGGTTGATTGGCATCTCTGGAAAATTGTCCGTAGTGTGTGATTGCGTGAGTGAATGAGAGTGTGTGTGTGCCCTGCGATGGGTTGGCACTCCGTCCAGGGTGTATCCTGCCTTGATGCCCCCTGAGATAGGCACAGGCTCCCTGTGACCCGAGGTAGTTCGGATAAGCGGTAGAAAATGAATGAATGAATGAATGATTCCAGCTTGAGAAATCAATATAGGATAAAGAATAAACTAGCAAGTCAACATAGCTAGCGCTTTCCTAGTCGCTCAGTGTCTTTCAGACCATATTGGCTATGTAGAAAACCCCTAGAAATAAAGTTGCCTTTTAGAATTTTGAAAATCGGATCATTTTTTAATTACCTTGCTATGGTTTGATAATAAGTGAGGTGAGCTTTGCAGATTAAACTAGTTTATGACATCAAGCTTATCAGTAGAACACAAGAGCAGATAGCGGAGTAAGCAGAGTCAGAACATCAAATGAGCTATAAAGAGTGCCTCAAAGGTGGCCTACTTAACACAGTGCGTGCAAGACTGTATTGTACTTCCTTTCCCAGAAAGCAAGTCAAACAATGACTTAGGAGAACTCCTAATCTTGCATATTAGATCTGATGGAACAAGAGCTTTAATGAGGGGCCCAGGGACCTACCATGGTGACAAGCTTCCTTCATCCTTGCAGGCTTTCATTAACTTGTAGTTTAATATCTACATTAATATCTACTGGCCTGTTAAAGCTAGCGCACGCTTAATCCTCAGAGGAGGAGAAGGAACTCGTATAACCCCAATTACTTTTTTTGCAGAGAAGTGTGCTTCATCATAAGGTCTGCAATAAAGATTGGGGTTTGAATCAGGTGACAGCGAGACCTCACACGACCTCTTTAAGTCACAACTGAAAAGTAAAGGAGAAGTTTAGGAAGCAGTGTGATATGCTTCAGGTGCTCTTCCAGATATGGAGACAGAAAGGGAGATGGAAGTCGGTTTGGATTTATGAGATCCAGCTGCTGTTCTGAGTCATTCAGGTGCCTGGAGGAGTGTGAGTGTGTGAACATAGCTTCAAGCCGGTGCGTGATGTGACATTCTGTGCCCGAGCCAGGCTAGAATTGATGTGCTTGGCAGACGGATTGGCATGACTTTTGTCCTGCTTGGTGTGTGTGGTGTGGGAGAGAATGAATCAGATGGAATAAGAATAAATTGGACATGCGTGGGACAGCTAGCTTGATGAGAACAGGCTGACATTCAGTAATGACTGTCATTAGGAGTAGAGAGAGGGTGGCTCGGAAATCGGAGAAAATGGCAGCGGGGTCAGATTCCTTCATGAAAAGGAAAAATAAAAGGAGCCTTTTACTGTCACACAACTGAGGCCAAAGAAATGTCCTTTCTACAGATTTGAGCTTAATGACTATTATTGTGCATTTCAATAAAAGCCTACAGCTTGAGATTGTAGATACTTTCTAATGCTTCATGTTTCCATGTTGGCACCAGGTTTTTACTTTTAAAGTGACTTCTCCAGTCAATATTACAATAGTCATTTATGTATATTGATGGAAAACAAAATTGGCTTCACATTACAGCTGTTCGTTTATTTTACCCACCCAAGAGACAATTTAATCCTGCTCTAAAAAAGATGGTATTATCCCCAGAAGAATAGAGTGTGTTACAAGCCTAGGTGTTGAGAAAAAAATAATCTCAGTTATGAGAACGTGAAACATGACCTAGAGACAAAATCTGACAGCAGACAAACAGAGCAGAGCAATATGACAGTCACAGAGATGAAAGTGTTGCATTTGAAAGACCCCAGCAGAGAAAAATCCTTAGCTTGCTCTCTGTGGGTCGGAGACGTGAGTGTCTGTGTGTCTGTGCATTATAAGGCAACGTGACCGGTTTGAAAATGACGTTCCACACAGTCGCACACAGTGTGTGGGGAGATCTGAGTGTTACAAATGCAGTGTATTCCTCTGTGGTTGACTTTTCTCCAGCAGGACTTAAATTGTGTCTAGATCAACAGGACTCTGACCGAGGTATAAACTAGGAGTTTTTAGATTGTCTTATCAGCCTTAAAAAAAGACAACAGGCAACTTTCTTTCTTACCACCGCCATGCGCAGATGATGTTATGAGCGAGAAATGCCAAAGCTCATTTCCGTGACTGCGCCTCAGTCAAGATGAGAACTGAAGGAAATCAACAAACCATCTCAGAATAACCAAAAGCCCAGCTGTGACCACCATCATGAAGGGACAGCGCTTGTTCTTTCCATCTGTGTCAAATGAATGATACAGCAATGCTTGCCAAGTGTTTAGAACTGAGACCAAGACACAAAAACACACTTGTAGTTGCAGTCTGTGTTTTAGTAAAAATACAGTACTCTGAGTATTGATAAAAATGACAACTATAGATCATAGGTATTCATGGTTATATGTAAAAGTGCAGATACATAAATTCCTTGCTTGCAAAGGTCCAGATAATCAACTAACATGACTAAATGTAGTACCAATAATTGTTGTTAGAAAAAACAAACAATTGGCTTAGTGTTTAGCACGTTTGCCTCACACCTCCAGGGTTGGGGGTTCGATTCACGCCTCCACCTTGTGTGTGTGTGGAGTTTGCATGTTTTCCCTGTGCCTCAGGGGTTTCCTCCGGGTACTCCGGTTTCCTCCCCCGGTCCAAAGACATGCATGGTAGGTTGATTGGCATCTCTGGAAAATTGTCCGTAGTGTGTGATTGTGTGAGTGAATGAGAGTGTGTGTGTGCCCTGCGATGGGTTGGCACTCCGTCTAGGGTGTATCCTGCCTTGATGCCCGATGACGCCTGAGATAGGCACAGGCTCCCCGTGACCCGAGGTAGTTCGGATAAGCGGTAGAAAATGAATGAATGAATAAATGAATGTTTTCCTAAAAGCTGCATGTCACTGGTTTACTAATCAGACAAGAGAATGTAAATAAATTGAAAAAATATCTAGAGTTAGTAAGGGAGGGCTTAATCTATCTTCTGTCAATCACAATGCCAGTAGCTAATCACTACTGTATGTACTACTATTCTTCTGTACGCAGAAGAGCTCTTATCTGAGTGTGTTACATTGCCCTGTGTTGTAGTAAGTATCATGCATAGAAAATGTCTAAGAAGTCCAGTTAGTAGATGTTGCCTGATAGGGGAGAGCTGGATGATGGATGGACGTTTTGTGAAGAATCTGTGGAGGTCTTTGGAGACCCTTTCTGAACTAATGTAGCTATTCTCGGGTCTGATAAACTGCCTTCAGCTAAATAATCTACATAAATGCATGTGATTAGATAAGCTACATTAGCGGATCTGCTACAGAAGTCAAGTTGGTGCAAAACTGGAATCGCTGAGTTGCCGCCAGTTTTTTTTTGTTTGCCACATACAGAGTTTTTCAAATACTCTGTTCAGTCTGCTGAGTGCACATCTGGACTGTGGTTCACATGAGAAACCATGCTGATGGGTGCAAGTTCACGAATACTGCAGTGACATCAACATAGCCTTATAAACGAGAATTTGAAGAATTCACACTACAGAACTGAAAAAGTGAATGGAGACGACTGCACCAAGGCCAAGAGATGGTGTTAAGAGGGAAATATTTTATAACATCCTTTGAATGAAATCCAATAAACTTTCTTACAAACTCCTATGTGTGAAAAATAACATTAGAACGACTGCAGTTTCTTAGACCAAGTGGAATAAGCGCTAAAGGTTAGAGTAGAACTGGGTATTTTTATAATATGATAGATGATGCTTTGGCTTGATACCATTTTGGAAGTTGGTTGATACTTTTGCATTCTGGGGCAAATGTGTGTGAACAGACTCCAGGTTAGTGTTGCCAGCTTGTGCTTTCCCTTCCAGTTGGGCAATATTCAATCAATAACCTTGTCCTTGTAGACTTGGTCTGCTTTTGTTCATTATTTATTTGTTGCTGTTGGGTTTAACATTAATTTGGTCCAAACCCTACTTTAATAGTGAGCTGGATGGTTGTTAATCCAATCTGGAATCCCTGCTTATGTGCTTCGACCACAATGTCAAGAGCAATCTCTCTCATTCTCTCTTTCTCTGTCTCTCTCTGTCTCTCGCTTGCTCGCTCACTCGATAATAACAGCACTCATTTCCTACTCTCCAACCTTTCTACCACTTCATCACTCTCCCACATCTCTTGGCCAAAAACAGTGACTAAATAAACAAAATGCAGAACATTTTAAACCAAAGTTAATATATGAATTCAAGAATAATGTATACCGGACAAAAAATATTGCAAAACGAACTACACTTTTAAAAATCAAGAGAGAAGAGAGAAAAGACATTTTTAGGCTCTTAACATATCAATTATATCCCCGGACATTGTTGACTAGGTTGTGACTCTAAGGTGCTCTCAGTCTCAGTGTTGTAATGTTGATTATAGGAGATTACAGTATACTTATTTGTGTATCAATCTATGCATATAAGCAAAAAAATGGCATATTTGGTGCCACTTTTAAATACTGACAGTGAGGCAAAATCATAGTATCGTAAGATTAGTAGATTTGTAGCCTGATTACATTTCAAACTGTTTGTCGTTTAATCTTCAAGTCTCTCCAAAATATCACAAAGCTTAACAGGATGTAAGGGAAAAAGACAGTAAACCTAAGCTGTTAGAAAAATATATGCAGGGTTTTTGTTCCCAGGAAAAAAGTACGAACAGAGGCAGCATGATGGATTTTTATTGAAGTCTACAAAAGCATTGATGTTTTACAAGCTGGCACAGTTGCGCATTGGTTAATGATGCTGCTACTGTGGTTTTAACTCACCTCGTTTGATCCAAAGAATGGGATGTGGTATGTGTGAAGCTTTTTAATTTTCTCCCTGCATCCGTTAATTTCTCCAGGTTCTCTAGTTACATCACACCTTCCAGAAATCATTCACGATGGTTTGGCTAGGCTAAACAGCACCTACTGTAGATAACTACTCTGTATATGTGTGTGTGAGGAAGACTAGCATACTAATCCAGGGTGTATTTCCACCTCACAGCCAGTGTTATTGGGATTTACCACAGCTCTGTCCAGGATAAGGTTACAGAAGATGCACGAATGAATGAATGTGTTGTAGATAATGAAATGACAAGAGAAAAAACTTGACAAAAATTAATTTCATGATATTTTTGACCTAAAAGTGAAAACAAACATTTCCTTTTACTTTATGTGCCTTAAAAACAAAAATATGTTGTCTTCATATTTCTGTGTACTATTTTTTGTTATTTGGTCATGAAAGCAATGCATTGTATGTTACTGAACGCTTTGCCTTCACACTTCATGAGACATAATTTTTGGACTTGATGTGACTTTGGCTTATGACCGTGTTAATCATCACATTATTATAAAACGTTTATAATCCTCTCTTGGTCAGCTCATTAGTGAAGAATGAAGGTGCCTCATTTAGCACGCTTCACTTCCTCGTGCCTTCAAAGCTTCCTTTGATGTGATCGTAGCTGGATGCAGCAGTGAACGCAGGGAAGAGCCGTGAGCACGTTTGCTGCATTTCCGTGACCTTGGCAGCCGTTTTAACTCTTGGTAGAGGTGCCGGCGTGAATATTAAGTCGGGCGCGTGCCTATATTGTCCGAGGAGAGAGCTCGTGGACCACTTATCAACTGGTCAATTACAGGCATTAGCGACCCTGACAGCAGTCTGATGCACTGCTCTGAGGCAGGCAAAGTGCACACATGAATAAATGGTAATTAATACATACATCCCTCTTGAGAGCGCGATGCAGTCTCGTGGCAAATTGCACCATCAGTAAGCTCGCGTGCTTTCACTCGCGGCTTTCCCAAGGTGCTTACTGATTAATTATGATTAACTGAATTTTATGTATAAATCTTCATCATTATTATGTATCTTATAACATTTCCAGAAATAGTCTCAAAACAGTCGTTGTAGTCTATTTAAGGATGAAAATATTGCCAGTTTTCCAATAATCTGACAGCAGACCTATGACACCAGAGGCTGCAGACTGGGGTCAGTTATTAATGCGGTTACTTCCTCCAATCAGCAATAAGCTACAGTGGTGACGTCACGTTAGAGTCAAAATGGCGGCCACTGTAGCGAGAACATTCTGTGGAACTATTGTCCACTTTGGCGTACAAAATGACAAACAAAATGCTATGCCAGTATGCATAGTATAGACAACTGGCAGTGCACACACTAGGTAAACTCCGACAACATACGTCATAATAGGTGAAGGTGAAGGTGAAGGTGAGGAGAGAGAGCAAATCTAGGAGCACACCATAAGGTTAATGACAGCTGGGTTCCTGTGGTCTAATTCTTCACAATTTTGACAGATTGTATAAACAAAAATGATCAGCTGAACACATTATGATCTCGGTGGGATGAATATGGGATCACCTGTAACAGTCCTACTGATCCAAGTAGTTAAGATATATAACAAGTCTAAAATGGCTGTGGCTTAGTGTGTGGTGGTGGTTAGCACGTTCGCCTCACACCTCCAGGGTCGGGGTTCGATTCCTGCCTCCACCTTGTGTGTGTGGAGTTTGCATGTTCTCCCCGTGCCTCGGGGGTTTCCTCCAGGTACTCCGGTCCAGTGTGTGTGGAGTTTGCATGTTCTCCCCGTGCCTCGGGGGTTTCCTCCGGGTACTCCGGTTTCCTCCCCCGGTCCAAAGACATGCATGGTAGGTTGATTGGCATCTCTGGAAAATTGTCCGTAGTGTGTGATTGCGTGAGTGAATGAGAGTGTGTGTGTGTGCCCTGCGATGGGTTGGCACTCCGTCCAGGGTGTATCCTGCCTTGATGCCCGATGACGCCTGAGATAGGCACAGGCTCCCCGTGACCCGAGGTAGTTCGGATAAGCGGTAGAAGATGAATGAATGAATAGCTGAAGGGAAGAACAATATGACTGCAGATAAACAAACAAGCAAAAATGACACACAAGCATAATCATGCAAAGGACGACATATATTAGTTCTGTGTAACAAAGCAAAACAAACGTTACTCTCTCCACCCATATTGACAAGCCCCACCCCTTTCTGCTCATTGGCTACACGTTTGTTTTGATTTTTGTTTAGATTTTTGTTTATTATTCGGCCCGACTCAGTTTTCTGAAGCATTTCTCAAAAATCGGAGACCCCGCCTTTAAATGTGAAGGAAACTACTAAAAAAATCTGTTGTATCCTTGATCCTATTTGGATCAATTCCGTAATCTAATCTGTTCTTCAACTGTAAACATTTAGCTGCTTGTATTTAAGATATCACCTGGAGGAATCACAAAATACAAAAAATAATTGCACTTTGATATATTGGTTTCCTTCCCAACAAGGACAAAGCTCAAATGATTGATGTGTTTAAGCATCATGCAGGGCCCAAAATATATGCATCTAATTGAAGAAAGTCATCTGTCTCAAACTTTGTGCAACTTTTTGAGTTCACATATATTTGGTGATATTGTGTAGATTTTGCTGCATGTTTGAATGAATATCTTTGTCATACTGAAAGTATTCATGGTGTTCATATACTGTCTACCAAATTCTGACTTTAGGGTCGGTATATGTAAGCCAGAAACATCATAAAATAAAATGTCATCAAAACTACAATTAGGCAAAATGAATAAAAATTCACTGTGAATCTAAATTCACAATTAAATCAGAATTCATTGTTAATATTTTCACATTTGTGCTGAATCAGTTACCCAAGGAACCTTCACTTCAGTTAATAATGTATTAAAATGTCCCTTAAGAAAACATCGAGCATTCGTCTAATAGAAATGGTCAAGGGAAAGACAGCAAGGACATGTTCAAACACAAGAGCAATTCAGCTGAGCTATTTTTAACTGACAGACCATTAATGTGAGATGTTGGCTGAGTTTGTTTTTATCCTTCCTTGGGCTACAGTTTACACGTTCACATGGTTTATAAGGGCAGACTCCATTAACTTTTTTCCACCCCACATATCAAATCTTCCCATTTCTACAGCCACCTCTCCCCCCTCTCTTCCTCTCTGCTCTTTCTCATGTTTTTTTTATCTCTTTCTCTCCTCACTTCATCTATTCCCTCAGGAGATCTTTTATATCCTCTCTCTTTCTCAATAATCGATAGCCCATTTCACCCCATCACAGCTTTCACTTTATTGATAAATTCCCCAGTTTAGTGCCACTCCGCTGGCTGTCAGTCAAACCTGAGAGTCTCAGTGGATGTTTATGTCAGATGAATTCCTGTACTGCAGGATCTTCTGTACTTGATCTGAGACATCAGTTTAAGTTTCTCTGCTCGCTTAGATTAGTTAAATGTTTGGTGTAAGGATGGCTTGACTTTTACACAATAACAGGTTAATGAAAGAGCCTGGAAGTCTGCTACCTCTCACTGTCTGTGGAAAAGAAAAAAAAGGAAAACAGGGTTGCTCTCTATTTTTAGATGCGAAGCACTTACTGAATCTCACTCAGTTGTCTCCTCATTTGCATAGCTTCCAGGAGGGAGAAGTTGCTAGGTCTCCAAAACGAGACTGTATAATTTAACCACAACCTAAAATCTAATATATTATTGCTTACAAAAGTTAAATAACATAAACTTTTTTGTCTGTTGATAAAATCCCAAAAGCATTACCTACTAATATTTTTTTTTATCTTAAACTCTTCTTTGTATTATGTCCATTGTTAAAACATTGTTAAAAGTACAATACAAATAAAATATTCATTCATTCATTCATTCATTCATTCATTCATTCATTTTCTACCGCTTATCCAAACTACCTCGGGTCACGGGGAGCCTGTGCCTATCTCAGGCGTCATCGGGCATCAAGGCAGGATACACCCTGGACGGAGTGCCAACCCATCACAGGGCACACACACACTCTCATTCACTCACGTAATCACACACTACGGACAATTTTTCCAGAGATGCCAATCAACCTACCATGCATGTCTTTGGACCAGGGGAGGAAACCGGAGTACCCGGAGGAAACCTCCGAGGCACGGGGAGAACATGCAAACTCCACACACACAAGGTGGAGGCGGGAATCGAACCCCCAACCCTGGAGGTGTGAGGCGAACGTGCTAACCACTAAGCCACCGTGCCCCCCACACATAAAATATGATGAATTAAATTGCATGGCATATTACAGTTTCATTTGACAGCTTGAGAGTTAGTAAAAGGACTGATTATTTGTTAATTTGTTTGTTCTGATAAATATTAGGTCCTGGTATTATCAGATATTTGTCTGGTTTCCTGTTACTTGAAAGCGAACTCTTTTTCATTGCTTAAAATAAATATCTTTACATTCAGCATCAGTGCAATGAAATAATTTCCTCTATTTAATAAAAAAAAACTCTCAAGGACAGATTTATAGAAATAAATCTCAGTTCTGCTTAATGTAACTCTATAGCCTTGAGCTGGATGTGTAGATGAATGCTCACCTTTGGTTTCCCAACAGTCACTGGTATGTACCAGTTTAAATGAGATCACAGATCATACAAGTGAGTACTAGACAGTGTAAACAGACAGTATAATATATAATATCAGAAAAAAATAACCTGGACAGTAACAATTTGTTCATCACAAACCACATGAAGTGAAACTGACAGGTTCGTATACTGAATATTGGTTTGCTTTCATATAGATTCATTCTTGACCAGTTTTATACATCACTTTGTTTCACACAGATTTTTTACATTTCCAAGTACTCATTTGATCTGTTTATTGTTTTGTTATTGGGTTCCTCTGGTACCAGCACTCAAACCATGAAGGAATACCTGCAAACCGGGAGCCGTTCTAGTATATAAGAAGCTTTTTAGCCATGGAGGCCAGCATGAGATTTATACAAGTGGTGCCATTTGCTTTTGAAGGCCTTTTTCACTCCACATATCGATAAATCATTGTCTTCAAACGTAATAACATTTTCTCTGCAAAACCTGAAACAGGAAGTAATGAGACAAGATTAGTCAATCGTCTTACTCAGCATGCAGTACTAAGAGTAAACAGCTTGCAGACAGAATTCATCCCTTAAGATTGCCTTAAAAATTTACTTAGATTCCTGTTATAATAGTAGTTATAGTTGTGTATAATGGAATAAATATGCATCACTTAGAAATTGTGATAGACTAGAAATTAAAAATACCTTAAATATAGTAAATAACCTCTATTCTTATTATAAGGTTATTAAGCCTATTTTGGGGCATATGTTACTATTTTTAAGCTGTACATTTTCTTGTTCAGTGGGCACAATGTTTTGCTAATTTTATGCATCTAGTTCATGCAATTTAATGCCTAGAAATAGGCTTAATCGTCTCATATCTGGTATCTATGAACTTAGCAATGGAAATAGTAGGTCCATTTGTCTAGATTTAAGATAGCAACACTTGCTTAAAAGATGGCATTTTTTCTGAACCCACCAGCTCTTGTCCTTGAAGGAGGTCTGATATCATGTGGTCCTAAATGTTCCTCACTTTCATATGCACCATGCTTGCTTTGCTATTCTGATTCTTTTTCAACCTATTCACACCATTTTCCCTACTGATGTGATTGACAGCACAGGGCTGGAGGGCTTTGTATGTGTATATGAGATTGTGTGTGCAGTGTTGATGGAATATATATCATGCATATATGATTGTACGTGCAGCTACTGTCAAAGATTTTCTATTATAACGAGAGAATTAAAAGATGTTTATAATGTTTAAGAGAAAAAATGGACAATCTAAAGTGTGTGTGTGTGTGTGTGTGTGTTTGTGTGTGTCTACTGAGCATCACTCAATCAGGTGGAGTATCTGATGCCAAGATAGTGATAGGATTTTGCGTCTCTTCTGACACCTCAATCCTTCAATACTTAACAGGAGGACAGTGAAATGGCTGATCCTTGCTCCATCTGCCACTCCACACACACACACACACACACACACACACTTTGTTTGCTGCTCGACTAACAGAGCGTTTAGCAGTACAGGGTTGTGAGTGAGAGAATGGCTTTGAAATGTCAGGTGTGCCACAGACGATGTCCAAAGGCCATTAAAACTGACATTATCTTTCACAAGGAGGAGAGCGAGAAAGAGAGAGAGCGAGAGAGAGAGAGAGAGAGAGAGAGAGCGAGAGCCAAGCAAGCAAAAAAGATGTTTCCACAGGGACAGTTGTTGGCCTAGTCAGTAGGGGCTATCTAGGGCTTGGTGCCATTTTACAAACCTCCATACAGTGTTGGACTGAACTAGAAGTTTCCTGACCAATCTCACACTCTCGACCAATCCCACTTGAGGGTTTAGTGTAATCCCACCAAGTTTGATCAATCTCATCTGATCCTGCAGGTCGTATTGTTTGCACCTGCCTGCAATATTTCCTGATAAGCTTAGTCAGTTCTTTCTCTCCAAATATAGACTAAATAGTAGCAGTGATCGTGATCTGAATGCAAGCAGCAAACATGTCACTTGTTACCATGCACTGAGCCACTATAATGTTCGTCTCTTTATGCCTTATGCCAACATCATGCCAACAAACCACTGGCTGAAAGTCTGATGCATATGGCACACAAATTTCGACACTTCAGTTAAGAAGTTGTCATCTGCTTTCTTGGTTTTGCATGTCATGTTTTTAACGGTTCACCTGAAAAAAAAGCCATGGTGATGCTCTACGTCCCACATGGAAGAAGGAAGCCAGTGTGTTTATGACTGTGACTGGATTTTCTAAATGATGTGAAGTTCAAGGTACTGACTCATTTATTTGCACAATTTTCTTAAATGATCTATGGTTGCATGCCGGTCTGTTTTTATAGGGACATTGACATGACCATGAACATGATGCTGAACAAAACACACTGTGATTGGTTGCTTTACATTCAAATCAATTCAATATCATATTAAAAAAGATTAATATAATAAAAAAAAAATCAAGATTAATATTAGAAAAACTCACTTAGATGGAAGAGGAACCAGACTTAAAAGGGAACCTCATCCTCATTTGGGTGACACTGGAGGGCGTGATTTTAAATGTACAGTACGGCAATTGTCCTCAAAGACTACATGTAGTTGGCATCTTATATTAGAATGTCCAAATACTTCATGAAGAAGTGGAATCCAACCGGAGCTGGTACATCTTTAAATCCCTAAGGATCCTCACAGGGTTGTGATCCTCAAAATCATAACCCCTAACCCTATTCAAGTTCACCGTGATGACTGGATAAGAAAATCGTGGTGGAGCCGGCCTGATTTCAACTGGACCTCCGAGGTTGAGGATGCAAATCAAAAGGCTTCCTAACATTTTCTCTCTTTGGTGCACTTAGAGAAGAGTCATTTGTCTGGCATTTCCAGACTAACAGGCCATTCTGACTTTGAGAGCCAGACAATGCTCCTGTCTTCTGTTTGCTTTATGAGGTACCAATAACAAGCAGTAAAGCTGGAGGTATTTGCATTAGGGCTCTGTGTGTTAATGATAGAGATGGGAAATGTATCAGATCATCACAGATGAATTACCGACATCTGTGTTAATATTCAGATCCATGCTGCACCACTTTATCAGCTTATTACATTATCTCCTGTGCATCTCAGTTCCTGCTGTTTTGTCTTACTTTCTCTTTAGCGTGCCTCTTGGCCATTATTTTCACGCTCCCTTTTTTCTTTCGATATTTTTTCTATTTCTTTTGTCTTTTTTTTCCCCCACATCGCTTGTCTTTTCCCTCACAACAACCAACCAACGAACCAGCCAGCCAGCCACCTACCCACAAGCAGCCTTCCTGAGCCTGAGTGCTCTTTTCAGCTAGTTGGCTCCTGACTGTTGATTGAGGATAATTACACCGATTTGATGGCAGCTTTTCAGAATTCTGTGCTTGCTGAGCAGTCAGCCCACACGCCTAACGTGACCGGTCACGGAAAGGCGCTTTCACAATGCTACCTTGTTTTTTTTTCTTTCTTTCTTTCTTTTCTTTTTTTTTTTTTACATAAAATTGCACGTCCACATGACAGGCTACAATTCTCATCTGCTATAAGTGCATTCTTTCTGAAAGATTTTTGTAGCTGCGCATTGGATGGTGTGAATTGGATTAGCTGCAAGTGCAAATAACAGCTGGGTATTTGTTTTTGCTCATGGCACGTCAAAGGTGTTAGAAAATAATTTAGTCTCAAGTACCTTTGTGGTATTAAAGCCAAACTTTTATTTTCTATGAACGTCTACAAGATTTCATATTTATAAAATGCCTCATGAAACCTTGGTGCATACAACACTGACTTTTTTTTATATGGATTGTAGAACTTTCTCACCTCCTGATGCAGTTCCTAGTGCATACATTTTATTTATTTATTTTTTTTTCATTTTAAACCAGAAATATATTTTAAAGCCTTCAGCTCTGTTCTGTCTAACATGTTCTTGTAATTACTGTGTGATCTGCCAGTGAGAAATCTTTTATCGTCTCTCACTGTGGCTGTAACCTAGTAATAACCTAGTGTTTTTTCAATGACCAGAGTCTGACCTCTGCACCAGGGCAGATCCTCTCAGAGAAAAACACAATATCTGTTTGAGTCTGTGTGTGTGTGTGTGTGTGTGTGTGTGTGTGTGTGTGTGTGTGTGTGTGTGTGTGTGTGTGTGTGTGAGAACCCACACACTGGATTGACAGCTCCTACAATCACCCCTCTGGCCTACACACAAACATACACACACGACTTCAGAGCTGAAAATGTGCTGGCACGTGGGTGGTGAATTCTAAGTGAAAGTAAACAGCGAGTGGGCAGCAGCTCTGATTGACATCATTTGCTGTGTGATTTTATAGCCCTTACTCATGTACTAGGGACCATCTCAACAACATAAAAGAATAACCTAACAATGACAGTTTTTTCCCCCACAACCTATATGGTATAGACACATTACCGATTAGACCAATTTAACGATGAGATATTTAATGCAGCGTCTCGGCTAAGCATTTCTTCTGCATTATTATGCTCTGTTTGTTGTGTAGTAGTGGAACAAACTTACTTAGTTAAGTAGAAATAGTGCTACTGTGCTAATAATTCACATTATATGTCTGCAGTTGACAATCTGGAAATGTTTCATTTTCTAGTCTTTGTTAAGTGAGTTGTCACATTACACATTACACATTATCCTAAATGTTACCTGTATATTACAAAAACAATTGATCACTACTGCATGACATCTTAAGTTTAATACAAAGCTGAAACCTGAAACAAGCTGGCTAGCTAATCTTGCTTACTCAGCTAGCTAATAGCTGCAATGGTTGGACGTTGAGCTGTGAAATGCCAACATCTCTATGGGATTTGTTTTACATAATTAGCAGATCATTATCATGCTGTTTCCTTTAAAGCTTCCTGAACAGAAGATACCTGATAAATTGGGCAGAGGAAGCTCTTCTGTCACCATTGTCTCAGATATTGCTGCTGCTGACTAAAGTATTTGTCAATTGTGTGTAAACCTTTAGCAGGAGACTGTTGTTTTTTTCCATCTATTCATCCATTTTCATTAACTCTTACCCCTACACAGGGTCATGGAGATCCTGTAGTCTATTCCAGGGGACTCTGGTGTCAATACATCACAGGGCAAAATCACGAAAACACACTCACACTCACAAACTCTGTTAGACTGATTGGATTAATAATTAGTCGTTCTGAATGTCTACTTTAGATCTGAGACCTGGGTTTCACCCATGAAGACAACATTTTTTTCTTAAAGGAAATAAACCAACATGAAGACCAGTGAGTTGTCTAGATGAGAAACGCAAACAATTGTGAAGATGAAAAAAAGGGAAAATCATCAAAAAATGTATTTTCCATTCCTGTGTACATGTCTGTCTTGCTATATCACCTCTAAAGTTCCCTATTAAGCATTTTAACCTCATTATTATAAAGTTTCAACATATTTTTCTATAGTTCTTATAACTACAGACAATGTGCTTCCCTCGTTATGCGTCTCAACCAGATGTAGAGTTACAGTGTTGTAAATTCACTCCCAAATGTGAAAAGAAAGAATACTGAGTTAAAGATTTCATTCTGACTGTGGTGCCGGAGCATTGTGGACATTTTGACAGCTGATTAAAAGCTGATACGGTTTGCTGTTTTGGCAGTTAGCTGTCCTACAACTGTACGGTTTTCACAGTGTTAAGAAATCACACTTACTGTAGCTAGAAAGGTTTTAGTCACCATTAAACAACCTGACTGGTAAACTGAAATTCCCATTAGCACAGTATGTTTGTAATATACAGAAGAAGCAGAAGTATAAGAAGGCTGTATTTGTAACATATATATATTATTATGTTATGACACCAGATTAAATATTCAGTTCTTTATTAAGAAATGCCAATATGTCAATTTCTGATATTGTTTTAATCTGAACTTTTCACATATTAAACAAAGGAAATCTACAAAATGAGTATTTCAACTGAGGAAAATGTTAGGATGCCTTGTGCCCTAATAAATAAATGATTGAGGGGTTTCTTGCATGTACAGTCTGTTTCAAATCACCACACAGGATCTCAATAGGATTTAGATCTGGGCTTTGACTTTCCAGAATTCTTCATTTTTTTCTGTTCAGCCTGTCCTTAGTGGATTTACTGGTATGTTTTGGGTCATTGTCATGTTGCAATTTCCAGTTCCACTTCAGCTTCAATTTTCTGTCAGATGGTCTCACATGTTCCCATGTTCCTCCAGCACCTTCTGATACAATGTAGAATTCATAGTAGATTCTATGATGATGAGCTGGCCACACGTCCTGCTGCAGCAAAGCATCCCCAAACACTTCCACCTCCATTTTTCACAGTTCGTATGAGGTTCTTTTGCTGCAATGCTGTATTTGGTTTACACCAAACATGCCCTCTGTTATGATCTCCAGAAATTTTAGACTCATCTGTCCAAAGCACATTATTCCACAAGTCTTGTCCTTTGTCTCTGTGTTCTTTCACAAACTTCAGTCTTGCCCTTATGTTTTTCTTAGACAGTAAAGGTTTCCTTTACCTCCCACACCTCCCATGATAATTAAAGTTGTTCAGTCTCTTTTTGATTGTAGATTCATGCACATTGACATCAACTGTAGCAAGAGCTTGCTGTAGGTCCCGTGATTATATTTTAGGATTTTTGGAGACTTCTTTAACCATCTTGCAGTCTGCTCAGGTGAATTTGCTTGGACAGCCTGACCTGCCCATGTTAGCAGTTGTTTTTAAACGCTCTCCACTTATAAATGATTTCTGGAGAGTGGAATGGCTAATTACAAATTCTTTTAAGATCTTTTTATATCCCTTACCAGACTCATAAGCATCAACAATCTTCTTTCTGATGGCCTCAATTCTTTTGGATTTCACCATGGTAATATCCATCACTTCAACAATTAAGAGCAAACCAAACTAAATATCTGAGTTTTAAATAAGAAAAGCCTTCTTCCAAATGTTCTTTAACAATATTCTAATAATTTTCACCTGATGCAAAACACCTGTAGGTGAATTTATCCATTTGATTACAAATAAATGTGGGAGTGTCCTTACTTTTTCCTCACAATAAATTTTTTTTTTTTTTTAAGTTTCATTTAAAAAATCAAATCATTTAAAAAAGACATTTCTTTGGTTTTATTTGATTAGTTATATTACATAAATCTTTCTATATTGTTAAAATGTTAAAATTCTTTAGTCTTTTTAACATATTTTAAACTGTTTTTATCAAAATCACATTTATTTTTTTTAATTGTTCTTTGTTTTTATTATGATTTTATCGTGTCTCTTATTTTTACATATATTTTTTTTTTCTCTTATAAACTGTTGTCTAATTTCTATGTAAAGCACTTTGAATGACCTCTGTGTATGAAATGTGCTATACAAATAAACTTGCCTTGCCTTGCCTTGCCTAAAATGAAGATAAAATGTACATACTATTTAGAAAATAACACAGGCTTTCATGGGGTGTTTTTTTTTTCTTTTTTTTTTACATGACTGTATATTGAATTATTATTGCAACTGTCAGATTAACAGAATGAACTGATTAGGTTTTGGACAGGTTCATGGTTACAACAAGGTCATATATCTGAATAATTTTCCTCCTTGTATTCTATGGTGTGTTATTTTAGCTACAGCCACCATGTGTTTCTCCCTGACTCAGTAATATTAACTATATCATTTGTAACAGCAAACAAACAAACTAAAAATGTACTGCATCTTAAATCGAGTATAATTCCAGTGTAATAATCTGTATATGCTGCTTCCATCTCATCTTCTCTCTCTCTCTCTCTCTCTCTCTCTCTCTCTCTCTCTCTCATCTTCTCTCTCACTCTCTCTCTCTCTCTCTCTCTCTCTCTCTCTCTCTCTCTCTCTCTCTCTCTCTCTCTCTCTCTCTCTCTCTCTCTCTCTCTCTCTCTCTCTCTCTCTCTCTCTCTCTCTCTCTCTCTCTCTCTCTCTCTCTCTCTCTCTCTCTCTCTCTCTCTCTCTCTTCTAACTCCACCATGAATCAGATCAGTCATCTCAGGAGCAGGAGAATGATTAATAGGCAATTGGCAGTCACACATACCCTGACAAATATCCAGTCACCCACATCTTTATCTCTCTCTCACAGACGTGTTTAAGAGCCAGCCTGTGTGTGTGTGTGAGTGTGTGTCTGTGTGTGTGTGCGTGCGTGTGTGTGTTCACATATAAACAGTTCTCAGAACTTCTTGAAATATGCATTTGATGTTTTATATGTACACAAGCAATATATTTATATTGTTTATATGGCTCTGAAGCATATAGAGTTATCAGTTAGGAAGATGTTTCTAGATGCTTTCATGCAATCATTTATATCTGGGCTTTGTTTTACACACACACACACACAGGCATGCACTCACGCATGTGGGTTGTTTTGAACACACGCTACTTTTTGTTAGAGATAATGTTTGTGTTGTACTCAGCTTTGAAAGAGCTGGACTAATTTGGACCACATCATGCTGATGTCTTTGATCCTATTTAATCTCTCGTCTTTGTATGCGGGTGTGTGTACACGATTTAAGAGTCAGGCCCTATATTTAAGACAAAGCTATAACAGATGTGGCAGACATTTTCAAGATATATTTCTGTCCATCAGCGCTGGATGCAACCTACTGAAGTGTGGCGTAAATATAAAAAAGACACGAATTATCATTCATTTATTATCACTCAAACTGGTTTGTCATGCTGCTGCAATATTTAAGCAAATCAATTCCTCTTCATCTCTGTTAGAAGCGAGAGTGCACTGGCACCTCTGCACGGTGGCATTTCAGCAGTGACGTTAACATACTATCAGATTTTTCGTATTGATTTCGTATTGACGTAACAAATGTGTTTTTGTCTTCTTGTAAGCTTTTGTGAAAATTCACTCATAGCAGTTGTAATTCCTCGTCTCTGCATAATGAAAATATATTCGGCAAGTCTCCTGTTTAATTCATTTTCTAACTTTTTATCGGTTCTACTTTTAAAATCTAACATCCAGTATCTTAACTATGAAATAAATTAAAATAAATATTCTTTGATCTTCTGATGTATAACATTTAAGGTATTTAGAGTGTGTACAGTATATAATGTGGTGCCATTACTTATACTCACCAAGCACCTGCTCATTTATGCAAATGACCAATCAGCTAATCAACTAGGAGCAGCACAATGCATAAAATCATGCAGATCTCACTCCAGGACTTCAGTGAAGGTTCACATCCAAAATCGGAAATGGATAAAAAATATGATTTCAGTGACTGTTGGTGTCATATGGATTTGAGTATTTCAGAAACTCCTGGGATTTTCACACACAGCAGTCTCTAACTGAAGCTTGTGACCTGTATATACATGATGTTATGCATTGCGCTATTGCCACATGATTGGCTGATTGGGGAACTGCACGCATGACGACATCACAATGGTGTCTGAAGGCGGTAACTTGAAAGGAACAAAGTAAGTTGAAGGACATGACTGTGCTAGAAGATCTTGAATGTCACACTCTTGTTGAAGGACAGATAAAAGGGCCCTTTATATCTTGAGTGCATGTGTGTGTGTGTGTGTGTGTGCAAAAGAAATAAGAGGATTAAAGGTTAATAGGTGCTGGAGAATTTATTCACCTCTATTTTTACAGCACTATAAAAATATTTAGCTTCTAAGCATGACCGCTGTCACTCCACTAGGATCCTTGCACACATCTCTCCAAGTTGGCCACAGCAGTCCGAGCCAACATCACTAGGCTAGCTGGGGAAATAATCTCCTCCGACCTTATCCGTAGCTGTAATGGAAAAAGAGCAGTAATCTATTCTGACACGGTGAGGGGGCTTGCTCCTTCATACACCGTCTCCATATTGGATTTTTTCCCCTTTCCTCCTCATGCTGTTTGCTAGAATCTCATTTGGAGCAAATGTCATTTCAGACGAACCATTTGGAGGTGCCGAGCTTATTAATCGCGCATGAGACCATGTCGGCCCGATTAAAGGATGGAGCCTATGTGCTTGGGCATCCCGCTTGTCTACTTTACCCTGGAGGAAGATGATGAGTGTGTGGAGGAAGGAAACAGAGAGAGAGTGTGTGTGCTTAAAGAATTTGTGTACTAAGTTAATGGAGGTCAAAATAGCACACTGATAGAGTAGAGTGAACATGTATGAAGGTCTTTATTATTACTAGTAGACACGTACTGTACCATGCAAAAGTCGGAACAATGGAACAATGCATTAGCATCGTTTGGATATATGAACACCAGAGGTCTCAGATGGCACAACCTATATGAGTTAAAACATAATGAGCACACACTGGGCCCAAGAGTTTACCATAACTGACACATGCTATACAATCTGTTTTTAAAAGACCACATTAGAAGAGTTAAAAGAGCTATAAATTACCCCTCAAATGACACAAATCTGAAAGAGACGGTGGAAGGCGGGCATTTTAGCTGTCTTTAGAGCTCTATTTCCAGGTGTGGTTCCAGAGGTGTGGCCTCTGTGCCTGTAAGTCTCCCTGAAAGAGGTGTGGCCTCTGTGCCTGTCAGTGTCCCTGAAGAAGGTGTGGCCTCTGTGCCTGTAAGTCTCCCTGAAAGAGGTGTGGCCTCTGTGCCTGTCAGTATCCCTGAAAGAGGTGTGGCCTCTGTGCCTGTCAGTGTCCCTGAAGAAGGTGTGGCCTCTGTGCCTGTAAGTCTCCCTGAAGGAGGTGTGGCCTCTGTGCCTGTCAGTCATCCTGAAGGAGGTGTGGCCTCTGTGCCTGTCAGTCTCCCTGAAGGAGGTGTGGCCTCTGTGCCTGTAAGTCTCCCTGAAAGAGGTGTGGCCTCTGTGCCTGTCAGTGTCCCTGAAGAAGGTGTGGCCTCTGTGCCTGTAAGTCTCCCTGAAAGAGGTGTGGCCTCTGTGCCTGTCAGTATCCCTGAAAGAGGTGTGGCCTCTGTGCCTGTCAGTGTCCCTGAAGAAGGTGTGGCCTCTGTGCCTGTAAGTCTCCCTGAAGGAGGTGTGGCCTCTGTGCCTGTCAGTCATCCTGAAGGAGGTGTGGCCTCTGTGCCTGTCAGTCTCCCTGAAGGAGGTGTGGCCTCTGTGCCTGTAAGTCTCCCTGAAAGAGGTGTGGCCTCTGTGCCTGTAAGTCTCCCTGAAAGAGGTGTGGCCTCTGTGCCTGTCAGTATCCCTGAAAGAGGTGTGGCCTCTGTGCCTGTAAGTCTCCCTGAAAGAGGTGTGGCCTCTGTGCCTGTCAGTGTCCCTGAAGAAGGTGTGGCCTCTGTGCCTGTAAGTCTCCCTGAAAGAGGTGTGGCCTCTGTGCCTGTCAGTATCCCTGAAAGAGGTGTGGCCTCTGTGCCTGTCAGTGTCCCTGAAGAAGGTGTGGCCTCTGTGCCTGTAAGTCTCCCTGAAGGAGGTGTGGCCTCTGTGCCTGTCAGTCATCCTGAAGAAGGTGTGGCCTCTGTGCCTGTAAGTCTCCCTGAAGGAGGTGTGGCCTCTGTGCCTGTCAGTCTACCTGAAGGAGGTGTGGCCTCTGTGCCTGTCAGTCATCCTGAAGAAGGTGTGGCCTCTGTGCCTGTAAGTCTCCCTGAAGGAGGTGTGGCCTCTGTGCCTGTCAGTCTACCTGAAGGAGGTGTGGCCTCTGTGCCTGTCAGTCTCCCTGAAGGAGGTGTGGCCTCTGTGCCTGTAAGTCTCCCTGAAAGAGGTGTGGCCTCTGTGCCTGTAAGTCTCCCTGAAAGAGGTGTGGCCTCTGTGCCTGTCAGTATCCCTGAAAGAGGTGTGGCCTCTGTACCTGTAAGTCTCCCTGAAAGAGGTGTGGCCTCTGTGCCTGTCAGTGTCCCTGAAGAAGGTGTGGCCTCTGTGCCTGTAAGTCTCCCTGAAAGAGGTGTGGCCTCTGTGCCTGTCAGTATCCCTGAAAGAGGTGTGGCCTCTGTGCCTGTCAGTGTCCCTGAAGAAGGTGTGGCCTCTGTGCCTGTAAGTCTCCCTGAAGGAGGTGTGGCCTCTGTGCCTGTCAGTCATCCTGAAGAAGGTGTGGCCTCTGTGCCTGTAAGTCTCCCTGAAGGAGGTGTGGCCTCTGTGCCTGTCAGTCTACCTGAAGGAGGTGTGGCCTCTGTGCCTGTCAGTCATCCTGAAGAAGGTGTGGCCTCTGTGCCTGTAAGTCTCCCTGAAGGAGGTGTGGCCTCTGTGCCTGTCAGTCTACCTGAAGGAGGTGTGGCCTCTGTGCCTGTCAGTCATCCTGAAGGAGGTGTGACCTCTATGCCCTTTAAATTTCAGTAAAGGAAATGTAGCCATCCACTTTCAGTCTCAGTAATGGAGGCATGGTTTCTGTTCCTGTCAGACTAAATGTAGTAGGCATAGACTCTTGGCCCTTCAGTCATATTGAAAGTAGTGTGCACATTTCAGTCTCAGTGCAGGAGTCATGGCCTCCATGCATGTCAGTTTCATTAGGTTTCAGGTACTGTGGTCTCTGTGTCTGAAATCTTCAGTAAAGGAGGTGTGGCTTAATTACCTATCAATCTCAGTGAAAGTGGTGTGATCTCTGTGCCTGTCAGCCCCAGTAAAAGAATCCTATGATTTCATTATACCCTTTAAAAATGATTCTTTTGTAATATATTATATTGTATTGAATTATTGGCAGTTTTAAATGTACATTTCACACATGATTACATATGGAACTGTGAATCGTGTAGTATAGTGAAGAGGCGAGCAATTACAGTCTAAAGGCATGATGGTGAAATGATATGCTGATGCATATGTGTGCACTGTGATGTTGAATGATGTCCTGATTACACACTACATGTCACACATAGTATAGTGGCAGATGTATGAACTTTACATGCACCCTTCCACAGAAGCAGACACACACACACACACACACACACACACACACACACACACACACATACACACTTAGCACCTGAATCACTAACTCTTCATTCCATCTCAATTTTTCAGCTGAAGTGATGGGCTCACTTGAAGTGATGGTCTCTCTCTCTCTCTCTCTCTCTCTCTCTCTCTCTCTCTCTCTCTCTCTCTCTCTCTAGTTCCTGCTTCACACATGGCAGAAAGGATGAGGGAGAAAGCAGAAGAAAAGAGGGATTCATTTCCTTTGGAAAAACCCAGTGTGGTATTACCTGGGGCTATGCAGGGATTTTCTCTCTGACTTGCTCTCCTTTTTCTTTTCAGCTTGGAGCATAAAAGGAGAAGTGAGTGGAAAAAGAAAGATATGGCAGGACATATGAGGTTGGGTAAGGTTTTATAATGAATCAGTGCACAAGAGCACCTTGACTTAAGACCAAATAAAACTCACAGATGTACAGTGGAAGCTCTGTTTTGAGTTTATGCTCACATGACATCTGAATGATGTGTGTGTGTGTGTGTGTGTGTGTGTGTCTGTGTGTGTGTGTGTGTGTGTGTGTGTGTGTGTGTGTGAGTGTGTGTGAGTGTGTGTGTGCACACAGAGCCTTCTGCTCGGTAAGTAAACAGTCATTAGGATGCTCAGTGGACCGAAGCCACAGGCCTGAAGTTCTCAAACAGCTATTGATGCAGCAGTGACCACTGATCCGTATTAATGCTGCCATGCCTCCAATTCTGCATCCAAAGTCCAGGCAATGAAAGCCAGCCATCAGTGAAAACATACATAAACTGTAGACACTGTGGCTCTCTGAAGTCCAGTTTGAGCTGCCTTAGCATTCTTGCTACAACCTAAGGCACATCTATATATTTCCTATTATAACTCTGGCTTCATTAAGCAAGGCAACAATGCACCACAAATGTGTTATATAAAAAGAGAAATATCATGCAGGGGAAATGAGGCAAGGAAACAAACTAGAAAAGTGATGGACACTAGGCAGTGGGGAGTTATAGAACTGTGGCTAGGAAATAAACAGTCCTGCAAAAGTTGCTTAAAGTATCAGAAAACTTTTTCTTTACTTCTTGGCAGACATCAGTAAGTGATCTACTCACAAAGAAATCTGTTTTTCTTAGCAGCCTAGGCTTTGAAAATGGTAGAAGAAAGCGAGGTTTGTTTTTACGACATCATCCGAATCAATTTGGATAAAGAGGCGTCTCTACTTGCCTGTCAATCTAAAAAGGTGCAAAAGAATAAAAAAAAAATGTTGCATGTGTCTTGGAACAAACACTAAAGAGAAAAGCTGCGTCTGTCTGGATTTTGGAGTTCAAAATATTTGGCAGTCTATAATTGTAGCTCTTTAAATCCACAGACAAATGAGCTGTGACTGTGCTGCTAGTGACAATAATACTGAATGAGGTAGAGTAGCCAAAACCTTAATTCTCATCTCTCACTCACTCAATCATTTTCTACCGCTTATCCAAACTACCTCGGGTCACGGGGAGCCTGTACCTATCTCAGGCGTCATCGGGCATCAAGGCAGGATACACCCTGGACGGAGTGCCAACCCATCGCAGGGCACACACACTCTCATTCACTCACGCAATCACACACTACAGACAATTTTCCAGAGATGCCAATCAACCTACCATTTTAAAACAAACAATGGCATGCTCCTAAAACTATTTTTCTGTTTGCCACTAACTGATGGAAGTCCAATTGTCCCAGGTCATTACTTTCATTATATTTAATAGCACCGTAACAAAATATTGTATTATTGTTATTTACTAGCAATATTTAATATAATATTGTTAGCACATAAACCATGAGAAGCTTTATCTATTATCATCGAGCTTCAACTATCATCAAGCTTCAAATAATTGTGTCTCTTATCATCACATTTTTCCTGCACAAGCAGATCGTTGTCTATTTGCACAGGAACACTCATCTTATTTCTTTGCAGTGCTGCCAAGCAGATAACAAAGAGACAAAAGCACAGGTGTGTGAATGTGTGAGTAAATACACCCAGGATGCCTGTTTATGAAGGGTCCAGAGGCTGACTTTACATGCCACAGTAAGTAGCTGACGAACAGCCTCACGTCTCCAGACTTCAGCCCAAATAAGATCCAATCATCTGATGCTAATTACCTAAATAAAAAGTCTCATTCTGTCCCTCGGGGCTATTACACACTGACATTACAGAGTATCTGTGTAGCCAAAGGGAACTTAGGGGGAAAAAGTAATTGCATGTGGATTGTAGCAGACTGAGTGACTGACAGAGCGAGGATTGGTGGCTGAAAACCGTTGGCAGGATTCAGAATGATGACTGATGGCTTCCATTAGGTGGTCAGAAATATCAACCAAACAGTAATGACCGAGTCAATATAGCCTGCACAAATTAATCTCTGTGACTCAATAACGAGGTTTAATCACTTCATTACGCAGGTTCATTAGACCTCAAAGCCTTAGGGGTTTCAAAAGAAAGGACTTGTAGTCTGACACCATAACTCAGACTTGTGTTTTTTGTCATTTGTCATATAATTTTCTACGATCCATTTCTGAACATTTCTCAACGTTCAATGCCTGCAATGACGCTGGCCGCAGAAATTGTGGCACCACTTTGCGGCTTGTCCTTGGCACAACCTCAATGCCATCTGTCACCAGTGAGGATGTCGGCCATAATGCCTTTGTCCCTCAAAGGCAGAGCAGATGACGGAAACAGAGAAAGGCCATTTTAGCCAGAAACAGGAAAATTAATTCTCTCTCTCTCTCTCTCTCTCTCTCTCTCTCTCTCTCTCTCTCTCTCTCTCTTTCTTGTGTGCAAACAAATGCCATTATCAGTTCATCAAGATACATCAAGGGTGACTGATTGGCACCATTATCCTCCAATAAGACAGGACTGGGTCAGGGCACACAGTACTAGCGGTAGAAAGGTAGGAAAGTAAAAAGTTGAACGTAGCCACCAGCTCAGCAGTCCTGGGATTTGAAATCACATCCTTCTGTATTTCACTGAGCAGTTCCTCCAGAATATATGATTCCCCAATTGCAGAAATAAATACAAAATCAAGCAAACTCCCTAATAATAGGAGGGGCTTGATTCCTGTACACCAAGCATGAGTAGAGTTATAACAGAAAGTGTCTTCACTGGTAGGATTTTGAAAGAAGAATCATGTGCTTGCCAGTTTAAATAACAGCCAATCACCAAATCTCTGCAAGTTGCAAATCACCACACTCGTGCTGTAGCATTACATCATCATTATATGTGATAAATCCTAGCGATCAAAGTTTACATCTGAAATAATTATATTAATATGATAATAATAGCACTCCATCCAGGGTGTATCCTGCCTTGATGCCCGATGACGCCTGAGATAGGCACAGGCTCCCCGTGACCCGAGGTAGTTCGGATAAGCGGTAGAAAATGAATGAATGAATGAATGAATGATAATAATACGTTCCATGTATGTAGAAACTTTCTACGTCCATGGTCACTGTACAAAAGCTAACTAACTAAACGATTGAATAAATACATCTCGGATATGAGTGAACAAAACATATGGTGCACCACCAAGCAGCACTTGAACCTTAGCTTCGAACCTTTCTCCTTAACATCTGGCAGAATCATATTCAGCATGCATTACAGCGTAAACAATGCAGCCATATCCTTATACCTTTGCTTTGTAAGGTATGTCGTGATCTGTGCCTCTAGAAGGAGTCTAAATATTCTTAATTGGCACTGAGGTGTTATGTGGGAGCCAAACGAGGTTCTCAGTGCAGATGTTGTTTGTGTGTTTGTGTGTGTGAGTTTGTTGGTATTTACTTGCTTAACTTTGTATGACACTATAATTTTAATAGTATGCATGCCTTAGAAATGGAGAATGTGACAAAGTGTGTGTGTGTGTGTGTGTGTGTGTGTGTGTGTGTGTGTGTGTGTGTGTGTGTGTGTGTGTGATAAAAGGCAGGCCGTTGTGGTCAGGAGTGTGTTCCTGTGGGCAGGAGATGTAAAAGGTGGGCAGCTGTGTGCTGGTGGGAACTCGGCTTTGCGTTGCGTTAATGCTGTAATTGGATCCCAGTTCAGTCTGCAGCTGTGGTGTGTGTGTGTGTGTGTGTGTGATGTGATTGAAGCTCCCCTTGGAACACATATGATAGTCTCTTTGTGCCTGTGCCTGTTTGCATCTTTTAATCTACTTCCTCTTTCAAAAACAGCCTGACATAAAAAAGACTCTCTCTCAGTCACGGCTGCTGAAAAGTTTGTGCGACTTGAGAGGTCACGTCATTAAACACACATGGTGACTCGACCGAAACTTAACATGACCGATGCTTATCAATCTCACAGCATGTCCAATTAACAGTAGAGTGGCACACGCTTGCTCATGCTCCAGATATTTCTCACTCCCGAATATTCACTCTCTCACACAGGAAATTAGAAAAGTCACACCTCAAAATTAAAGGCATTTTTTTTCCCGGACATCAGGGTTTCTGTCTAGGTAAATGATCTTCCATGAGAAGCCTTTCAGTTGAGGGTAGGTTTGGTCTGTTCTGTAAATTAGCTGTGGTTTCTTATCACACTTGTCAGAAAAGAAATGCTGAGATGGATACAGGAGCAAGTTGGCATGATTCCAAAGTAAAAGTCAATCTCAAACACGGTGAACCGGCGCACGCCAGACGATCAACAAACAGGATATCAAAGAGCTGGCAGAGGCAAAGACAGGGGGCAAAAGCAGGGTCACACCCTGAGTAAACAAACAGTAGAAGTAACTAAAACTGGGTTAGAACGGTGCACTTTGTGTGTGTGTGTTTAATCAGAAGTCTGGTGACTGAAACACAAAGGTCCAGGTGTATTGTAGTTAGTAGAGTCCAATGTTTGAATGTTTACCTAGACCTGAGGGAAAATAAACTACAATAAATAAAATATAACTTTATTTAGATTGCAATTTCTTTCTAAACACAAACGGGATCGTCTCTCCTACTCGTAATAAACCCGTTTGCATGATCATTGCAAGCATTAGATTTCTTTTTTCTGAAAGAAATCTACAATATTAAATGAGTAAGAAATATTGTGATGACATTTTGCTAGCTTGTGTTTATTTCCCCTGTGTATTGTGACACCGTGTAGATTGATGTCCAGAAATTATGTAATTACTGCTAAGCTGGGGTTGGGTTGCCAGTGTTGTAATAACTCAAAAACAACTCAAAAAAAAAATTCGTAGATCAAATTATTTGAATTAATGGCAAAAAAAACAAACAAAATATGCATATTTACTTATACTTATGTGCGTGTAAATTTACTTATATATACTATAATTTACAGCTTTATGGTAGTAACATGGACTTGATATCAGAATGTAAATGCTATCCTAAGGACATTGTCACTTTTTAGTATATACACCAATTTGTATAATTCAGTCTGGGTTAATTCCTTTTACTTAAATGTTAACTTATTGTTTTTTCCAAGCTAGCAATGTTGACAGGTAGATGTCTATCAGGTTTATGTTTGTTCAATCGTACACTGATTTGATCGCCGCAAGTCTCCAGTCTGTGAACTATGAAGTTGCCAGTAGGCATTCCTTCTATTGGTTGCCATGGTAATAACATTTATCAGTGGGTGGTGCAACTAGCGTTCCAAATCAAGTTTCTCCAACTAGCGCTCCAAACGAAGCCGTGTGTGCGCTCTCCTGTCTTCACTCCCATTGGAAGTCATTAAACAAAGTTACTGCATATTTGTATAAAGTTACACTTTTCTCAGCATCAATGGACACGCCCACATCCTGTTGCCTCCAGTCTTTGCAAATGAGCAGTTTCCAGTTGAGGCAATTCAAGATAACATGTCACCTTACTTATGAATTATGTTATGGAGAAATGATGTAGGGGGGCACGGTGGCTTAGTGGTTAGCACGTTCGCCTCACACCTCCAGGGTTGTGGGTTCGATTCCCGCCTCCGCCTTGTGTGTGTGGAGTTTGCATGTTCTCCCCGTGCCTCGGGGGTTTCCTCCGGGTACTCCATTTTCCTCCCCACAAATCGCTGGCTTTTTCCAAAGACATGCATGGTAGGTTGATTGGCATCTGTGGAAAAATTGTCCGTAGTGTGTGATTGAGTGAATGAGAGTGTGTGTGTGTGTGCCCTGCGATGGGTTGGCACTACGTCCAGGGTGTATCCTGCCTTGATGCCCGATGACGCCTGAGATAGGCACAGGCTCCCCGTGACCCGAGATAGTTCGGATAAGCGGTAGAAAATTAGTGAGTGAGAGAAATGATGTATAATTTTTTTGTCATGTTTTTTATCTCTGAAGTAGTGACTCTTTTTAACGATAGCAGTTCTAGTTTATTAGGGAAGTTCTGTCCTGCAGGTATCAGTTTCAGAGAAAAGGTTGAAATCTCATAAAAAACATTTTCTGTTCTGAAGAATCAAATAATTAAAATAAATAATAAAAAAAAATAAAAAAATCAGCCTTTGAGAGAAGTGTTGTCCCACATGTCCTCTTCTCTGTGTGTATGAAATAAAATAGCTCTTTTTGGCCTGTGTACATGTGGCCTACCACCATTTATTTCAAAAGGTCCTATTGAATTTTGTCCTTGAACATCATTCCATAAATTCGTAGTGTATTTATTTTACAGTGAAATATTGTGGTGAAATATCGAGGTTGAGCAGTGAACTCAACACTGTTCCTCGCTCTAATCAGTATTTAAGGACAGAATCATGTGTGTTTGAGCCACACCTCTGTCTATCTGTCAAACCTGTGCCCTGCTTGTGCAAATGAAATGAAAGTCGTCTTTGGTTCCACAGGAGATCCAACTATCACAGAGATGTACATTTTCTTTATTAACTCGATTCTAAATAGCATCCATCGTGCTTAATAAAATATGTGTCATATTTCGGAAGTGGGATGGTAATTGGGTTGGAAAGCCTTATTCCGATAGCGGCAGGTACCTTCAGGGACAGAGCCTTTAAATATTCACTCAAGTATATTGGCAATAACAAGCCCTTTAATGCATATTTAATGCATTTTAAATTAGCATGCAAAAAAAGTTATACATATAGTATAATATTTACTGCCTGCATGCTCCGGCTCCTTAAATTTTATATTTATTGGATTGTTGTTTTTTTTTAATCTTGCTCATCACCTGACCTTTTTTGCATATCTGACTCTAAGGATTAAGCATCTTTTATTAAAACCATGCATTTGCCTCCAAACATGCAAGATATCTTATAAATCCAAACAATAGCACAGAGAATTTTTGAGACTACACAATTGAGACTATGTTGAATATGAAAACATGTTTATATTATATCTAATATAATATTCAATAGATGCTATTAAACAATGTAAAGCTTTGTTTCTTATTCTGTTAAATTTCCAAAAATTTTCTTTAATAATAATTTCATAAAAATAAAGGCTTAAAATGAGAAGAATCTGCCTGTGTTAGATATTGAAATCTGGGAGTTTAGAAATAATCCTATATTAAAATCCACTAATAAATAAAATAATGTAATTATGTAATTATCTTATACCAGGAAATACTAGTCAATTTAAACAATATATATTAAAATTGCATTTTTTTTGCACTGAGAAAAAACAAACCATAGCAAATATAAAATAATGCAAAAAAACAAAAGCTAACGTAATATGATTATTGAACAAATATAGAAATATTACCTTAGAGGGTAAATACCGTAACACGTGTAGACTAATTAGGATACAATCAGAAAACAACCTTATTACATATAACTATATATTCTCACTCACTCTCACTCACTCATTTTCTACCGCTTATCCGAACTACCTTCGGTCACGGGGAGTCTGTGCGTATCTCAGGCCCATCGCAGGGCACACACACTCTCATTCACTCACACACTACGGCCAATATTCCAATATTCAACCTACCATGCATGTCTTTGGACCGGGGGAGGAAACTGGAGTACCCAGAGG
Source organism: Tachysurus vachellii (assembly GCF_030014155.1). Lineage (NCBI taxonomy): Eukaryota > Metazoa > Chordata > Actinopteri > Siluriformes > Bagridae > Tachysurus > Tachysurus vachellii. Next base: position 5,695,344 of record NC_083460.1, on the reverse strand, counting down.
AAACCCCTGAGGCACGGGGAGAACATGCAAACTCCAGACACAAGGCGGAGGTGTGAGGTAATTGTGCTAACCACTAAGCCACCGTGCCCCTTAACCATATATTACAAATCAAAATATTTTCTGGAAAGCAAATACACAACAAGCTCACCATTGAAGAAATATGGGATATTAGGTACTGTAGCTAGCATTTATCTCTGTTAATAAAATTAACCTAAAGGCAGCGTGACAGTAAACTCTATAATATTTATATGATTCACATTATTAAGAATTAAATTACTAAGAGATGACATTATATGACTAGTTTTGGCTTGTTATTACATTAACATTAACTTACCTGGGCTTTGCTACAGTAAGAAACAAGAAAATTGTGTCACAGCTCATTAATGGACATCCTGAATTAATTTTCACGTTGTTATTTATTTCAAACTGATTTTTCAGGATTCGTTTTTTTAACGCGTATTTATAAGCTGAAAAATTGAGCGTATAGGGCAGTAGTTGTGCATATGTAAAGCCTATGCATATGTAAAGGTTTGTGCGTTTGTCTCGGGTTGGATGTAGTCATATATACAGTAGCTGTGTGCTTGTCTGTGCATATTCCACAGAGAGAGATGATGAAGGTCATTCCTATGCTTTACATTCAGCACAGATTGTTCTCCTTCCGCTCATGTGAGCATGTGCACGTGTCTGCTAGCTTGTGTTTGTGAGTGTGGTGTGTGTACGTGGGTGTGTGGTGTGTGTAAGTGTACACAGGTCTGTGAAGTTGAATAGGTGATGCCTGTGGCTGAGCAGATGGCAGCGGTCATCGTGTCGTTACTCTGCTCCGTCTCTCAGAAGCCCCGAAGGCCTGACTGCAAATGTAGGTCACGGTCATGTTGGAGCACGCTAACTGCTGATCACGTGTTCGTGACAAAATGCTGCTGTCAGCGCTGAGTAGCATGCCGCAATGACTCCAGCACTCAGCAAGAGAGTAGAAGGAATGAAAGCATTTCTGTATAAAGTCAGAGAACCAGTCAGGTATAACAGAGGCTTAAGACTGCATTCGACAAAATCTCATGGAGAAAGAAGTAATGAAGAGTCATATGTTAATAAATGTCATTGAAGTCCCAGTGAGAGCTGAGAGCCATCTCTGTCCTCTATAGAACAGCTGAATCCGTTAAAAGCCCATAGGTATGGACGGAGACAACATTCACACACATATACACACACACACACAGAGTGAGTGTGAGAGCTAAGGTTGAGGACTGTAATAAGTGCTAGTACCTGGAGGGATATAAACAATACATGATGCTAGTATTATAAGCTTCTGTCAGGGTGAATAGCAGCTTTGTGATTTAAAGGCATCAAAGTTTTAGAACCTCAACTGGGAAAGCTCAAAGGAAGTGCAATCCACATTATTAATTCAAAAACAGAAAGCGGATTGTTGGCCAGAAAAAAAGTTAAGCCTTGACCCATGGAATTTCCTTCATGTCAATTTAATCGATAATATATAAGATCTATTCATTAAAAATGACTGTAGTTGCCTTAAACATCTTCTTTTGTCAGTGTGAATTTTATTGTTTCAATTTTCTCAGCATTAATGAGCAATAAGCAATAACAATGTTATGTTAATTTAAGCTAATGGATAGTGCTATGCTACATAGGCTACATGCCAGCAGTAAAAACACTAAACTGATTCATGTTTACCTCAGATGTGTTTGTAAATTATTAGGAGATGACTTTATATGTTTAAGTTTACCTCGCAATTACACGTAGCATTGGTAACCAAATGTACATGGGCTTGCAAAGAAACACTGAAAATATGTTACAGCTCATGAATGCAGAGCTATAAGAAAATGTTGATTCAAATTAGACTGAAAAATGTGAACAATTTTCTCATAAATGAGGTCTATATGACCATAAGCCTAAAGCAGGGCGGTGCTGAGGTAAAATTTTCTTACAAGTCGTTATAAAGTGTCATGAAACTGATTACTATTATTAGTATATAATGGTAATAATGGTATTAGTATATAAATTACAGGAAAGGAGCTGTTTAACACTTGTATTACTATTAAAAATATTTTATATAGCTTTCTAATGAAGTCATTTGCTAGCATTTCAAACCATTTTACTACCCCAGGTATCTCTGTACATGACTTTTGTTTGTTTTGATAATGCTTTTAGTTCAAATATCAAACCAGTCACGATAAACATTTCAAAGCCTGATATCGTTTGTGAAGATTCACCATGGTATGTGTTGTAGCTCTCTTTCTGACTATCTTCCTCCTTTTTATTAAAATTCTCCAGTATTGTCATTTATCACAGTAAAGATTCCATTTTTATGATAGTAATATTGAAGGAAAGTGCTCATCTGTCTTTTCTGGCTGTGGCTGATCAACATTCTGTGGAAACGTTTTCTTTTCTGCTTGATCAATAGAATTTAAACACTTTTGGACACTCACCAAAACTGGACAGATTAGAAAACTGTCAGCTGTTATACCATGTTTTAGTGAATCGGTGCAAACTTTAATCTCAAACTGGAACCCAATGTGGTCTTCATCTCTTGTAGCCCTTCACACATTTCTCCTCAAAGTTGTGTATTCTGAGATGCTTTTATGGTCATCACTTTGTAAAGAGTGGCTATTTATGCTACTGTACATCATCATCCGAAATCTTTCATGAACAATGCTTTTTCACATTATTTTGTCTAAGTACTAGAGTCTCTTGTGTAAGACAAAGTTTTTGAAATACTTAAACTGGGCACTAAGCAGTAAGCAGCACTAAGATCAAGTTTTTTCTCCATTCTGAATGTTTGATGTGATGCAGAAACTCTTGACCAGTTTCTGCATGACTACATGCACTGTGCTGTTGCCATATGATTGCTTTTTTGGATAATTCAGTGAATATGCAGGAATACAGGAGTTCCTAATAAGCAAAACAGCTGTATTAAATAAACGTAAATACACTATATAGCTGAACGTTAGTTTGTGGACATACAACCTCCACTGTTCTGGGAAGGCTATTCTCTAGATCTGAGATTTCGCTAGTTAGCCATAAGAGCGTCAATTGATGTTGCACAAGCAGGCCTGGTGTTCATTTTCATCAAACCAAAGGCAAACCTTGTCTTCCTGGACCTCACAATGTGTACAGGGGCATTGTCATGCTGGAACAGGTTTGGGCCACTTATTTCCAATTGAAGGGAAATCTTAATGCTATAACAAGTAAAGTCTTTTTTGTCTATGTTTTCTTATACAATTTGTGCTAACAACAGTTTGGTGATAAACCACATATGTGTGTGATGGTCAAGTGTCCACAAACCGTTGGTCAAATAATGTCTAAAATCCAGAAGAAGAAATGACTTATGAAACATTATTGAGGAAATAAATGCAACTAGGTTTGACAAATCTATAGTCTGCACTGTTTTTGAAGCTATACTTAGCTCCACCCAAATGCCCAAACCACATGGACGGGTGCTTAAGAACTGCATGACTGACTTGCTGTTGGAAATGGTGAAGATTATGTAAAAACACAAGCTGTGCTGTGAAAGATCTAAAAATGACCTGCCTCCTATAGTGCACCAGCTACAACTCTTATACTGTAGCTAGCATTACAGTGATGTATATACTGATGATAGCTTTGTAAGGATTTAGCTGAAATGTCAATGACAACGGAATAAAGAAAAACATTGGTGTCTGAAAATGTGAGTACAAGTTTGGAGTCTATGTGTATCACTTTTTATATTGATTCTTTCAGAATTTATGCCGTCATTGGATCTGGCAACTCCAGCGCTTTGTTCAAGTGCTGAACTGATGACAAAAATTTTTCCCATGAAAGTGAGACTGGCAGTTCTCTCTCAGTCACTCGTCTTCATCACTTGCTGATGTTGTCATATGCATTACATATTCGAACTGTTTCCTTTTCTGAAATACACCCTTGAATATTTCCTGCCATCGTTTTTCATTCCTTCTTTGTAATAGTTGTGGTTTTCCTGATCGTATTGCTGTGCTTTCGTTATTGATGCCGGGAACGGAAAAGTATGTCTTCATTAAATTAACAAGACAAAAAAATCATCTGCTGTCATCATTACTGTCATCGACTTACACCAGAACACTGTGAATGATTTCCTAATTGTGTGTGTGGGAGAGCGGAGAACTGAGAACCAGAGTCTGCTCAGACTTTATGAGTTTTGCAATTAAGTGTGAGAGACAAGGAAAAAAAGGCATTAAGGCTTTGTGAGTCATGCTCAACCTTTCTGACCTAACCTTTCACTGTTCCTTTCCTTCTGTTTTCAGTAGTTGGTAGCGCTGATTTTTGCCAGGGCATTGTTGCAGATTATGTTTGCACTTTGTCAGTCTGCAATGAAACAGCAACATCAAGTAAAATCAATCGGTATATAATAATACATGACAAGTATCCCAATGACCAGTGAGGATATCTGTCTATCGCATACAGTACAGCTGCTGTTAACTAGTTATAGCTATCAGTACAGTTGCTGCTAGCTAACTATTTGTACTCTGTATACGTACATCGATGAACTGGAAGATAACCTTCTTAATACAGTATATTATTGATCCTCTGCTGTGGCCTACCTGACTCTATAAGAACCCTGGAGTTGTAACAGCTCCAGTTGGATTTTGCTTCATGAAGTATTCGGACAGGGGGGTACGGTGGCTTAGTGGTTAGCACGTTCGCCTCACACCTCCAGGGTTGGGGGTTTGATTCCCGCCTCCGCCTTGTGTGTGTGGAGTTTGCATGTTCTCTCCGTGCCTCAGGGGTTTCCTCCATGTACTCCGGTTTCCTCCCCCGGTCTAAAGACATGCATGGTAGGTTGATTGGCATCTCTGGAAAATTGTCCGTAGTGTGTGATTGCATGAGTGAATGAGAGTGTGTGTGCCCTGCGATGGGTTGGCACTCCATCCAGGGTGTATCCTGCCTTGATGCCCGATGACGCCTGAGATAGGCACAGACTCCCCGTGACCCGAGGTAGTTCGGATAAGCGGTAGAAAATGAATGAATGAATGAATGAATGAAGTATTCGGACATTCTAAGAGGAGATGCCAACTACATGTGGTCTTTCAGGACAACAACCTCCTAATTAATACACAATTGTCAGACTGTATATTTATAATCACACACTCTACTGTCACCCAAATGAGGATGAGGTTCCCTTTTGAGTCTGGTTCCTCTCAAGGATTCTTCCCTTTCCATCTAAGGGAGTTTTTTCTTGCCAGAGTCGCCTCAGTCAACTCAGGCTTGGGATAAATACGAACACAATTAAATATAAGACTAATATTAATCTTGAATTTTTGTATTATATTAATCTTGGTATAATATACATTTGTTTGTATTATGCTTCTTATGTTCTGTAAAGCTATTTTGAGACAATGACCATTGTTAAAAGTGCTATACAAACGAATTTCAATTGAATTGAATTGAATATATCTGAAATCTCTCACTGCAGACCAGGTTTATGTCTGATTTTGTGTGAATCCATTTTTTCTAGTATGACTCAACATTTTCAGTCCATTTCTTTTACTAGTATTTGTCTGGTCACGGATGGCTTTCATCATATTTATGCTGAATGCTGTCATGCTTAAAAAGAAAATAACTTCATACAGTAGTAGATTTGTGCACAGTGGTGCATTATCGAAGTGAGCTCTGTTCCACTTTTTACTAATATTGTTGCCGTGGTTTATTTGGCAGTTATAAAGATTCAACCCAACATCATCCAGCATTTTAATGGAATTACTCAGTTGTTATATGAATGTTTATGCAAATTCGAAAAAAAATACAGCAGTTTATGTCTAGTTATGAAAACAGTCCTGTCAAATTCAAGCTACAATCTTCTTGCACTGTTTGCAAACACTTTCTTAAACGACAGCAGGGTTAAGGGTCGTCCTTGAAAAGAGATTGAGAAGTTTTCTTTTTTAGCAGTGCTTCCTGACAGTAAAGGTACTGTAGGAAGCATCTGTAAATTTGACTGACAGGCTGCTGAATATCTCTTCCTCTATAAAGATGCGTCTTCAACGCATATTGTACATCTCTTATTCTTTCCTGCTTCCCTTGTGTCTACGTGTGTAAGACTGATATGGGCAGAAAAATAAATACAACTTATACATTATTATACATACAGTATGTACAATTCGAGTTTTGTCACGTCTTGAGATCATGAGCTATGTTTGTCTGCTGTTGTGGGTCAATTTATTTGCTGTGGCTCCCATTTTGTATATTCTGTGTTAAAGAGCATCAAAACACATCGAAACACATCAAAACACACCAAAACACATCAAAATTCTGCCCTCTTCCACATACATTACTCACAGAAGACCATAAATTACTTGTGCTGCTGTGATCAAAAGGATCGATACCTTTCACGAATACACACACACATGGAAAATGTCGTTATTTTCCTATCAGCCCACTCCCTGTCATGTTTTATTGCATACATCACTCACACTTTTGTATCAACAGTATTAACATGTAAAAAATATTTACAGAACATATTATATTTACATTCTGGGAAAGCAGCAAACTGATGAAGAATGTGAAAATCTTTTGGTCAAAAAAATTGGAATTTGTAATTTTCCCTAGTTATTTTTCTGTTAAAATACTGTAATAGTGAAAATATATACTTAAACTTCTATACAAACAAATATATGTCAAATCTTACTCAGGTTTTCTTGAACCAACTCGATGCAGAACTCGTATTTGATCCACAAACACAGAGGTATAGATTTGTAAAACTGGATTTGTAAGACATTGAGATCAAGATAAAACGATGGTGATGACGAGATATAGAAGCTTTTGCATGTAGGAGAGCAGCATCCATTCAAGCTTTTCGTGTAATGAATCCAAAACGGTGTCTTAAAAATACACTGATTTTAGCTGTAGCTCTGCAGCATGAGCCACTACTGAACCCTGCAATGTTGGTTCACTTTCCTCCTGATGGAGCTCTGACTCAATTATAATTTCATATTTACAGCATTTCATAGTGTCACTGACAACTTTGGATCACAACGTTTTTTACTGTGCACATTTTGTCTAACTTTAAAAACTATCAAGAAAATGATTATTATTTTATTTGTGCTGTAATATTCCCAGGGGGTACAAAGGAAAATGTCAACATTCAATCTTTTAAATGAAACTGTCAGAAGCACATACTGTATCAGTACATTTGAACAGATATTCTGTCAAAGTGCTGCGATGTATCAGAATTAGCTGATTGGGTAGAAATTACGCACAATACAGTACGTGCAAAAAATGCACATAAATCTCAAATGAATTGCACATTGAGGAACTGTGCAACTGCTAAAACATTGATGAAGGGTCTTAGCTGAAATAAACCCCAAGAAATCAATTAAGTGCATGTTAATTGGCAGTCTAGTGACTTAGATTTCTGCTCTCTCACCTCTTTGGCTCAGGTTTGATTTCTGGGCAGAGAACTGAATCAACTACTGTGGGATGTACAATCTAGTGAACTCTCAGTGACGGTCTTAAGCCCAGATAAACATGGGAGGGTTTCGTCAGGAAGGGCATCTGGTCTAAAATTTGTGCCAAATCAAATATTCAGATCAGGTGATCCACTGTGGCAACCCATAATGAGAGAGAGAAAGAACTACAACAACAACAATAACTGTAACAGTGGATGTAGAAAGAAAAGATGAATGAAAAGGGAACATCTTGTATATTGTATTTTTTTTGTTTAATGCAGTTAGATAAAATTAGCTACAGTTCAAGCTACATGGGAAAAGTGATTTAATACTAATCAGAATAAATCTTGTTAGCTGTCAGTAATCGTACAGTCTAGTTCCCGGTCAGCAGGGAAAATGAAAATGAAAATTTTACTCTTTTTTTTTTTTATTCAACACACTTGCACCAAATGACCACATCTCAACAATGTGCTCAGTAGGAGAGTGTCATTTGGGACAAAGTATAGGTGTTAATGGTTTAATCTTGTGTGGTGAAACTGATTTATTCTCTCTCTCTCTCTCTCTCTCTCTCTCTCTCTCTTTCTCTCAGTTTCTGTCACTTTCACACACTGTTTATGGTGATAAATATTGCTGCTCACCTCACCTACATTCACTCACACACAGACACACACAGACACACACACACAGACACACACACACACACACACACACACACACACACACACACACACACACACACACACATTTTTAGCTTCAGAGGGAATGAAGACAGCCACGGGGCAACATCATCTCCAATCCCACACTGCAGAATCTCAATGCTAATGGAGATTAGAAAGGAAACTTCTCGATAACTCATTTGCATTCTGACTCCTCGCCTGAGCTCCTACCGTCATCCCACTGCGTCTATGTGGTACCGTCTGGCTCTATCCCAGATATTTTCGGAAGACGTTTGCATTCTCACAGTTATCTTCACCTGACTGTGAATCAAAATATGTGCGATTGCATTTTTCTGCCAGACAGACCATAGGATTTGATTCCTTTTGAGAGTTGGGGGTGTATGTGGTAGACTCCAGGTGTTACTGCATATGGTTGAGCAGGCTGCTTTGGCACACTTTCAGAGCCATGCTCCGTCTCGAGACCCCTACAGCAAGTCTCTGAGGACATACCGGTACAATGTTTGGGGATTAAAATCAGACCGCGCCAAACCTGTGGTCTTATACATGCAGGATTTCGGGCTACGGTTCAAAGTAAAAAAGTCCAGGCGTTCTCCTTGGCTTGCCCTTTAAGTAAAACAGTCTGCTCGGGCATGAGTTAGTACTATAACTCTTCTTGAAGAAATGGTGAATCATCTACAAGAGATCATTAGAAACCTTCCTGCTATAAGATTAAACTGACCTGCTGTTCCACAGACACAATCCATCCAGAAAATAAAAATGGAATAAAGGCAAATGCACCCAGATTTCACCAGTCTTGCAGTATTCTGTTTTTTAGGGCCTGAAGGCTGTGCTCAATTAAAAATGCCTTTTTCCACAGGTAGATTCTTCCTACTTTATTGTTTTTACAGCTATTAATTTACAGCTCGAATGCTACAGTAACTGCCATTATTTATCTTTCCACACAGTATACAGTATATACAGTATTCATACACAGTATTTTTTTTACTTCTAAAAGCTTATAGGTGTTTATAGACGTACTGTAAGTATTCTCCTCCTTGATCTTTTCCACATTTTGTAGTGTTATAACTTGAACTGAAATGAACTTTATTGACAATACACTCACCGGCCACTTTATTATTTACACCTGTCCAACTTCTCGTTAACGCGAGAAATTTCTAATCAGCCAATCACATGGCAGCAACTCAATGCATTTAGGCATGTAGACATGGTCAAGACGATCTGCTGCAGTTCAAACCGAGCATCAGAATGGGGAAGAAAGGTGATTTAAGTGACTTTGAACGTGGCATGGTTGTTGGTGCCAGACGGGCTGGTCTGAGTATTTCAGAAACTGCTGATCTACTGGGATTTTCACACACAACCATCTCTAGGGTTTACAGAGAATGGTCCGAAAAAGAGAAAATATCCAGTGAGCGGCAGTTCTGTGGGCGCAAATGCCTTATTGATGCCAGAGGTCAGAGGAGAATGGCCAGACTGGTTCGAGCTGATAGAAAGGCAACAGTAACTCAAATAACCACTCGTTACAACCGAGGTATGCAGAAGAGCATCTCTGAATGCACAACACGTCGAACCTTGAGGCAGATGGGCTACAGCAGCAGAAGACCACAACGGTACTAGTAAGGTGTTCCTAATAAAGTGGCCGGTGAGTGTATATGGAATGAATCTAATTTAAATAATTAATTAAGGAATAAAAAAATAAACCCCAAAAGATACTCAATCGACCTATAATTCCTTCTCAGAAAATCAAGTAGCTCTCCTCAAACCTTAAATGAGTAAATAATGTCATGGCTACACACACAGTGGTGACTATATCAATTCATTCATTCATTCATTTTCTACCGCTTATCCGAACTACCTCCGGTCACGGGGAGCCTGTGCCTATCTCAGACGTCATTGGGCATCAAGGCAGGATACACCCTGGACGGAGTGCCAACCCATCGCAGGGCACACACACACACACACACACACTGTCATTCACTCACACACTACAGACAATTTTCCAGAAATGCCAATCAACCTACCATGCATGTCTTTGGACCGGGGGAGGAAACCGGAGTACCCGGAGGAAACCCCCAAGGCACGGGGAGAACATGCAAACTCCACACACACAAGGCGGAGGCGGGAATCGAACCCCCAACCCTGGAGGTGTGAGGCGAACGTGCTAACCACTAAGCCACCGTGCCCGTTACTATATCAATTAAATATCACTATTTTAAATAAGTATTTATTTTGAAAAATCAGAAGCACACAGTTTGCTGGTGAACATATCTAAATAAACATCATGAAAACCATGCAACTATCTGATCAAGTCCAAGAATGAGTCCACGTGAGCCTCATACTGTTGTTGATATGGGAAAGCAATTGATATAGAGGCTGTACTGTAAGATTGTACAGAACATATTGCAATAAGCTGGATATGACCTATAAGAAACTTCCAGAATATTAAGCCACTCAGTTACAGAACAAACAGAGGGTTGTTTAGTCATACCAACGTACCGGTTTGGCAGTTCATGTGCTAGTTTGCCTTTGCTTGCTCAGTTTCTCATGCTGAGAATTGGTAAGGCTAAAGATATGCATGCTATACCTTCATTAGCTCCTGAGACAGATTTTATCCACAGAGGATTTGTCTCTAGATGTTGGACAATCAACAAGTAGTCATACTTTATTGTTTTCTACAAAATCATCATTGACCTCAACCATCATTGAGTAGAAAACTATCCTTATCACAGCTCCCCTGTGGCTTTAAATTCATAATCAGAAGGTTACAGGTTTAGATCCCTCCATGTTACATCAGTTCTATGGCAGTGACATCCGGCATGGGCACTATGATAAACTCCAGGGTGCTTTCTTTCAAATATATAGCCTCACATTTGAGTGCACTAATTACTTGGCCATTGTTGTTCAGTATGAAAGCTCATTAGTGAGAACAGATGGCATTGTTCAGGGCTGAAACAAATACTTGTGGCTCTTGTTGCGAGCAGGCACTACAACCTGATAACCTCAGGAACCCAAGCTGCATTTACTCAGAAAACATATGCTTTACTATTAGGTTGTGGAGATATTATTTGTTCATCTTATATTATCTCTCTAGACATTATGTCTTTTAATGACCGCATGCAGTTTATGTAGATGATTTTCCAGTTTCTGACACTGTCACTGGATTATTATTATTTTTTTTTGGCTGGATTATTATTTTTATTCGGTGGACTGTTTCTCAACCCACACTGTGATGGCTGAAACAGTCATGCTAGCAAGACACTATATCAGAGTTGCAACTGGGCTGAAAAAAGGTCAACCACCCAGATCATATGGGGTTAACAGTGGACCTGTTATCTTTTTCCACTTGCTTAAGAATTATAGATGCATTTGCAAAGCATCTTTCTAGCTTCTGGGTAAAAAAACACTAATTATGAATTAGTCCAGATTTGGCCAAAATATCTTTAACTCTACAACAACATTTTAATTAGCATGATCTGTTTTGTATGTGCAGGGGGCACGGTGGCTTAGTGGTTAGCACGTTCGCCTCACACCTCCAGGGTTGGGGGTTCGATTCCCGCCTCCGCCTTGTGTGTGTGGAGTTTGCATGTTCTCCCCGTGCCTCGGGGGTTTCCTCCGGGTACTCCGGTTTCCTCCCCCGGTCCAAAGACATGCATGGTAGGTTGATTGGCATCTCTGGAAAATTGTCCGTAGTGTGTGATTGCGTGAGTGAATGAGAGTGTGTGTGTGTGCCCTGTGATGGGTTGGCACTCCGTCCAGGGTGTATCCTGCCTTGATGCCCGATGACGCCTGAGATAGGCACAGGCTCCCCGTGACCCGAGGTAGCTCGGATAAGCGTAGAAAATGAATGAATGAATGAACGTTTTGTATGTGACTCATTACAGTTGTAAAAATTATACAGAAGAAACACAAATGTTTCTTTCTCCAAAGTAAATGTTGATATCAAACTCATTCCTATTCTCTGTGATGCCCCAAGTTAAAGGTGTTATATTCAACCACTAAAATTCTGTGTAAAGCTATCAACAGAGGATTCCTGATTCATTTTACATCAGACCTTGTAGTAATAAAATTATTTATTTATTATATTGTTAAAATGTCTGATGTCTATTTTTTACCATTTGGCCAGCAGAATGGAATACAAGCGTAAAGTGTGCAACTTTAAGCTAAAATACCTAGACTAAAAAAAATGTATACATTGATATAATAAATTGTTTGTGTCTGTAGTTCCACCAAAAAATAAACAACAAAATCTATACTTAAGATTTTTATACTGAAGTTTGATTGGTTCTTATATTTAATGATGCAGTAACTCTGGCCTTCTCATTTAATTTCATTCATCTCAATTTTTCCAATGGCTTTTTCAGCCTTTCAGAAATTTCAAGCTTTAAATAAATAAATAAATGAAATCCAATGTAATGTCATTAAAAAAGCTTTATGATGTTTTGCGGCAAGTTCAGGGTGAGTTTTAATTTATTAGTTAATTTATCATTAGATATCTTTAGGAGATGTGGAAGCATTCATTCGATAGCAGATGAATAAATACCATGTGGATGGAATTGATGTACACACATACTGTCTGCTTTGCCACTGGTGTTCTGAGTCATAGTTTAGCTGTTCATCTGAAATAGTGATCACCAGCTCAGCTCAGCGACAGTACAGGTTGCATGATGATATAAGAAGAAGGCATTTTGCACTGTCTATACACATTTATTACACAATATAATTGTATTTATTTAAATGTTGTAAATGCAGATGCGTCTCTGACTTTCTCTTCCTGTTTGTCTCTCACATTCACCCAATATTTATGTAGCTGCTAAGTGTTGTTACTCACCCACACATGCTAGTCTGAGAAAAAAACGAGAAAAGGAGGGCAGCCTCAGGGCAGCAGCATCTCCAATCCCACATCTAAAGTGCATCTCTTTCTGTCTCGATCACTTTCTCTCTCTCTCTCTCTCTCTCTCTCTCTCTCTCTCTCTCTCTCTCTCTCTCTCTCTCTCTGAAAATGAAGGCCAGAGGTCTATTGATCTGTTACCTGAGGGACTTATTTCAGTGGGTTATTGAGAACGAAGTGAACTTGCTTAAGGGAACCATTTCAACATTTTACCAGGGAAGGAGGAAACCTGCTAGAGTTTTTGAAAACATGAAGAGTGATGCTGAATAAACTTGTGCAGAGATAAAACGTGATGACCTTCACACACCACCTTCTTTCAATATGGTTAACATGTAGATGCATTAGTGTCAGAATGTGTGATGGAAGTGTGTGTGTGTAGCAATTCTCTCTCTCTTTCTGTCTCTCTCTCTGTCTCTCTCTCTCTCTCATTTTTTTTTCTCTCTCTGCCTTGGTTATCTCTGTTTACTGTATATCTCCATTTTCTCTCTCTCTCTCTCTCTCTCTCTCTCTCTCTCTCTCTCTCTCTCTCTCTCTCTTCTTCCATTTCTGTTCTGGTTTCTATCTCTATATATCCATTTCTTTCTCCTTTTCTCTCTCAATGTTTCTCTCTTGCTCTCTCATCATCTCTCTCTCTCTCTCTCATTTTTTTTCTCTCTCTGTCTTGGTTATCTCTGTTTACTGTATATCTCCATTCTCCATTTCTCTCTCTCTCTCTCTCTCTCTCTCTCTCTCTCTCTCTCTCTCTCTCTCTCTCTCTCTCAGACATTAAATACAAGCTCTTTGCTGTTAAACTTCATCCCCTGCCACTGAAACTCATTCCATAAATGCCATAATTTTGGTTACTGTTTTTTTGGACTGAGCCAGGTACTTTACACAAAGCAAAACCAGCCTGATATCAGCACTGAAAAAACACAGTTATATACTTATACATTTTAAGTCTATAGGTTAACTAAACAATTTAATGCATATTAGCTCATCACAAAGTCTTGCCATTCTGAACCTTGATCATTCCTGACTGCTTTATCATGTGCTAGATCCTTGCTGTGTTTGTTGGTTTACTCTTTGGATCATCCTATGTCCTTGTTTGTACTATCGACTGAGATTCTGAGCCTTGCCTGCTTATTGACCCAGATTTGAACTGCGTCTCAATTGTGTTTGCTGAGATCTGTATTAAAAATTTCTTCACACATGGATCATAGCATGCTATGCGTAGTGTAAAAATAAATGTTTGGTGGTAGACAAGCGCACAGGTTTTTCACCCTTTGAGGGTTGCAAAGAATAGAGCAATGTAAGGAGAGCAGTAGAATTTAGACGTGAACTGGCATCTGAGGACAAATATTTAATTATGTACTTGCCTAATCAGGGTATAAAGGCAAACAAGAGATGATCTGTGCTGCCCTTAAACACATTTAGACTTCATCAAACCTCTCCATAGTTTCAGAAGTTGTTTGGACTTTGCATATATCCACAAGGCATTCATCTACAGCTTTGATTTTGTAACCTGGGTCAGAATATTCCAGGGTAACCTGGGTCAGAATATTCCAGAAGTGTGGTCTTTGGCTCCTATAGTTGTGTCTTTGGATTCTATATTTACGGCACTATTTTTGAGTAAAACTGTAATTGAAATTTAGTCACATATACGAGCTGTAGGTTCGTATTAGCAGACGTCTGCATCAGAGAAGAAAAATGTCCGCAGATGTGCAGTAATGTAGATGCAGTGGTACATTTACATGCATCTCATGGCTGCAGAGGCTCAGCGACAAAGCCGCTGCAGCAGAGCACGTCATCTCCGGAGACTTCCAACACACACACACACACGCACACACAGAAAGGAAGAGAGAAGGAACAGTAAGGAGTCTGACATTTGAAGAGAAAAAAAAAAAAGAGTTCATCTTTCTTTCTCTTCAGTGCAAAGGCATGGAGCTATTGAGGAGCCAATCAGGCATTTCACGCTTGTCACCTTCACTATAGATGGGATACAGATTCTTTTCCACATGTAACAATTTTTCATCGTACTCTTTGGCGTGGTCGTATTGTATTGCTCCATCAATAATTAGTTCCAAAAGTCCCCATTAGGAAATAATGAATGAGGGCTTTTAGCAAATCTTTTCTATTTTTAGTCTCTAATTTTTTAACGTCTCACACATGAAAGGATTCCAATGGCTTTGGGTATTATAAGGCAAAGTGTATTAATCGGAAAGAGCTCAGCACGGTCTCTTATATTCAACCTGTACGGTTCTAAAGCCGGCAGGAGGGTTGAGTGATTAACCTTGGGGGAGAGATCAGGCTGACACGTACACACACGTGCTTCACATCAGGTGCTGTGCTGAAGTATAAAGCAGCAGTATGTGAGAATATGGGAATAGAAGCATGGAAAATTCCAACTTTGCTAAATATAGCCAATCAGGCAAGACATGCTTTGTGTCTGATGGTTTATTTATTGATGAACTGGAGCTTCGTTAGATAATATAAGTAAGTTCACCCAAATTCTTTGAACATGTTCCAAAATCTTTGTATAATTTACTGCTTTAAAGGAGTCTTTAGGTTTTATTTTCTATGATGAATTTTCTATAAATTTCAAATATCAGAAAGGACATTTTGTCTTTTTGTAAGTTCTTTAAGACTTCTTGTACAAAGTCAGGGCGAATATGTTTGTAATGTGTTTTTTGAAATGGTTGAAAAAATGTAACAGAAAGTTTCGAACATTTACGTCATGATAATCGAAAAAGAAAATGTGGAAGTGGCCTGGATTTTATCACCATGGATGTAAATATCACATCACTTACTGTTGTCCTTTGTTGTGTCCCAGCAGGTGTGTATCCCACTTTATCCCAAGTTTTATCCCAGAGCACAACTGACTTGAGCAGTAAGGTCAAAATATTAGAAACAAAAAACGACCAAAAATATTTATTTACCAATGTATTGTTTGAAACATAGCAAGGTTTAAGCTCAACCCACTTGCCACAATCACTCACTCACTTTCTACCGCTTATCCGAACTACCTCGGGTCACGGAGATCTCAGGCGTCATCGGGCATCAAGGCAGGTTACACCCTGGACAGAGTGCCAACCCATCGCAGGGCACACACACACTCTCAACCTACCATGCATGTCTTTGGACCGGGGGAGGAAACCGGAGTACCCGGAGGAAACCCCCGAGGCACGGGGAGAACATGCAAACTCCACACACACAAGGCAGAGGCGGGAATCGAACCCCCAACCCTGGAGGTGTGAGGCGAACGTGATAACCACTAAGCCACCGTGCCCCCTTGCCACAATCACATAATGTCATATATCCCAGATATATCAGCTTGTTTCCTGATGGATACCTGACCCTCACACGTATAGGTGGGTCTTCCTCAGACTGCCGCAATGTAAAATGCTCTCCCATTTTTTGGTCTCTTGGAAAAAACATAAGCCTCATTTGCATCAGTAAAGGTATTCCAAAATCTTGTGATAAATAAAAGTGGCACAAACATGTATGGTTAAAAAAAACAGCAATACTGTACAACATGATACCCTGTCAGTACTGACAGTAAATGATTTCAACGTATTTCTTTTTAACTCCAATTGTCATGATAAATTTTAGATATTGTTATTTTGTATAAACTCAAAAATGAAACTCAAATTAAGTTTATTTAATCAAATTTATTTGTCTTGACTATTGGCAAAATGTTTCCCAGTCCATTACGCTATTCACCTGAAGTGTCTCACCTTTCTCTCTCTCTCTCACTCATTTTCTACTGCTTATCCGAACTACCTTGGGTCACGGGGAGCCTGTGCCTATCTCAGGCGTCATCGGGCATCAAGGCAGGATACACCCTGGACGGAGTGCCCACCCATCGCAGGGCACACACACACACACACTCTCATTCACTCACACACTACGGACAATTTTCCAGAGATGCCAATCAACCTACCATGCATGTCTTTGGACCGGAGGAGGAAACCGGAGTACCTGGAGGAAACCCCCGAGGCACGGGGAGAACATGCAAACTCCACACACACAAGGCAGAGGTGGGAATCGAACCCCCAACCCTGGAGGTGTGAGGCGAACGTGCTAACCACTAAGCCACCGTGCCCCCCTGTGTCTCACCTTTATATAACATTATTTATTACCAGATATGTTTATCATCTATGATTTAAGCAGCATGAAATGCAGGTTAGTCATCTTTCCCAGCTTATATTTCCTGCCTTTCTCTCACTAGAACTTCCTTTTTCTTTATAAAGTCCACGCACATCCTCTTTCTCTCTGATGATAAGGGCAAGTATGTTAGAGATGGTGTTCATACGCTCTTCCTTCTTGCCTTTTTTCTCTTTTTTCTCTCTCTTCCTGGTTAATGCTCAACCTAATGAAGCTGTCAGGCCTGATCTATTGTTCCATGCAACACTGCCATATAGATTTTGAGCGAAGGAATGCTATTTGTCCAGGGCTGCAAGCAAACACAAGTAGGTAATTGCCTTATGTATCACTGAAGACTGGTCAGTGCCTGGGCAAATGAAGTAATATATCTGAATGTGCATGTATGAATCTGGGTGAAAAACACATATTAATATTGCTCACTTTGTCACACAATTCATTATAACCTCAGATATCACTGAGGTGACTTTTCCCGATCTAGCACTACCTCAGGCGTGCTGTGATTATAAATCAACAAGGTAAGTACGTAAACAAACTGGTTGATTAGCATAAGTTTGGGATGCTAACTTCAAGACGTGTAACTAATGCTAAGAATTTTCAAATGTATTTCTAATTCAAGAGAATGCAGTTTAATTGTAAGAGGTGAATTTTACTCGCAAACTTGTTCTTGAATCAATCTTTCAGCTGAAGTGTTTATTAGGTTATTTATGGGGGTTTTTTGGGAGATACCAGGAGTCAGCAGCACAATTTATTTGGATTTAATAAGTCTGAAAATTGTTTTAGACTGACTTTTACAAACTCAGTAACTAAACCAAGTAAATATAAAGTTATCACTGATTTATGGCCTGAATAGCAGATTAACAACAATTTTATTATTATTTAGGATAGAATTATATCATTTATTTTAATATTTTTTCTTTTTTTGTTTATTGTCTTATTATCATTATTTGTTTTGTTATTATACATTTTGAAATGGAAAAAAACAGGGTTATTCTTTTAACCCAGCTGTAGTTCTTGTAGTTATTTGTTTGATTATTGGATTAATTTAGGGGGATGTGGTAGCTAAGTGGTTAAGATGTTGGACAACTGATAGGCAGGTCATGAGTTCAAGTCCCAGGTCCACTGAGTGTCCTGCACTGGGCCCTTGATCAAGACCCCTTACCCCTCACTGGCACAGTTGTTGCTTTTGTTGATCTTGTTTTGTTGATTTTGTTGATGTTGCTTTAGATATATTTCCGTTCCATTTAAGTATCTTTTATAGTATACAGTTTTATCTTTTAAGTATACAGTCCAGCTTTTGTCAGAGAGAAATTTCTGAGTTGATATCTAACTTGCTGCTTTTCTTAAAACTAAAGTTAGCAATATGTCTTCCATGTTGTTACATGTTTTCATGGCATTAATATTCATTAATATTCATAAATGAATACATTCATGACGTTGCATAAAGTTAGATTATAAACCAACTCCAATGCTGCTGGCTATATCTTGCCCAATGATGATCAAATTTAAGAGTTCATTATAATTTTACTAATAACTTAATAGCCATTAAGATATAATATTCATTTTCCTAGAAATGGGAACGTACAGTGAGCCACAGGGACCGTGTAACACAGGACGATACTTCTCGTTGTGGATCTGCGTGTGTGTGTGTGTGTGTGTGTGTGTGTGTGTGTGTGTCCAGGTACAACCAGTAATCAATAATCAAATCAATAATTAGCTGAGTTGGAGCATGCATGTTGGAAGAGCTATGCATTCTGGGAACTGCAGTTTAATACTGATTCTGATCCACAAGGGACGGTTGGTTCCTGGTAATCTCTAAACACATGCACACTGCAGTGTCAAACATCGAGAACTGATTTGTGAAAATGTATAGAATGTGTAGAATGTTTTTAGCTTGATTATAGCTTGCTTGCATACCACTAACACAGAATCTTCTTCCTACACCAGCTCATACTTACAGAAGTGAGGGTACTGTATATAATAGTGTGGCTTTTACTAGCAAGTGTATTTGTTTACATGCACATTTTCTAAATGCTCATGAGTGAATCCTGTAGAGTGTCATCAGATATGCTAGTTTAAGTTAGCTAGCAAGATATTATGCTAACAAACATGTAAGTTTGCTTACTTATGCATCTCATATTATAGAGATTACATAAGCCTATTTGATTATATATTATATTTGTTGTTGTTGTCTGTGACCCATTTTAGTGCATGATCCAGTATGTCCTTTTGTCTTTTTTTAAAGCGTGAATAAAGAGGTATAAACTGTAAAGATGTGTGAGATAACAAAAGAAGAGGAAAGACTGAACAGATTGCACCGCCAGACTTCAATTTCTCTAAACAACAAAGAGGATTTATTTTGTAATGTTATTCTCGAAGGTGGCCACTTCAGATGTGACCTCAATTTGTCACATTGAAGGATGGACTTTAAATGTCTTTGTGCAGTTGAATCTTTTGAAAGTAAGTCTGGCTTTTCGGCAGCAATCGCTCTCAGAAAAAAATAAATAGAATTTCCGGTTAAGAAAACACACGTAGTGAAGGACAGCTGATTATACATTATATACAGGGCTGTCACCAGTACATACAGAATGGGAGGGCATTTCATTTTCGTAGGGGGTGACACTTTTTTATGATCTGAGAAACAGACATTCACCCTAATTTATTATAATTAAAATAGACCACATTAAAGATTTGTCTCCACACTTGTTGTTGTTGGTCGAAGTATTCTTTGACATTATTGAACCTTTAAACCACTTTCTTATATCCATGGCCTTGGTGTACGAAACCACCAAAATTAGATTTTGTGATCGCATGCAATGTGCAGCCTCTGCGCAAAGGAATAAATTAAGTAATGTTATAAACAATACTGTATACTATATATACTATTTATATCTATACATATGCTACACACAAATTCTCACTCACTCACTCATTTTCTACCGCTTATCCGAACTACCTCGGGTCATGGGGAGCCTGTGCGTCATCTCAGGCGTCATCGGGCAACCCATCGCAGGGCACACACACGCACTCTCAATCACACACTACGCACAATTTTCCAGAGATGCCAATCAACCTACCATGCATGTCTTTGGACCGGGGGAGGAAACCGGAGTACCCGGAGGAAACCCCAGAGGCACGGGGAGAACATGCAAACTCCACACACACAAGGCAGAGGCGGGAATCGAACCCCCAACCCTTGAGGTGTGAGGCGAACGTGCTAACCACTAAGCCACCGTGCCCCCCTACACACAAATTGCATATTGTAATTTTAATAAATAGAACTACCGGTACTTCTTACACAAAAATATAAATATTGAAAGATCTGCTGTGGGGTTAGTTAGTTAGTTGGGTCTACGCAAGGTTTGCATAAGTAATTAAAATATAATTATGTTTAGTTACGTTTTTGTGTAATAATTGAATATGAATTTTCTGATTCACATTTCTGAAGATAATGTTTTATGTGTTACCACTGTAAATATAACTGTTCCTGTGAGCTAACTACTGGTGCTAAAACGTCACGGATGCACTTTGAATTTTTGAGTTATATTCAATCTCTCATAAAAGTAGTTAAAAGAGCATCTACCACAAGGTTAAGTGAAATGTGTTTAAGGGGCGTGAGTCATTTGGGGTGGCACGTCGAGTCAATTGGCCCCCAAAATCCCCCCTTGGCGACGGGCCTGATTATATACCTTATATATAAAAATTCAGTGTCACATTTTTTTGCGCACTTTTATCTGTGCTTTAATGATGTTCATGAAAGGTCAGCAGGATTACATGTTTCAGCGTCTCATCCATTAGTCTCTGGCTTACATGCCAGCACCACGGGGAGAAACAGGAATAAGTTACTGGGATCATGCATGTAGTTTGAAAGCTAGCTCAATAGATGAGTCTTTTTTTATCCAATAGGATGGGTAGAGAAACACCTAGTTCATCATTTAAAAATAACCCAACATAGAGAAGGTGTTATATCAGCCCTTCCCTGGGTTAATAGCTGGGTTATATTCAACCGAACAATTTTTTTATCAGACTGTTTTAACACGTTTAACGCCAGAGCAGAATATTGTTCGGTTGAATATAACCCAGCTATTAACCCAGGGAAGGGCTGATATAACACCTTCTCTATGTTGGGTTATTTTTAAATGATGAACTAGGTGTTTCTCTACCCATCCTATTGGATAAAAAAGACTCATCTATTGAGCTAGCGTCAATTGGCCCCCAAATGCCCCCCTTGGCGACGGGTCACATTTGGGGTGGCACGTCAAGTCAATTGGCCCCCAAATGCCCCCCTTGGCGACGGGTCTGATTATATACCTTATATATAAAAATTCAGTGTCACATTTTTTTCCGCACTTTTATCTGTGCTTTAATGATGTTCATGAAAGGTCAGTGGGATTACATGTTTCAGCGTCTCATCCATTAGTCCCTGGCTTACATGCCAGCACCACGGGGAGAAACAGGAATAAGTTACTGGGATCATGCATGTAGTTTGAAAGCTAGCTCAATAGATGAGTCTTTTTTTACCCAATTAGGGTGGGTAGAGAAACACCTAGTTCATCATTTAAAAATAACCCAACATAGAGAAGGTGTTATATCAGCCCTTCCCTGGGTTAATAGCTGGGTTATATTCAACCGAACAATAGTTTGCTCTGGCGTTAAACGTTTTAAAACAGTCTGATAAAAAAAATTTACATGTGGATAGGTGTAGCATCACCTCAAAAATTCACGTTTCTTGCTTTTTATCCACAATCCGTAAACCATTTTACGCTTTAAATTCGCGGCTGTACTTGTGAGACGCTCCCTTTTATACGAGTCGGTCGAGCGAGCGGTGAAAACACCGAGAGTGAGAGAGAGAGAGAGAGAGAGAGAGAGAGAGAGAGAGAGAGTCATTTTGTGGGAGGCTGAGAAAAGAGAGGAACAGACACATAGACACATTTCCCATTCCCATTTTCTTGTCATCTTCTAAGACTAGTTGCTACATCACTCTCTCTCTCACACACACACACACAAACACACACAGACGCACAAAACACATACATAAATACACACACTACAGGCTGTTGGAGGAGGAGAGGAGAGTGTGATTGGCATGTGGGGACAACACACACTCACCTACACACACCTGGAGCTGAAGAGAAACACGGACGCCGTCTCCTGACTTATGGAAAGAGGCATAGAGGTGACCGAGAGCGCGCGACAGCATACGCACACACACACACACAGAGATACATACACACACTCACACTGACAGACAGATGTGGTGGAAGCAGGAAGCACGCTCCAGCTGTTGGTAAGTAAAGTTTTACATTTTTTTCTCCTTCTCTTTTCAGTCCGAAACACATGCGTAAAGCAGGTTATTGATCACTTGATCATTTGACCAGTTGTGCAACAGCTGGATGAGAAGGTCAGATACAGAAGAACAGGTACTATTATAGATCGATGGAATGACTCGAGAGGTCCGTTTGTTTAAGTTGCTTCTATACTATACAGAAACTAACTGTCCACCAGGATATCAGATTATAGTCAGATCTTTATTTATGTTCCAGCTTGAGGTTGTTGGTTTGAAATGACAGCATATCAGTGTCACAAGGTGTTTTTTCTGACATCATGGGTATCATCCGGTGTCTCATCCAGATGAAGATGGGTTCAGTTTTGAGTCTGTCTTGCTCATTATGGCTGAATATGAGAGCAAAGTATTTAAAAAATATCCCAAAATTAATATTTTGAATCTTCAGGTTCCTGTAAAGCTGCATTGCAACACTAACACTACTAACAGATACATTTCTCCATTTTCAATATCAAAAGAATTCTTCTTTTAAATGTTATCTCCTCTTACAGCCAGCTTTTATTCTGTCGTTAATCTTAAAACATATAATTCGTTAACCAGCATCAGTTAGTCAGTAAAATCAAGTGGGACAATGTACAAGCAGACTGGACTTTTAAAGGGTTAAATAAATCAGTGAGGCATTTTTCAGCTTTATAAATGTGTTGCTCTTGTTTTCCTGGTCTGTTGTAAATAATCCTCATCATAGTACATCTCAAATGTTTATTTTAGTATTTTTTTTTAATTATAATTTGTCTACGTTCGTCATAATACCGAATACGGTCTCATAATAACGGAATCCACTACAGATTAAAAAGTTCACAGAGTTGTTCTGGATTGATCGGGTTGCCTGTAAGGACTTACCCACTTTGATCGTTTTGTAATCACTCTGCTCCTCTACACAGCATTAGTCCAAAGTTCTAGTGAATGTTATGTTGCCTAATCAATGGGATGCTTTTAACATTGTCTTTATACTTCTATTATACTTAACATGATTTTAGTTATTTTATTTTTGTTGTTATTAAATGAGATGCAAGGATATCTTCAAATATCAGAAATCTAAATAGATTTGTGTTTGTGGAATGATGGACTGAGATCCTGCGCCAAGATAATTCACACTCTCAGTCCCTCTCGTCTGTAATTATGGCACTGTAATGTGCGACATTGAGATGCATGCTCACAGTGAGTGTGTGTGGGTGGGTGTGTGTTTGCATGTAGACACACATAAACCTGCATCTGTATTACAGCAATATTGTGTGACCATCTCATGCCCAGATATGTAAGCATACAGACTCTTCTGTTTGGCTGTATTTTTGCCTGCATATATGTGTTTGTGTGTGTGTTTGGTGTGAGTGTGTGTGTGTTTGTGTGTGTGTTGCTCGTTCTTGCTT
This sequence comes from Tachysurus vachellii, assembly GCF_030014155.1. Taxonomy (NCBI): domain Eukaryota; kingdom Metazoa; phylum Chordata; class Actinopteri; order Siluriformes; family Bagridae; genus Tachysurus; species Tachysurus vachellii. The sequence goes on along the minus strand of NC_083460.1, from coordinate 5,671,525 downwards.
TCCCCCCCCAGCTCACTCACCCATGCCATTATCAGCAGGAGTGTGTCTGACAGGTCCTTTAATGTGTTGCCCTGGGCAATAAGGACCTTTAAACAGGGAACAGGAATAGCTTCAAATGGTGACAGGAACATCACACACAGCTCAACAGGGTGAGACAGTAAGAGAGTCCTGAATGCATCAGCATCCACTTCCTTGTCTTCAACTCTAATGCTGTGTTCAGAGACAAGTTTACTATTTCTGATTATTTCAACATCTATGCTGTGACATTCCCCAATGGTGTTTTTTTTCCCCTTCACCAGTATTGTACAGACTGGCTGGTTTTGAGGAATAAATGACATTGCATGTCTGTCAGTTTGAAAACATTTGCATGCTATGAAATGAATCATATATTAATCAAGATCATAATCTTCTGATGATCTTCTGAACTGTTAATGTTGTTAACCATTCACAAGACAAGTTCCTGGTATCACTTGTATTATCGAGTTGTTCCCTCACCAGCCTTTTATTTTTCACTCTCTTGACAAAACCATCATGTCGCAATTGACTGTCACAGAACACTGACGCTGGAGACTCCTTACAAAAATGCTAAATAAACATCTCACAGATGCTTCATCATAGCAACGATTACACACAAGTCCTACATGTATTATAAAAAAACAGACAATAATTTGATCCAGATTGTGCCTTGTATATTTAATCGATCGCAGTGGATGGATAAGCAAACAGAAAGCCATGAGCTGTAGACACATCATGGATCCATACAGAAATTCCAGATGTAGCTTGCATTTAAATGAGTTCATTTACACACTAAATTCTTATTGCCCATTTGATACGAGCAGTGAATTAAAATAATGCAGAAACATTAACCTTGGAAGATAAAATGTAAAGAAACGTACAGTAAGATCTTTAAAGCAGAAACAGAATGAGCCTGACTAATACACACATAACTAATGAGTTTGTCCTTTAGGAGATAAGGGGTTTTTCTAATCAAAGTCTAATTTGTTAGAGCATTGCGTATTATAGCTGTGGATTTATTAATTGTTGCCTTAATAACAGACTCATTATGGCGGCTGTCCAAAACGCTGGTCCTTTTGCCACCACCGACTGTTCTGTACAAAATCAACTAATTACAGTGACTATACTACATTGTTTATTGTTCTGATTAACCAGATTGGACAAACTGTGAATCCACTTCCTGTGGACAGGGTTTGCATCCTAATTGTTCCTGAGTGTTGGCATGTAAAACTAGGAAGGAAGAGCATGTGTGTGATTTCTAGATATCGTGCCACATCCTGTCTTGCACTAGTCCATTTCCTGTGTCTGGGTTCCATAATGGCATGTGGAGCATGTGGCGAGGCACACCTTGTCCTTCTGGCCCTACGCCTAATGAGAACGCCATCATCCCGAGTCTGGGCATACATACCCGTTTATCTGTTCCAGTGGGGCTTTTAAAATCGTTTTCTGGATTTGCATAAAATCAGACAGTGACAGACCTCCTACATGTGCCATGCAGTAACTCTCTTGCTGGCGTTATTAACGCTGGCTGCGTGGGTTTCTGTTCGGTCCGTGTTATCGACTTGTGCTCTTTAGGAGGATGTGGGTGTGAGTGACTCGCCTGAAGGCAGTGTGTATGAGAAAATCTTCTGGCTGCTATTATTCAATTCATTATTATTCATTATTTCACAATTGCTTTCTCTCTCTCTCTCTCTCTCTCTCTATATATATATATATATATATATATATATATATATATATATATATATATATATATATATATATATATATACACACTGTATAGTATATGAGTAATTCTATTATTTTTACAGAGGATGTCATCTCTTAAAAAAAATAAATAAAAGAAAGTGAGTGGGTGAATCAGAGAATGATGGAAACATGGAAAGCTGCTTAGTAACAGAGAAATCAATTATGTGGACAGCAGTTGAGTGTTTTTAACATTTGGCCAGGAAGCTAATTGAAATTAAGGCAGTGGAATTGCAGCAGATAAACAATTAACCCTTACAATGCCCAAGATTCTCCTAACACACTCATAAAACTGGACACGTTTATTAGATGAACTGTAGCTACTGAATAATATGCTTTAAGGTGAATAACTCAAGAATAAAAGTATACCTTGTTAACCAACAGAAAGAAGTCGGTTAAGAAGTTGACTATAAATCCAAACAGGTGAAAACGAAGCTTTGTTGCTGTTCGTAAGTATGTGTACTGTGTAGATACTCTGTATACTCAGACAATGTATAACAGCATTGTTAGAATTATAGTGTTTAGAATTTCTGACCTCTTGCTATGGTGATACATGAGCCACCTGAAAACTAAAAACAAAGCGGCAAAACAAAGAAAATTCACTGAAAGGCGAAAGGACGCAGGACATAAAACTAACACTTGCTCCTGGTAACTGTAACATTCACTTATCTTTCTGTAGGTAAAATCTGACCTGTGATTCCTCACACCATGATCCTCGGTCTTGTGAGCTAATAGAAAACAAGGGTGGGACCGTGGCCTGTTTGGTCATGAAAAGTTCTGGTTATAGTTTAGCTGGTCAGTTGGCTGATCACAAACTCTAGTGATCTAGTTAGCAAAAGTATGTTTTCTCTTACATTAAAAACTGATCATATTCTAAAGCTGCACCAAGTGACATTTTAGTCTCTTTTTCTCTGTCCTCTAAGCTTCTAAGATGGTGGCTAAGATTATACTGTAGGCGGTGGCTATGTGGTTTGCTAACACTTCTAACATTTCTACTGATGTGTCACATGGCATTTTGGAACTACATGAGCAGTATTTTTGTGAAGAATCCAAACCAACTTTCCCAGCTAAGAAGTTTCTGGAATGGTCCCAGGCTTAGGCAGTAGAAAGGACTACTAAATCAGGACTTTTACTCATGCTTACCACACCAGACTCGGATATTCATGCGCTTTAATTGCCTTTTCAGTCTATATTTAGGCTTATGAACATTTATTATGACGTTTTGACCCATCTCTCTAATAACTAACCGCAGCTGTCTTATTTCACTAAGCTCCTTAATCCACTTGCATTTAAAAGCACCATTTGGAGAAATGAAAAAACAGTGCCATCTCTCTTATTAGCATCATTTTGTTAATCATTTTCACAGCCAGCCTTTCAAGGGCACAACATATCAAGCAAATCTCGCAAATGTGTGAGCGCATGCCCTGAAAATCTGCTCTAATTGTCTAATTCTTGCTTTAATGTCTGAGGCAGCAGAGCATGTGGGAATGACATGCTTCAAGGTCAAGGCTTTATCTTTTCTTTGTTTTGAACAGCAAGGGCAGCAAGAGACTACCGTTTCCATGGAGTTTACTCCATTACCCCCCTTTTCCCCATTCAAAGCAACGTGCCAAACACATTTCTCACTCTGGTTTAAAGTCAGCTGGTTTTCAAACAAATTATCAAACGTTAAATGGCATAATTGCACTGAAAAAATTACTGAATAGATCAAATGATGTAAACTAAATAACAGTGCATCCTGTGTGCTGCTGTTTTTACTATAGTTTTGGATTCAGCATTATTTTTTAATGGCTGGCTTTTACCCGATAGCTGATATTTTTAGATACAGGAAAAAAAAATCAAGCTTCGCACCTGGGTCAAAAATGATTCACAAGATTCAATGATTCACTCTCACGTAGCCTTGATCAGAAATGCATTTGATTAATCATTAACCTATCAAAGGGGCAGGTGTCCAGTGGAAGGTGCTCGAGGGAAATCACACCCCCCGTGGACATAATGAGAGTTGGATTCGGCGCTTTATGCTTGCAAGATTTATTCAATTGATTCAATTTTTAATGCCCTCTCTAAAATAGCACAGCCAGCCTGAACCCCAGCACTCTGAGCCCGGGCTTTGAAACTGAATGGCAGCAATCAGAGAGGGCAGTGTAGAAGTGCTGGGTTTAATACGAGTAGCTTTAGTAGGTTGTGTTCTATTTATTCTTGCAATATTCCTCAATTATGCCATGCACCAGAACTCACATCTTACTGTTCAACACACGTAATTGTGAAATGCAGGAACACTGTGCATATACTCCATTTTTGTTCCTATCAAAACCTTAGCAAGAGGGATTAGCAAGACTTTAAACTTCAGGCTCCAGTATGCTCTCTGAACAGAAACGGTGCTTTTACTCTATCGTCTGTCAGTCAAAGCGATACTTACCAATCATAATTGTCTGTCAGCTCATGTATGCATAAGATGGCAGTTGTTATTATTATGCTTTAAGTGCCTGATGATGTAGCATATAGGCTCCTAGATATTTAAATATGGAATGTAAATGTGTCAGTGTCACAAGAGCTGTACTTTTATCAGAAACGAGTACAGACGAAGGGGACAGGACATGTAACTCACAGTATTTAAGGAAAAATATGAACAATAATTTAATACAGCGGCTAGTAAGTGCTCCCAGGGTTTAAATAACCTCAGCAAAATTTGGTCCATTATAGAAGATATGCTTGATATTCTTTGGAAATATTTACCGTACTAGCAGATCAAATGATCCTGTTTAGCTTCTATGACAGCATTATGACTAATAATTATTTAGCATTTAAAAACACAACGAAGCAGCAAATGACCTTCAATTTTCATCATGCTAAAACAGCATAATTTCACAATGTTAAAATGGGTTTAAACTGGATCTAAAGATAAAGAATTTTGACACCTGTTCACTTTTGATTAGCTACAGCCATTTTGTTTAAAGAGATAATCCATACATCTGACAGTAGCTACTTAAATATAGATTATAAATACAGATTATAACATAAACCATCAAAGGCAGGTGCTTTTACTGCTAAAGACTAATCAAAACAAGAAGCTGAGGTAACATTAACGTAGCTAGCTAATGTTCTATGTAGAGTCTAATACTTAGTTAGCAAAGGTAGTTCACTAGCTACTCAGCATAACAGTCAAATAGATGGATTATTAAACAGTTGTTAGATTAATTTGTTATTATTTTTGAGTATTTGAAACGCATTTAAGGGGTATATTTGCAAAACATTTTGCAGCAGTGGTTTTCCTGCTAATATGTAGTTATGCTAATACATAGCAGTCTTGTAAAAGTAGAGTTACATGCCTGAAATATGAATTGTTTAAGTGTGTTCAGTGCATCCAAGAAATATGGGATATTACTTCCTTTCTTATATAACTTTGTTCCTACGTTTATAAATAATGAAAGACACAGGTTTTGAGTTTCTGTGTGAGGGTGTGTGGATGTCAGAGTGTCTGAGTCTAAGGCATAGCTATGACTTGCTAAACACCACTGAAGCATGAGTAGTGACAGAGCCCTACTGTTTCTGTCCTCTGTCCTCTTCATTCTGTCCCGTCACTTATTCCCTCACACTCTTTACCTTCTTTGCTGTCCTTATTTCCCCAAATCCTGTTCTACCCCTTTTTTTGTCACATATGGTGGCCCATCGTTCTGTTCATTTGCTGTTCTGTTCTTGTTTTTTTTTTTTCTTCCCCCACACAATTTATTCTGCACACAAGGCATTTTGACAGGGTTTTGTGTGTATGTGTGTGTGTGTGTGTGTGTGTGTGTGTGTGTGAGTGTGTGTGAAGCGAGAAGTTAATCATGAAGGCCAAGCTGGTATACTTCACAGACAATTGTTCTGCTACATCTTTCAGCAGCGACAGACTCCCGTCACTCTGTCCTCTACCACGGAGGAGCTTTTAGTGTGTTTATAGTGATGTAAGGACATCACCTCTGACTCAGTGAACCACAAAAAGTGGAATTTGAGAGAGAGAGAGAGAGAGAGAGAGAGAGAGAGAGAGAGAGATTGCTGAACCTGGTGTATTTTGTTTTGAGGCAGTGGATTCTCAAGTGTTAGTTCTACATCATTGTGTCAGTGTCTCTGTCTCACACACACAAATACTGTACACAAGACCTTGAATCTAAACACATACACACACACACACACACAAACACACACACAATCTCTTATCCTCCACCTCTCAATAAGTACCAACAGCCTCTTACATTCACACATACTTCAATAGCCAAGCAATTCTGCCAAAAAAGAAAAAAAAGAAAAAAAAAGAAAAAACCTCACACTCTCACTCTCACACAAAGTGTGTTTGAACTCAGTCACCCTTCCAGATCTGCTTCGGTGCTGTTTGATAGGGGAGAGACGTTGGGAATTAGCTATGACTAAGTGTGGAGAAATTCCAATCAAAATATGCTAATGCATTATGTAAAAAAATGCTAAAGTCTTTTTTTTTTCCTAAATCCTTTTCAGTTAGATTTATCTAGGATGTGACAAAATGATGGCAAAAAAAGAAAACCATGATTATATTTGTTTAATATTAACACCATTAGAATAGAAATGTAAAATGGTTAAATTGCATCTTTTTAGAATGAATAGACTGAACATGGGTTTTTCTGTCACACTTATTGAATTAACAAAAAATCTTAAAAAAACAAAACAAAAAAAACTTACTTACAGCTTATTATTTCCTTACACTGTGCCTCAGTTTAATTAAGTGCGTAATAGATAGATAGATAGATAGATAGATAGATAGATAGATAGATAGATAGATAGATAGATAGATAGAATTTATTATGATTAAAAGAGTAACATGAAAACTTGTGCAGCAGTAATCTCAATTAAACAATAAATAGTATAATTCTGTACTTAATACTGGTTACATAATTTGAGAACTGAATATGTAATTAATGTGATGTTAAGACAAAGATCGGCCATAATAACATTAGCATCAAGAACCGAATCTAATTTCTAGACTTAATTGTAATTAAAAGCTACAAAAAAAAAACAACTATTTTCTCCTTGTAGCGTCGCCGTGGCAACATAAACAACTCATGAAGAGTGCTTGTGCTAGACAAGCCGCTTTTGAGTTACAGGTGCGTCACAAACAATGGTGTATTTGGTACATATTTCTAGTGACATTGTGAATATTGTGTTTGGGTTAATAAAACCAACTGACTTTAAGATTAAGTAACTATTACTGACATTTAAGAGCAAGAGTCAGTATCAGCTCAATAATGGGTGGAATATTATTACAGGTCTGATATTAGGGTTTCTAGTCTTTGAACCCGAGGAGGATAAAGCTCTTATTGAAAGACTTCTTATATTGGTGTAACATCTCAAACAAAAGTATGAGATCGGGACATTCCTTCAGAGCTCTCTCTTTTTCTTAAACTACACTCTCATATCGCTGTTAACGTCAATGCCGTCTCTGTGCTGAGCCTGAGAACTCTGAGTCAGAGCAAGGACAGAGGATCATGAGCAGCGAGCAAGAAGTGAGAAAAGACAGCTCCACTTTTAAAACAGCACAAATTGCGTCAAGCATGAATGTCATGATCATAGTTTTAGTGCGGAAAGTGCTGAATTATTCATAGAAGACTGCTGGTATGTACGAGACAGGGAATCAAAGCTGGATTTCTGACCCTGTGAAATTGATGACAGAGGGAGAGGGGGGTGCAACAGAGAGGAGGGAGATGAGACAGGGGGATTCGGAGAACAAAAACAAAGGCGAAAAAGACAGAGGACGTGCCAGAGATGTACGCTTTCTGGAGACAAACATTATGTGACACATGCTTGTACACACACAAATTCCATGATTATGAGTGTGAAAAACAGTAAAATAAAGAACAGAAAGAAAGGACAGAAGGGACTGGATAAGGACAAATAAATGTCACCTCTGTAATAACCACGGAGGATACACACACTATATACTGAGTGACTGATACTGTACATTACTGCGTTGTTGTTTACATATTCTTCTTCTCTTAAACACAACAATCCAGATATAATATTGCTTAGGATGTTGTACTGTAATTTATATTTAATACTCATTCAGAATTTAATATTAAATAGGTCTCAAAATCGTTCTATGGAATGTAATAGTTCAAAACATTCGTCCGATCCACTGTAGAGCCAATTTTTTTGTCTGCATGAGTTTTAACTGGGAATTTTTTTCTATCAACATTTTCTTTACATCATCATTTCTACTTGGGAATTCGGGAGCTTTGTCTCTTCTGAGCTGGATTTTTATTCATTTATTAGAATTTTTTTCTTGTTTACTGTCAGTGTCGATATTTTTCCAGATCTTTAAAAACAGGACACAGTGAATGTGCTGATGTGGGAAGTAGGAAGTTACGAGACAGAAAGTGTAGAGTTTCTAGTTGTCATGAATGCATTAAACTGCAAACGCTCTTCTAAAAATACTCAGCTAGAAGTGAAGGTTCAGCTTCGATTTCTCAAACTGGAGTACGGAAGCATTCAGAAAAGGATGAATCACAAAAACATATATGCATAAGAAAAGTGTAAGGGTCTCAGGTTATTAGTTTATTTTCTTGCTGCCTGGAAATCAGCTAGCAAATGGCAGCTACAGTATATAGCTCATATTTTAAATCGCAGTGATCATGATAACCTACAAACTAGCTTGCATGCTAATAGCTAGTGGTTACAGTGCAACCTGGCTAGGATAGATCCAAAATGTGTCTGAATTCGATTTCATGTTTATTTTCTCTTGGTGGTGCGTGGCATTGTTTAGACCTGCTGAAGCAGTGGTAACGTGAGTGGCATTGTAGATATTCCCACCTGTGTACCTTATGTACATGTGTGGAAATGAAGTGACATTAAAAGACACCAGGATACACACGGCAGCCATCTTGGTTACTTGTACAGCTAGTGTAAAAAATAACCTAGCCTACAGGATATGACGCAAATGTTTTGACCATATTACTACCTTATGCATGTTGTTGTTGTTGTTGTTGTTCATTCGGCTGCTTCCTGTTCAGGGTCGCCACAGAGAGGATCATCTGGTCCGCTTATTTAATTTGGCACAGGTTTTTTTTTTTTTTTTGTCCTTACTGACGCAACCCTCCCATTTTATCTGGGCTTGGGACCAGCACTGAGAGTTAGCTCTTCAGTGGCTGGGTTTGTTCAGGTGTATGTTATGGACAATGAACAAAGGTGCATTTTATTGATGGCATTTTGAATGCACAGAGATACCATGACGAGATCCTGATAGTGTTAATTTAGTCGTAGTCTTGTGCCAAATGTTCTTGTTAGTTTTAGTCATATTTAGTCATTCACATATCTTTTTTTGTTAAAGTTATAGTCGACTAAGTCTTTAGTTTTAGTCAAAAAATTTTAGTCTTTTTTAAAATAACACATTATTACTGAGATTATTACTGATAAACATTTCAGTAAAAAAAGTGTTTCACATATGTTTCACTCGAACCTTTTTTTACTTTATTGATGCTGTTTTTAATCGTAATGCAAAGACCGGTCATCGGGACATAAGCTGGGGACATGATATATAATTTAATACAAAAAGCCGCCTAGACGGTGGACTTGTGCTCAGGACTTTTTTTTTTTGAGCGGCGTGTGGACGAATTCTTTCTACACACACACTAAACAGCGCGAAGCCGCGAACTCGTTCTGAATATTTTAAAGGCGTAACAGCTGATGAAAAAGCAGAGACAATTGTAGATGAAAATGAAGAGAGATTTTATCTTAGTTTTTATTTTATACAAAACATTTTTGCCTCGTCTTTTTTCGTCAACAATAATGCATGTTAATTTAGTCTTAGTCAGCGTTTTTGGACAGTGGTGCAGTCTTGTCATCGTCTCGTCTTAGTCATGTAAAAAAAAAGGTTGTTGACGAACATATTTCGTCCCGTCTCGTCTGACGAAATTAACACTAGATCCTGAGGCCTAACACTAGATCTGGATCGGCTTATACGACGGCGTGTTCCAGTTCCTGCCAATATCCAGCAACTTTGCACAGCCATTTAAGAGGAGTGAACCAACATTCCACAGGCCACAATCAACAACCTGATCAACTCTATGCAAAGATGTGTTGCACTGCATAAGGCAAATGGTGGTCACACCAGATACTGACTGGTTTTCTGAGCCCCCGATACAGTAAAACTGCACATTTTAGAGTGTGCCTTTTATTGTGGCCAGCCTAAGGCACGCCTGTACAATAACCATGCTGTCTAATCAGCATCTAATCACACCTGTGAGGTGGATGGATTATCTCGGCAAAGGAGAATATTTAGACAGATTTGTGAAAAATATTTGAGAGAAATAGGCCTTTTGTGTACATAGAAAAAGTCTTAGATCTTTGAGTTCAGCTCATGAACGAATGAAGGCAAAAACGAAAGTGTTGCATTTATATATGATATATATATGAGAGAGAGAGAGAGAGAGAGAGAGAGAGAGAGAGAGAGAGAGAGCTTTTTGTATAAAAAAATGAGGCCAGTTTTCTATAAACTTGGCAAAGAAGAAGGGATTTTATTCAGAGTTAAGCTCATGAATGAATAAAACATCTGAGATCATGGACAGCCCTGTCCAACCCACCCTTGTGTCATGTAAGACTCCATCCTGTTCTTTTTTTTGTTATATCACGAGCATCTACATATTCTGATTGATGTTTTCAGTATTTTTGAATGGAAATGTGTGTGTGTATGTGGTGTGTGCGAATATCAACAGCATTACCGTCTCTTTAATAGTTTTTTCGCCGTCTCAGATTTAAGACTTCTGTTTTCCGAAAGCGAGAGTAGAACACTTTATTTACCGAACGTCCTACTTTATTTAACGTCTCACTGCACTAAATTATTCACGAACGCTCTACAAAGGAAAGGCTTCGGGAGTCTCTGTGATTTCTGCTTCATTAGATTTCATAAAGTAGAGGTGCAAAGCATTTCCACACGCATGCCCTAAACACAGAAGCAATATCTTATAAAGGGAGATGATGTTGTTTACAGCAAATTTCACAGAATAGTTCTGAGTTTAAACACAACAAGAGAGCGTTTCTTAATTGAATGTGATGTGAAAGTGACACATGATGTAATAATCTTGACCAATCTTAGGAGGTATGTGATTTTATTTTTTCTACAAATAGAAGACTAGCTGATTGGGTAAGTGCATGATTGAGCAGGAGAGTGACATTCAGCACTATAACCCTGATATGTACACCATATACTGATATGTACAGTACAGTTAGACTGGAATTCATGCAAGTTTTATACCAGCCTAACTTTTTTTCAAGGTTACAGTAACTTGTTCTGATGTCTAGTGCATAGAGCTTCTTTCGTACAATGATAGACACGAGCCTTTTTTTTTTTTACTTGTCTACTGATAGATTTGTGGGATAACTGGAGTGCTCGTGTTAGAACAACATAACAAAAAACTGTTTAGCGGTACAAAATCCAAATCAATTTTTCCCCTAATACCCAACGTTAAATCTGTAGAACAGATTTCAGTAATCTATCACATGCTCGACCTCGTCTCCTATCGCGGATCTCATCTGCAGCCTGTCGTGTGTATAATCGTGTTCACTGTGCTCTCCACTAACACACAGTGTGATATGAACAGTGATGTATGAAGACAAGAATGGATGCAAAGCACACATTCACCAACAGCGTTTCGATTACGTTCGAACGCTTTTCTGTAGCTGTGGAGTTTTTTTTTTTTACATTTTTTCTATTTTTATTTTCTATTTGCAGCAGGTCACAACTGACCCTCAGGTAACCTCACATCTGCATCTGTGTCTCTCTTACATCCTGACATTCCTCCCTGAACCATGAGGTTTATGCTGTTATTCTGCTGTTGAAGCTGTGGCCGAGGTCGCATTGTGCTGAGACACGTGGGGTTGTCTTTCTTTTTCTCTGAACCATTCTCTTCCCCTCTAAGTGCTTTCAAACCCTGCAGACCTCCTGTGGAGAGAGCAAGAGTCCTGCAGCTTGAAGAGAAGATGAAATCTCTCTCTCTCTCTCTTGTGCATTTCATCCCCTATAAACTAGGAAACTGTCAAATTCCTGCTTTTAATTCTGCTATTTTGTTTCACGCATCACTATGAGCTTTTGAAACATTGACATCATCCGTTCTCTCCATGCCTCCTCTCTCCCCTGTTTTAGATTCAGCATGAAGGCAGACTGTGTCACCTCTGATTGGCTCCTTTAGAGTCTGGGTGTAATAATTTTCCATCCAGTTAAACTGTCCACTAACACACTGACTCAGATAGACACATACAGAGAGAGAGAGAGAGAGAGAGAGAGAGAGAATTATACTGTGTAAATATATATATATATATATATATATATATATATATATATATATATATATATATATATATATATATATAAATAGTGTCTCTACACATACACATGCTTAGTAGGAAGATCAAGTCGGGAATTTCTTCCCCGCCACCATTTTTTCACTCTAACTCGCTTTTCCACTCTATCAGTCTAAGCTTCTTATCTCCCCTTCCTCACCCCCCCATCTGCCTCACCATCGTTCCATCTTTTTATTTCCCTCACACCTTCTGGATTTATTGGTCATTTCTCCCATCATCTGCTCCTCGTCTTTGAGAGCCTCATTCAGAGCCAGAGAGAGTTCGGGAGAGAAGGAGCTCTGTCGTCGCTTTATCTTTTTACAACCCAAGGACACTTGGCATTCCTCTCTTCATTTGTTCACCTGGCAGAGAGAGATACCGTCCTTCCATCCTACCTCCTTTTATTATTTCTCACTATATCTCTTGTGTAGCATGCACCCCTCCCCCCCTCCTCCCTCCTCTCACTGAGCAACAGCCTGCTAGTTAGTGTGTCCTCGTATCTCCTCCAAACTACAGCAGGCATGCCAATTCTTTTCATGAAGCAGCTGTAATTATTTACTGAAATGTTGGATACTGGCCTCCTTCAGTCATGATAGAAAACTGGTTAAGACGGTTTTCTTTTGTACCATGGCTAGTGCATCTGCACTAATTTACTCGATTGGACATTCTGTCCATGTTCATATTTGAGACGTACTGGGTTTTATACTTCATACAAATATGCTTTTTAAATTTGAACAAATTTCAGAGGAAGTGCTGAAATGAGAAGCCTCCTCTTAGTTATTTAGTGTTATGCGAATGGCAAGCTGAGCTGTAAAAGTTTGCTTATAGCATTCTGTAATAATAATAAAAATAATAATGTAATAATAATAATGTAATAGTTTCTCAATGTGTAATAAAAAAGTGTTCATATTTGCAATATTTAATAAGAGGTTAGTTAGTTTAGTAAAGAATAAGAATAAAGAATTAATACTAATTTATCATTCATTCATTCATTTTCTACCGCTTATCCGAACTACCTCGGGTCACGGGGAGCCTGTGCCTATCTCAGGCGTCATTGGGCATCAAGGCAGGATACACCCTGGACGCAGTGCCAACCCATCGCAGGGCACACACACTCATTCACTCACACAATCACACACTATGGACAATTTTCCAGAGATGCCAATCAACCTACCATGCATGTCTTTGGACCAGGGGGAGGAAACCGGAGTACCCGGAGGAAACCCCTGAGGCACGGGGAGAACATGCAAACTCCACACACACAAGGCGGAGGCGGGAATCGAACCCCCAACCCTGGAGGTGTGAGGCGAGCGTGCTAACCACTAAGCCACCGTGCCCCTCTAATATATCAAAGCTATCCAATAAAAAATGTCAGGATCTTCTCATATCAACTGATATCTAAATGACAAGTAAAGTGATGCTTTATTTCAAAACATAAATGTTTAATTTTGCAGATTCAGATCAGATTATGTACGATTCTTCATATGAAGGAGTTCATAGACGAGTTAAGCACTGAGGAAATTGAGCCCTTTGGTATACAGATGTAAGATTAAGTTGAACATAAGATTTCGTTCTATCGTAATTTTAATACAAAAAATATGCAATTATATATACATAGGCTTAAGGGGCATGACTGAGAAGACTGGGCTTTTAGATGTGCACCCAAGTGGTGAAGTGTTAATAGACTCACTCGTCTGCATGGATTGTCAGTAACAAACACTATTTCTGAATACAATGTTGAACATAAGTGAACTTGTTACCAGAGAACCTCGGGCCAAAGGTCAATCATCAGACTTAAGGCTATATTTTCTGGGCATTTGGTTAAAGTCAAGGGCAGAATGGTAAACTGACCACCACTTGGTGTTGAGTCAAATTTGTTGCACAAGACGTTGACCAGATTTATCTGGTAAAGCTTTCCTGAAGTGCCTTCCAAGTGGCTTGGGAGCATCTGAAAGAAATCTTGATGCAAAAACTGTCAAAGACTTGTAGTGTGTGAAATCTGTAGGGTCTGGTAAATGGATTGTAGTCAATAAAACATTTAACAGAAAGAGATAAATACACGTAAGATAAAACATCATGCATGCAGAAATGATAAATAAAAAGAAGAAGAAGAAGACATCCAATATATTTGATAAGAAAATGTTAAGAAATAACAAGGGATGCTAAAATATTATAATCACTACTATAGATTTTTTTTACCTTTTTAGCTTGTTTTTTGTCATAAATAGTTCTTTTTATTCATGAAAAACCATGCTAACAAATACAACAGCAGTATAACAGAAGGCAAACATTATGTTAGGTGTATTAGGTACGATCCTACCCCAAAACGTCATCCCTAGTGGACTCATTTAAAAAAGACATTTACTGTTCTGAAGCATGGAACATTCATTCATTCATTCATTCATTCATTCATTCATCTTCTACCGCTTATCCGAACTACCTCGGGTCACGGGGAGCCTGTGCCTATCTCAGGCGTCATCGGGCATCAAGGCAGGATACACCCTGGACGGAGTGCCAACCCATCGCATGGCACACACACACACTCTCATTCACTCACGCAATCACACACTACGGACAATTTTCCAGAGATGCCAAAGCATGGAACACGTGAAACACAAAACACAGAGACACACAATATAGCAACGGTAAAAGTACACTAATTATATTACACTTCATATATAAACCCTGTGATAGAGAAAATCTTTAGGAGGGAAAGAAAATCGGAATAAACAAAAAGTAAACAATGCACAGGGGTAAGTCAGTTCCGGGTTTCATGATTGATATGTTTAGAGATTGTCTCTGCAGATGCAGTCCAGCTCACAAGTGTAGAACATTTCTCTGTATTGACTCATGCAAGTAAACAGCTTGTACAGTACTATATCTCGAAATTGTGCTTTGGGGAATCAAGCATGTGTTGAGGAAGCCAGTGTTGTTCAAAAAAATCTTTTGTTTTTTCCTGATTTTTTTCCTGCAAGCTAAATTACTTTATTAGATTAGGCTTCTTTTTTTGTATCATTTACCCACTTCAC
The DNA here is from genome assembly GCF_030014155.1 of Tachysurus vachellii. Taxonomy (NCBI): domain Eukaryota; kingdom Metazoa; phylum Chordata; class Actinopteri; order Siluriformes; family Bagridae; genus Tachysurus; species Tachysurus vachellii. The sequence goes on along the minus strand of NC_083460.1, from coordinate 5,656,394 downwards.
GTTGTGGGATTGTCTACGAAAATCCTATCACGATGCTTCACATTTGCATAAAATGAAACTCTGCTTCACTTTTTCCTTCACCTGATGCAACCAGCCCAGACATCGCCTCCTATTGCCTTAAATCTCAAACTCTCACTGAAAAAAAAAACAAGAAAACCATTTAAACCGAGAAAAATGCTGGACGAAGAGTAACCAAATAAATCGCTGGTGTTTTTAATGCCACATAAAATGAACGATGCATCAAAACGAACAGATTTAAGAAAACGCACCGGCTACATTTCAGATGAAATAAGTCGTAAACAAAATGTCCTCGATTTACAAAAAGGTTGGTTCATAAATGAAGGTGTCCATCTCTGTTTATCCATCTGTGTTACTAAAAATGATTAAACCCAGCAAAGAATCATTTTTCAGGAACAGCTGATGTGAATGTATGGGTGGCTGGCTTACTCATTATTTTGCTATTAATTAGTAATACATCAAACCAGACATCAAAGCACATAACCCTACACAGTAAAATACTGCAAACTTTGATGAAAAGCCAGTCTTTGAAAACTCCTAATGAACTGTCATCGTTTAAAAAAAATAAATAAAAACAGATCAACGGGCACAAGTTCACTGAACATAATAGTCTTTGTGTAGTACAAAATAATTAACGTGTGCTGTCATAAAGCGGCAGCGGCTTTTCATTTGACAAAATGTTACGCCACTTACACTAATTATTTATGTTCTTGCACAAGCTTCACAATACTAGTGTGAACGGATTAGCATAATGTGTATAATGTAGCCTAGAGTTTCTAAACGAGACGTCTTTATATGCTAGAGCGCTATCCCAGCTGCAGCTATAGTCAGCTGGATGTGGTCCACTCAACAGTTCACTGAATGTCTCTGGATTTCCTCAGACAGCACAGACAGTGATCTCTATCTATAAGCACAATCTGCTGGAATGGTGAATTCGGATCAGCGGATGTCTTAAGGTTGAGCCGGCTCTATAATGTTGATCATTAGTATGTAGACAGAAAGACCCGTGGGGAGGCTCGAGTCCATGCTCTTTTGACCTGTCGCTGCACATTTATAGTAATTGTATTTTATACGATCTCTAAGGACTTACAGTGCAAAAAAAAAAAAAAGTGAGCCTGGAGTGAGCCCTGTTTCATTCGAGATCTAACATCAGAGATGAATCATAATTGGCTCATCTGCATCCTGGAACATACATATCGTCATTGATTGGCTTGGATTCAAAGAGCTTTGGTGCTGTTACGTGACCTCTCTCGTAAAGCGCTTAGGAAATTTTGCCTTAATCACCTCCAAGCTGTCATGGATACACACATAATCACAGCATTGTTGAACGTCAGGGAACTGTACAACGCATTACAACAGAGAACAGAATTACTAAAATAAACTGTAGTAGGATGTCTGCTCTCTGTTTTTATTTCATCAGGCATTCTTCAGGTTTTTGTCAGAAACCATTTTTTTTCTGATGCTGCTCACTTATTTACAGAAATAAATCAATCTATACAAACATTGTCTTTACTTTGTTTACTTTGAGATTGCTTATCAGGAGATGACAACCTAGTCTTTCTCTGCTGAAACGTAAGAGACTGAGCAAGGTTTTCATCACCCAGTCTGACTAAAAGAATGCTTTCAAACATGGCATGAAAAAAAAACACATCAAACTTTATTTGAAGTGAATCCCAGACTGATGTTTTCGAATACAGACGAGAACTTTTAGAATTGCAGAAATGAGTTAGAATTGGCTACATCGAAATTAATTAGGTAATTAGTTATGAAGGAATAAAAGACATTGGGGATGCAGTTATAGAAAAATACAACAATGTGTGATTCAGAAGGCTGTTATTACCTCATTCGTTTACATGACATTTACAAGCCACAATTCAAATTATTTTACTCTCCTAATAGCACCGCAATTTTCCAATAGCGCATTGTTTACTGTCGTTATTTGCATTTAATGTTGTGTATAAATCTTAAAACAGTTATTTCCAGTTATTATCTAATATAAACCATATAAACCATTGATCCTTCTCTAGCCTCTGTTCATTTCTCTCTTACTTGAAGTTATTTTGTTACGAAAACCACAAAGCCCTCCATCCTGAAGACTTTTTTAGACAAGTTAAAGAAGCTGCTTTTCATCTGATTGTTATAAAGCACTGACACTGAAGACTCATTTCAAAAATGCTAAATAAAAATCTCCTCACAGAACATAGAACACAGTTTTATATTCTGTGGATCATCTCCACAATTCCCTGTATATGCTGTAAGTATAGAAATGAGAACAAGACACTAAATAAGTGGGATAATGATTTAATTTCACTTATGACAGATGTGGAAAAGCTAAAAACATGATGCTGAGTTTATTATAGAAAAGGTACAAACTCTAACTCTAACACCAATCTCTAACACTAGACCCTAGTCATAACCCTAAACCCCAACCCTAACTTCAATCCTAACCCTAACCCCAACTTCAGTTCTAACCTTAACCCCAATCTTTACCAGTAAACACTTACCCTAACACCAACCACAACTAGAACCCTGACGACAACCCCAACCTTTACCAGTCAACTCTATCCCTAACACCAACCCCAATGTCAACTCTAACCCTAAGACCAACCTAAACTATAACCCTAACCCCAAACCCAACTCTTAACCAGTGTTGTATAAAGTACTAGAAAGCAGTACCTGAGTAAAAGTACAAGTATCGTACTAGAAAAAGACTTTGGTAGACATGAAAGTCACCTTTTAGAATATTACTCAAGTAAAAGTCTTAAAGTATCTGATATTTACTGTACTTAAGTATCAAAAGTAATTTTCTGATATTTAATGTACTTAAGTATTTGAAGTAAAAGTAAAAAGTAAAATTTCAGTGATTTTCGGTAGGCATAAGAGGCACTTCATCCGGTAGGAAGAATCTTTCATTCCAATGTACAGAAACATTTCTTGCAAATATGGCCACAGGTGTATAATGTTATCTTCTTCACCGAGTTCACCACTATCGTCGGGGTGGTCGTCTACGACAGAGGTGGCCAAACCGCGGCTCCCGAGCGGCTCTTTGCCCGGTTTCATGCGTCTCTTACGTTCATATCGAAGTTTGTATTTTTGTCTTTTTATTTTGCGTGTTCGCTTCACTTGAGTTAAATACGGTATTTTCGTCAAACGCGCATGTGAGTGGGATGAAAATACCTCAAAGTTTCCCAGTAGGAGCAAGATCATTTGAGTAAACAATTTGTGTCAAGTTCGCTCTCAAAATGGCAGGGAAAAAAGGTGATGATCATGTGTGCCCATGTGTATGATGTGGCTCTTTGTGGTAACACAGTAAAAAATGTGGCTCTGTTGTGGCTCAGGTTCAGTTGTGCTTCCGCCTCCTTTTGGCAACATTACGCTGAAATAGAGCGTGCGGAGCTGCGTAATGCAATCTAGGAGCAGTGATTCGCCAAACCTCCCTTATTGCAGTTGCAATTTTATTATTTTTTTAAATTTTGTAGTAACGAAGATGCTTAGTGGAAATATAGCGGAGAAAAAATATACATTTTATCTAGGAAATGTAGTGGAGTAAAAGTGAAAGTTGACATAAATTTAAAGAGTGAAGTAAAGTACAGATACGTGAATTTTCTACTTAGGTACAGTAACAAAGTATTTGTACTCCGTTACATTACAACACTGCTCTTAACCTAACCCCAACCTTTACCCCAACTCTAACCCTAACCCTATCCCCCAACCATAACCCCCAAAAAAAAACAAAATTCCTATCCCTCAAATACAGCTGAAGGTAATATAATATGTCAAGCATGAACAGATTTATATGCAACACTAAGGCTTACCTGAAAGCTTTGATCTCTGAATATTCCATCGTCATAGCATTGCACATTGCATACTCCTTTAACAAAACCACTGATCTATCTAATGTGGACTAATTAAATGGTTTGTACAGTATGAAATTTGTGTGTAAACATGATAACGTCTGTCAAATAATGTACAAGCTAATTTAACCACTTGGTCAACAAGGGACTCTGTCTGTCAAATGAGAAAAATAACAAACATGTTTAGCATATTAGACATGAGGATTATTCAGTGTTGAGCATTGTACCTAAAAATGCAAAATACAGAATGGTGTAGATGAAAATAGATGACTTTTGTGCATGTATTGTGGATTTTCAAGGCTGGAAGTCACCTTGGGAATGGTGATTGTGTAAACAAATTAATATCACTAAAGGCCAGGTATTAAATTTGTGGATGTGCTGATGTTTTGTTTTGAGGACATAAAAGGACAAGTTTATTAATATTGTCCAAAGTTGGTTTCATGTTAATATTAATGGGTTGGCGTAAAGTTTCTGATAGGATTGGTTTCATTCAGGATAGCCCCGTCCCATCTGCAGAGCACTGGATGGACTCGCTGAATGGTTTGATGACGATCGACATGCAGCAAAGCATATGATATGAGCTTCTCAGTCACCACCAGATCTTAACTAAATTAAACATTACAGATTCTAGAGTAATGTTTTAGACTCTCTCCAGCACCACCACGATCATCAGAGGGAATATATTTTAGAAGAAAAATGTTCGTCACTCCAGAACAGTGCCAAAGACTTGCAAATCTATGCCAAGGCGAACTGAATGCATTAAGACGGTTTTCCTTTAATTTGTCACCGAGACGTATCGATTTTGGAACTTTTGTGAATTTCGAGTTTCTTTAAGATACAGCTACAGTGCTGTACTGAGAAAATGATGAGACTAAAATGTTTGTCTGGATGCAGATTACTGCTCACACATATGTCCATCTGTTGACCTTCACCGCAGGACAAATTTCTTTGCCTTCTGTTGTAGCCATTGCAGTTCAGTTCCCTCCATGTGGTGACTGATAATTAAGTAATGCACTTTACTAATCCAAGCTATATTTAAACACTAACAACATTTGCATTTGGAAAAGTAGAGCTATGCAAGAGTTAACCCCTGACACTGCAGATCATGTGATCTTCTTATGTGAGCAAGCTTCACTTAGGAGCTATCATGGAGCCTTCAAGTGTCAAAAATCCCGCTGACAGCCACTGCCTCCGTCCTGAAATAGCATTTTAGATGCTGTCAGACCAGAGTCTGGCCATCAGTTGAGAAAAGAGATTGAAAAGTGGCCAATTCCAGCAATGCTGTTATAATTGGATGGAGCTGAGCCATCTGTCAAACTGATCTTAAAGGAGGAACCAACGCTACCCTTGTCTGTGCTGGTGGTATTTTGCAATCACAAACGTAAGGACTTTTTGGGGATGTATGCACATGAAAGTAAGACTGAGTCAGATCTAGGTGGCACTTTTATCTTGCTAAGCCTCTATTACTTCTTTACTAGCTCACAGAACCCAATTATCTCCTTTTCACTTTGGCATTATTAGACTTTGTGCCAGGAGCTACATTGACAAAGAAAGGGACGTGTTCTGACTCCATCTCAGTGCAATGACAGTCTTCCTTTTCTACTCAGTAACAATGTGAGCCTTATCAGCTCGGCTCTTCTGTTTCATTATCCACTCAGCCTTCTGTGTGGAACTAGATGGAGTATTAATTCAAGCTCATCAAAATTTGAGAAATTATGCAGCACAACCACAAAAGATAAGCTACAGGAATGAGTTTTGCAGTTGTGAAATCCAGAATAGCTGTAATTTCTTTGAGTTCTTTGTTTTCAGTTCACTCACTCGAGAACCTAAAGATTACCTTTTGCTAAATATGCAGAATTGGCTGCCATGAGGGAAATCTCGGTTCACTAACACAATTGGTTTATGTGATGGCTATCATTCGTTATTAGCTGTATTCACTGTTGAGTAGCCTTATGTAATGATTTCTTACTCTCAGGACCTGCCTAATTCATCCTAATGCTCTATTTCTGCTTGGAGCTTCTGCACCCATGACACATTCAGCTGGATTCCCCTCAGATTTGTATTTCCCAAAATCATTTTTGCACAAAAATACCCTTGCTTCAGTATAAAATCTCACCAGTGGACTGTAGAATTGGACTTAAATACTTCTGTAATCTTAAACACTGCCCTCTGCTCACCTCAAGACTTGCATTCATAATATATCCATACTAAAAATGATCTTAAAACACTTTGATGCTTGAGCATACTCTTTAATTGTTTTAATGTTAAAATCCCACTCATCTGTGTCACTCAGAAGAGGGTGAGTTCCCTTGTAAGCCTGGTTTCTTGACTCAGGGAGTTTTTCCTTTCTATTTCAGGACAAGGATCTAAATCTACACACATCTGATTTCTATAAAGCAGTTTTATGATCTTGCTTATTCTTAAACACACTACACAAAAAAAGTATTTCTGTAACTAAATTCCGGTTATTGAAGCAGCAGAAATAAACAACATCTCAGACTTCTGTGGTTTGGGTTTGAAGGATTTTCACAGGGTTTGTTGCCTCTGCCTAAAGTCTAGAGGTTGACTCTATCTGCATAAGCCAAATTAGTCACATCTGCGTCTATGTGCTAGCTTATTAGCTAGTGGTGTGTCTAACGAATCACATAAAATGGGTTTACAATGAAGAGAATTAGCATAAATTTCAGAAATACTCACAGACAGAGAGAAACAGACTTGTCCAGAGCTGCAGGTTTTTGTATTTTTTTTTTTTTTATAATTTTAGAAGTTGACTCTGTAACATTCACTTACAATTACTGCCACTTAGCTTGCCACTCTCCTGATGGAAATTAGCAGTTAGCTACTTTAAGCTGATATTAGCGCTGAACATAAAGCATGTCAGAAAGTGCTTTGGTGCTTACTAGAGTACATCCTGACATTTAAAATGATTCATAAAACATTGGCGTATTGAGCTAAAGTAATGTAAATTACAGGTGAAAATCCTGCATTACATTAGCTAATTAGCTAGCATTGATTTGAGCTGCTAAGTGTGTGTGTGTGTGTGTGTGATCCTCTTCAGCCTGATTTTGCTGTGGAAGTTCCACACACAAACCATAACATAAGTTATGGTTGAATTTCAGGCTCCAGCACCACCAAACTGCTACGGGTGCCTGGGCAATGTCCTTGCCCAAATCTGTGCTCTGACTTCCAAAGCCTCCAAATTCCACTGTGATATAATGTAAGCTGTGGCACTAACAAAGACTTTTTATTTTCTACACACTTAAAACTTATGAGGTGTTCCAAGACTTTGGCATACTTCTGAAAATCAGGATGTCCTTGAAAGTGGTTCATATTTTATATTCTCAGTGGACCATTCACTTTGAGTGAGCCGTATATTTGGACATGATGCTAGTCATGGTGTATTATTTTAATTAACTATTTCAGGAATTTTAAGAATGTACCATTTAAGCTCTTCACTACGGTGTAAACTTACCACCTGTAACAATTTAACATCGGATTCTGTTTAGCATTGATTGACAGATTCATGACAATCGTTTCTTCTTATTATTCATGAATATAAATCATATGAAATTCAAGGGTAACACGTGAAATGCTGATTGAAAGTAATGAGATAATCTCCTTCTAAAGTGTTTAAATGGTTTCATTGGATTTTTGCATGTTAATAGGGACTGTAAATAGGTCATAAGTCAGATAAATGATAGATTACATATTCTTCTGTTGATATTTTTAGCAAATCTAATCATATAGAGGTTAGATTGAGGTTAAATTTGGCCCCTTTGCACCCTTTTGAAATATCAAATACCCTCTTGAAGGACATGACTAACGAACTTCACACAAGCTAATGGAGTATTGTAATGGCCTTCAAGATGGCGCAGCAGATTCCCCTCAGGGAAATTAGGAAGGGCACGTCAATGAGAGCATGTCAAATAATGACTAATGAAACAAGGCCCTGTTTCCTCTGCAGTGCACTAACTCTCAGTGTCACTGCACACACCTTGCTTAAAAGAGTTCAAAAGTTACAGTCATGCTGATCCCTTATGCACAGAGAGAACACTGATATACCAGAGCTATCTGCAATAAACAGGATGCTCAGCATGCAGGTGGTTAGAGGATTGTTAACAATGCTTATTTACAGAACAATAGGTGCTTCACAAATCACATTATACTTATGCACCATTATATGTGGATAAATAGTGTGAGTCGTGTGTTCATAGTGAAAATTCCAAGAAAAGTGCACTTCAGGTACCTGGATGATGCACTTATTTAAACGAATAAACAAAGTGTGGAATGTTGGACACTTCATGCACTCTGGTGCGAAAAAACTTTCAAGATGGCTGACGACACTTCATCAACTTCTGTGTGTTTGATATCATTTGCAGTCGGCTGGGAAACGCCTTATACTTTCGGGTAGTTAAAAAAAAAACCTGATGTACTCTACTGCCTAATGTATCAGTGTAGAGTACGTGATTTGGAACACAGCTACTATTTTAATTATAAATGCTTTTGAGCAATGAAGATCCCTCAAGTAACTAAACCATTAAAATAACTAAAAGCCTCAAGTGAATACAGTTCTATTGTACATCTGAGCATTTGTTCTGTGAATTCATCATGCTCCTCTCTGCTGCACACTTGCAGTATTTACACGGCTCACAAAAGCAGCAGGTAAGCATTCGGGCCACGTACCAATTCAATTCCCTATAGCAACATGCTGTTAGCCCTCTACCCCATCACATTAATAACTCCTAGAGGCTCGGTTAATCATGCCATAGGTCTCGCTGCAGCCTGTCTGATATCGGATTGCTTCACATTAGTCCTGAGTCAGCCTGCATTGACAGTTTCCTTCAAACAGCCAACTGTTGCCATTTGTTTTGGCTGTTTTTTGTTTGTGTAGTAAATTACAATGGAGCATGCTGTTATAGCACAATAATCCAGGACGTGGTGATAAGATGTGGCCCAACAGGAAGCAGAGTTGGTGCAACCCTAAAGATTATTTCTAGTAACATAAAGACCCAAAGGGTTTTATTTCTTTAACCATGATCATTTGCCAAGGAATACAATGCATATTTTGACCACACCCTTTTGACCAGTACACTGGTATTCCTTTCCACCAGCAGAATAAAAGTTTCCAATCAGTATAAGCAAATGAATTATTTTATCATCAATCGCTAGTCTGATACTGTACGTGAAACGTGTGTTTTCCCTCTGTTGGATAGCCTTACACAGAATTCTAGTGGTTAAAGATAACAACTTCAGATTTTAGTTGCTTATGAATAAGCACTTGGGGCATCTTAGAGAGTGGAAATGGGTTTGATATCAACATATACTTTGAAGATAGAAACAATTGAGTGGGAAAAAAGAGCCTTTTTTTTGGGGAGCTTTTCTATAAATATATTGTCACTTCTTCTTCTTCTTCTTCTTTCGGCTTTTCCCTTCAGGGGTCGCCACAGCGAATCATCTCTCTTCACCTAACCCTATCTTCTGCATCCTCAACACTTGCACCCACTAGCTTCAAATCCTCATTAATTACATCCATATACCTCCTCTTTGGCCTTCCTCTTTGCCTCCTGCCTGGCAGCTCCATGTCCAACATTCTCCTACCAATGTACTCACTCTCCCTCCTCTGAACATGTCCAAACCATCTTAATCTCGCCTCCCTAACTTTGTCCCCCAAAAGTCCAACATGGGCTGTCCCTCTGATGTACTCGTTCCTAATCCTGTCCAATCTTGTCACACCCAAAGAGAACCTCAACATCTTCAGTTCGGCTACCTCAAGCTCTGACTCCTGTCTCTTCTTCAGTGACACTGTCTCTAAACCATACAGCACGGCCGGTCTCACCACTGTCCTGTACACCTTCCCCTTGATTCTTGCTGATATTTTCCTATCACACAGAACTCCTGACACCTTTCTCCACCCACTCCAACCTGCCTGCACTCGCTTCTTTACTTCTTTCCCACTCTCTCCATTACTCTGGACTGTTGACCCCAAGTACTTAAACTCCTGTACCTTCTTCACCTCTTCACCCTGTAACCTTACTGTTCCACTTCCCTCCCTTTTCATTCTCACACATGTACTCAGTCTTACTACGACTGACTTTCATTCCTCTTCTCTCCAGCGCAAACCTCCACCTCTCCAGGTTTTCCTCCACCTGCTCCCTGCTCTCACTACAGATCACAATGTCATCTGCAAACATCATCGTCCAAGGAGACTCCTGTCTGACCTCCTCTGACAACTGGTCCATCACTATAGCAAACAGGAAGGGGCTCAGAGCCGATCCCTGATGCAGTCCCACCTCCACTGTGAACTCCTCTGTCTGACCTACAGCACACCTCACCACTGTCCTGCTCCTCTCATACATGTCCTGCACCACTCTGACATACTTCTCCGCTACTCCTGACTTCCTCATACAGTACCACAGCTCTTCTCTTGGCACCCTGTCATACGCTTTCTCTAAGTCTACAAACACACAGTGCAACTCCCTCTGACCATCCCTATACTTCTCCATCAACATTCTCAGAGCAAAAATTGCATCTGTTGTGCTCTTTCTGGGCATGAAGCCATACTGCTGCTCACAAATTTCCACCACCTTCCTTAACCTAGCTTCCACTACTCTTTCCCACAACTTCATTGTATGGCTCATCAACTTTATCCCCCTATAGTTGCTGCAACTCTGCACGTCACCCTTATTCTTAAAGATCGGCACTAACACACTCCTTCTCCATTCCTCAGGCATCCTCTCACTTTCTAATACCCTGTTGAACAAACTAGTTAAAAATTCCACTGCTGCCTCTCCTAGACACTTCCAGACCTCTACCGGGATGTCGTCAGGACCAACTGCCTTTCCACTTTTCATCCTCTTCAAAGCCTTCCTGACTTCATCCTTTCTAATCTTATCTACTTCCTGTTCCACAGAGTTCACCCCTTCTACTCTTTTTCCCTCTGATTTTCCTCATTCATCAGCTCCTCAAAGTATTCCTTCCATCTCCTCTGTACACTCTCCTCACTTGTGAGCACCCTTCCATCTCTATCCTTAATAATTCTAACTTGGTGCACATCCTTCCCATCTCGATCCCTCTGTCTAGCTAACCTGTACAAGTCCTTCTCTCCTTCTCTAGTGTCTAACCTAGTGTACAACTCTTCATATGCCCCTCTTCACTCTGCGCTGTAACTCCTTGTATTCCTGTCTATTCTCTTCAGTCCTGTCCATATCCCACTTCTTCTTGGCTAATCTCTTCCTCTGGATACTATCCTGAACTTCCTCATTCCACCACCAAGTCTCCTTATCTTCTTTCCTCCTTCCAGACGACACACCCAGCACCTTTCTCCCTGTCTCCCTGATCACTTCTGCTGTAGTTTCCCAGTCATCCGGCAGCACTACCTGACCACCCAGAGCCTGTCTCAACTTCTGTCTAAATTCCTCACAACATTCCTCCTTTTTCAGCTTCCACCACTTAGTTTTCTTCTCTATCTTTGACCTCTTCCTCTTACAGACCATAAGAGTCATCCTACACACCACCATCCTATGCTGTCTGGCTACACTCTCTCCCACTACCACTTTACAGTCACTAATCTCTTTCAGATTGCCTCTTCTACAAAGGATGTAGTCTACCTGTGTTCTCCTACCTCCACTCTTGTAAGTCACTCTATGTTCCTCCCTCTTCTGAAAATACGTGTTAACCACAGCCATGTTCCTAGTCTTAGCAAAGTCCGCTCCTATCACCACTCTCTCACCCGTGGGAATACTCTCAATCACCTCATCGAATTCACACCAGAATCTCTCTTTCTCCTCTAACTCACAACCTACCTGCGGGGCATAACCACTAACAACATTCAACATCACCCCTTCAATCTCTAACTTCAGACTCATCACCCTGTCTGACACTCTCTTCACCTCCAGAACATTCCTCACAAACTCCTCCTTCAGGACCACACCTACCCCATTTCTCTTACTATCCACACCATAATAAAACAGCTTGAATCCTGCTCCTATACTACGAGCCTTGCTACCCTTCCACTTGGTCTCCTGTACACAGTATATCCACCTTCCTTCTCTCCATCATATCAGCCAGCTCATATTGTCACTAGTAGGCCAAAAAAATACAAATCCTTGAACCCTTCATGGCGTACTCTTGTCCTTTTGTCAATCACAGTGACACAAGCCAATTGTGGTCATCTGTGAGATCATGTATGCAGAGGAGGGTAAATATTGTGAATGTCGTTGGTTGTTAGCCAAAAGTACCACAGCCTTTATAAAAGTTTGTGAGAAAACATTGATGCTAATTCAACAAAAACAATGTTCGCTATTGCACGCACACACACACACACGCACACAAACACATTTTCAGAATCATTTTAATGGACAAAAGGTCCCAATCTCATACATATACTAATTAATTTAAAGTAGCTATTAAATCGTCTGCACAGTCTCTATTTGGTACGAAAGAACGACACTGAAATGTGCAATTATTCACATCTTCTCACACATACATGCCCTAAATCCCTCAGAGGCTGAGAATAAACAAGCTGTGGCATTATGGTGGGTTTTCAGACAGCTGCTCAGCCCCTTTTCTCTGCATCTGCCTGCTCGGGCTCTCACTTTCTGCTCGCGCCTCTGCTCCTCACTTAAATATTACTGACAGGTCAAACAATATACACACATAACAGTACATACTGTATGCATCCACATATATGTAGTATATTTATCACAGAATGTCAGATTAAAGCACATCAGTGGTATCAGTGCTTCACAATGACTTTGGGCAGCTTTATGTCCATGCCTTGAAGACATGCATGGGTTACTGTAACCAACACACACACACACACACACACAAAAGAAGGACATCACACTGCCTCTGTCTATAAGAACTTGGTATGTAACCCTGTGTATGTGTCTTAAACTTTAACCGATATACCTAATTTAATCTGCATGTACAGTATATGTAAAGCTGAATGTATTCTTTAAATCTATTTCTATACCGGTGCATTCGAGCATCCTGAGGTGATGCAAAAGCTCTTGCAATCTTGTGCTAAGGAAAGTCGGTCGAGTGGAAGTGAAAACTGTCCTCGCTTCCACCTCTTCACCCTTCATAACCAGCTATGACAGTAACAGTATGGTCAGTTTAGCTCCTCTCGAACATTTTAGTCACTCTAAAAAACAATTATACATTTACAGGAATGAGCCCATGCTCCTTTAAGACAAGACAGCTCTATAATCCCACTGTCATAGCTGTCACACTTGGGGAAATGCTCACCAGGTCTTTCTTTATCAAAGACCTGTATGTTTTTTTTTTTTGGAACATTTTTTATCTTTGTATAATAAGAGCAATTATAATAATTTTGCTCATCATTAAAATCATGGTTATTTATTCCATTCACAGTGATGGTTGGTCGGGATATTGTAAGAGAGACCTAAAGAAATCCTACTTATTGTTAATATTATAAAACAAATCTGGTTGAGCCTACTAGCACAGGCACAGGGGTCCCATACGAGCATAAAATATTCTGAATACACACAGGAGCAAGCTTACTGAATGAGAAATAGACGAAGCTATTCATGCCTTCTTTAAGTCAAGTGTTTCAAGTCTGTAATCATGCCTTGTCTCCAATGAATAGCAAGCATGGGAAGCAGAAAAGCTGTGCTTGTTTTAACTCTCTTTTTTTTAAACCTCAGGCTTCTGCTGTTTGTCTTTTTGTATAAATATAAATAATACATTCAATCAGTATAAACAAATGAAATATTATTTTGCTCGCCACAAGTCTGTTAAAAAAATTACTTTTAGTGTGAGATGTGTGTTTTTCCTGTATTGGGATAAACTTTCACAGAATTTTAGTGTTTGAAGATAACACCTTCAGATTTTAGTTGCTTATGAATAAGCATTTGGGGCATCTCAGAGCTTTAACTATTTCTTGAAATCGTTTCACTTTGATTAGAATTTACAATGTACTATATGATTTGTCTGTTTAGTTAGAATCTTTAGAATCAGTCTCTACTGATAATGTGTTATGAATAACCAACATATCACATGCAGTAGCCTTGTGTATGAAAATGACAAGTTTAGTAGCTAAGATTTTTTGGTTATCACAACTGTGATACTTTACACTACAAGTTATTGCAACAAGTGATACGTAACACTCCCAAAATAATTTTTACAGAGGTATAGAAAGGATGTGTTATATATGTGACAACAAGCATTTGTTCACCACTTAGCATGTGCTACACTCTGTGTAATTGATTGATGTTACTGTCAATAATAAGCTCATACCGCTGTGGCTCGGGTTTGATTCCCAGGCAAGAACCAACCCGGTCACTGAGGGGTTAACTCTCAGTGTCATTCCTAAGCCTGGATAACATGGGAGGGTTTGCGTCATGTGGATCAGATGATCCGCTGTGGTGCCCCCTAACAAGGATTAGCTAAAGGACAACAACATCTGTCAGGAATAAGCTAGTCTAAGAAAGAAATCAAACCCAGCCAGTATTTACCGTTCTGTGTATTTGTATTAATGATCATTGTCATCGGTTCCGAATTCCACAAAAAGGAAACACAGCCCACTGTACATTGTTGTGTATTTACCTTGTTTGTACTTGAATCAAATTATTGTGGACCTAAATATGTAGAAATAGAAGCTGAAAAGATGCCATTTGTAATTTGTTCTCATTTATGAACCATGAAAAGAGGTGAATGTAAAAAAAAGTGTCGGATCTCAGTGCTCCTCATTCCTTGCAGCTTTCTTTATTAATCGTGTGATGTGCAAACACCTCGGAGGATATAATCAGAGAAACGAACAATGGTGCTTGTGTGACTGAAACAGCAGTGTACGCACACGGCATGTGTCTGAGGCAGGGGGCTTTTATCCCATCGCTCTCTCTCTCTCTCTCTCTCTCTCTCTCTCTCTCTTTTTTCATTATTTGCTGCTTAGTGGGTGTTTATAATCAGTGTGAGTTTGTATGAGGACAGAAATTAGTCATAGCAAATGCACATTTCCCCCTTGAGTTACACAACTCATTGCAATGGCAGCAATTACCTTACAAAGGAAGACACCTTACCTGCACAGTAGAGTTGAATTTTTTAAAAAAACTTACCCTGATTATACACCAACAGAAATATCCAGTGTAATATAAAAAAGTAAGTAGTCTAGGTTAATGCCCAAGAAACTTTTATGGCACAGGAACATTTTCACTCTCATTAAAAGAGCTCCCCAAAATAGCTAACTAGCTAGCTAACATTTAATAGCTCATATTTGTCACATGGTGCAGTCATTGCTGGGATTTTAGTCTAAATTAATATTCTCCTCAGCTTATTTAAGAGTAGAGAAAGAGGTGAAAGAGCACAACATGATTTTAAAGCTAATGTTACACATTTAGCTTGTTAGCATAAACTGTTTTATGCATTATTTTATGTAATGCTGTTGTGTTTTTGGCTAGCTGGCTAATGCTAATGTGTTGGCTAAAAACATGGCTTAGTTTAAGGACAAAATGATTAAGCTGCTTAAGGCTTAGAGGCCAATAATTTTCCTCAAAGACAAATAAAAGAAGAAAATCTGTTCTTTGATCTGGTGGCTGAGGCTCAGCATGAAGTTGTACCAGAAATTTGGGGATAAGTCTTTACTGATTGTGAATTAATATGTTACCATTACAGGGCAACTCATAATGGCTCAGGAACATCAAGGTTTATTTTTCTCCCCTAATTCCCTTTTAACCAAAAATATTATATTTAGCATAGTTTTAAAATGTCTAAAATGGTGCTTCTGTATGAAAAAATGTGAAATTGTTGATGATTTATCAGAATGAAGAAAGTTTTGAGTTTAAGGGAACTCTTCAGGGAAAAATCTCATTGCAGGCAGGAATCTATAACGCTGACTGTTTTAATTTGTCTGTTCAGTTTATATAGCAGAAAGTTATGTATTGTTTCAATTAATTCCCTCAGGTTTTTCCTGTGGTTTATCTACAGGTATCCAACTGCGGCATGGTTTGTTCAGTGTCATCCGAAGTACACACACCTTTCAGTTTCACTCCTTCATTCCACTCCTTTCCTTGGCGTCACGGGTTCCTTGCTCTATTTGTGCTGTGAGTGATGAAGTGGTTCCCAGATCACGCTTTCTCTTTTATTCTCGTCCTTGTGGTTGAGGGCAGAGTGGGCATGGTGGTATGTAAGGTGAGGGCTGTGTGTTGGCCCGTGTGATGTTTCTGCACTCATAGTATAAATCACAGTGCAGGAAACTGATCCCAGGTCTGTGCACTTTTATCATGCATGAGCACATCAGTGCCTGCAGGACCTTTATCCTTCATGGTCATAAAACGTGCATAGAACTGACCTGGTTTTAATAGCAAGTTTTGTCACGGACGCCGGATAAAAACGGACCCAAATGCAGGACAGCTTAACAAAAACAGGATTTATTAAGTTAAAAAACACTAAACAGGACAAAGACAAACCAGACGAAGACAACAGCAGACAAGGACAACAGAGGATTCCGTGCTGCACAAGGCAACGCGGCTCAACTAAATAGTCCAAATAGTTATTCAGACATAAGGGAAAGGTGTGTAGAGGTGGGGAGGAAAATACAATGGTGGGGCAGACACGTGAATAAGGAACATAAACAAAAAGGCACATGGCCAAAGTCCGGGCAGAGTCCTGACAAGTTTCTAAATAGTCTTGAAACGAGGGATTACATATGTTGTGGACCTTTACCACAATTTGTTGTGTTACAACATGGAACTGAAATCATTAGTCAGTGAAGCCAGCAGGAGGCCAAGTGTAACTCTGAAGATGCTGGTGAAATCCAGCTTATAGGGGTGAATCTGTTCTCAGGACAACCATAAACTAAACACTATAGGGTTTTGGCTAGGATTTATGAAAATGTGGTAAGCCATATGGAATCTATGGAGTTTGCCTAAGGGCATTAAGTAGTTTCATTAAATATCTGGTCTGACAACACCAAAGAGCTTTTTTGCCTTTGGCACAAATATTACATTTGGAAGAAACCCAATGCTGCACATCAACCTGAGAAAATCTGTACCACAGTGAAGCAAAGTGGTGAAAGCATCATGTCGAGTTTCATTCTGACCAGTTTTTTTCTCATTATTTTTTTTAATCTGTTGTTTTTTTTTGCAGGCCGCTGTGCAGTTTGTATGCTGTACAAGTGATAGTAAACTCAAGGGTGTGTCTACAACTGGATTTAAAAATTTTGTATAATGGTTATTCAAAAGTAAAGAAATACGTATGGCAAGCTCTTGATAAAGTTGCTGTTCTCCTTGTTCTGAGAGGGTGGGATCCTGCCACGGGGCCTCCAGGGACCTCCGGCTGCTTCCTGTTCGGGGTCACCACAGCAAATGATCCCATCCACATATTAAGCTCCTGAAAAATAAATGACCAAAAAAGCAGTTCAACCACAAGTAGCTCGTTGCTATGCAACATCCTTATAACAAAGTGGAAAGAAATATTCCAATCAAAAAGTGTGACTCAATAAGACTTTATTTGAATTTGGATTAGTGTATAGCTTAGCAGCAGGGTCACTTTTAGCTGTTCAAGTTTGTGTGGTTTTTCATCTCTCACAATCTCAGACAGAAAAATTGGCATTGAAAGAGACACAGCCTGACTGGTTGAAAGGTGTTTAGGGCTTTTCTGCTCAGTACTTGTGTCAGCATTGTACAAAAATACAGTAACATTATCCAAATACTATTTGGAGTTTAACTTACTAAATTTACATTGTTCCTCCAAATCTTAACCTTAGCTTTAGATGCAGTTCAACCTTTTGAATGTATCCTATTTCTATATCTGTTTTTAAGATAATGCTGTATAATGTTGACATAGAGTACTGAGCAGAAAAACCCAAACACCTTTCAACCAGTCAGGCTGTGTCACTGTAAGTAACTGCTGAAATGTATAATGCATTGAAGTATATTACTGTAGAGACTGCAAGAGCTCTTGCACCAACAGTACTACACCTGTCCTTCTTTCTCCCCAACTGCCATCGAAACAGTCACATGCTGGATGCTGAGACACCGTCTGTGTCCTCATTCTGCCACAAGAAATGTCTAAGCCAGTGCTTGGGTTTTGTTCGTGTGTTTGATGTGACACAATACTCCCACAAAGCTTGTGCATAGGTTTTGTAATGGGTTTTATTGTACCTTTGATGTGAAAGCAGCGCATAGTTTGTGAAATTTCTCACTCTTTAAATGGGGTACACACCACACACAAACAAGACAGACTCTTGTGCACCATCCTATTTTTAGTATGGGAACAGATTTCAGAAGGATTTTAAAATAACGTTAACAAATTCCTCCTCCCAAATCTCAAGACATCTCAGACCATGCATGTTCACAGAGTATTTTTGTAGCTGAATAATTTTAGGGTAAATGTGACTCATGGGACAAATGGAACATATTGTTTTGAATCCTTTACACAAAAGACTTGTTGACATGGAGGGATTATTATATTGCACCCATTCCTGTGTTTCTATTTATAAAAACATCTCGTTTGCATTTACATTCTTCACAAATCAGAATTTTGGCCTTCAAGAGTGTGTGTGTGTGTTTGTGTGTGTGTGTTCCACAGTCTCCTGGCTGTTTTTGAGATTATATTATGGGATGGAGGTAGCCAGGAGTATCTGAACACCACACTGCCTGTGTGTCTGACAATCCAGACTATCTGACCAAAAAATCAATGTGTATTTATAACTGTCTGCTGCAGCGGTGACAAAGTAAAGGCCGACTTCACTGGGAGCCTGTATTCTAAGCCTTCAAAAGAAGAGTTCCTTTCTCTCTGTCTGTCTGTCGGTTTGTCTGTCTGCCATGTTAAATAATGGATCTTGAATAATGAGTGTCTAGAATACATGGCCTGTCTGGCATTCTCAGACTCAGTTAATTTGTAGATGACTGCACTCAGTTGGCTGTCTTTAGGCAGATTACATTAATCAGTATGGATGTACTGAATGTTTCAGCCATTTCTTTTTTTTGGCCAAAAAAATGACCAATTTTATGTGAGTCTATTATAGACAATTATAGAAGACAATTATAGAGTATTGTCTCATAGCAAAATATTATCTTTATTTTATATATGTATGTATGTATGTGTATATATATATATATATATATATATATATATATATATATATATATATATATATATATATATATATAATATAATATTTATTATATATGTATATTATTTAGTATATTTAGTATATATGGTTTTATATATAGAAGTGTACATATAGATTTTATAAATAGAAGTGAAGTATAGAACACTTCATCTAGCACTTCCTTCCCTGTTTGTTGTATGTATAATGAAAATAAATAAATAAATATGTAACCTAGTGAACCAGAGTTAATGTATCCAGTGATCGAGACTTAAGCACTTTTGTTCATCGCTCTGGATAAGGCCGTCTGCCAAATGCTGTAAATGTAAGTGTGTGTGTGTGTGTGTGTGCATTTTCATTTTAACAGCGTACTGTAGTACTGAAGGCTACCTTGATGTTTTATACTTTCTTATGTTGTAAAATGTTATGATCTATGCAAATTATTTCTGTGTCCAGTGACACAATTTGTATGCATTACAAATTGAAAAAAAGGAAGACATTCCTGCACTTGGTGTACAGTTTCCTGTTCCAGTTTTCCCCCCGGCAAGTAATTAAATTCAGTTTCAGGCAGGATTTTTAATTACGGCAATTCATTAATCAGTGTATTAAAGCTATAGCTTCATCTCTGGATGTCTTCTAAGCCACTGTATTCTTACTTGCTATTAATTATCTATAAGTCTATGAGAGCAAAGACTGCAAGTGCATCCTGCAGAGTGTCCCAGTCTCCCTGCGTGACCATGCAGAGTCCATGATGACAGATAGCGGTAATGCTATTGTAATGAGAGTGCAGCTAAATGAAGAAAGTGGAAATGAGGAACACAGGACAAATAGATGTGTAGATTTAATGCCCTACAGAATATTAACATGAGTCATAGATGCTCTAAAAGGATATTGGTCTCTGACAGGCATTCCTTTATCACCATAAATACTAGGTTTCTCACAGTCCCCTGGAGTGCTGGTGGAGTAAGTGACAATGACGTACTTGTGAGCTGAAGGCGTGTAAGACACTGAGTTGGGTTTTTTTTTCTGTGATGGAGTTAGCTAATGTGTTCGTGTTAGTTTGAAATGACAAAAAGTACTGTGCGAAAACAACAAAATGCATCTCAGGCGTTATTTGACACACAGATCCGCTGCACCAGTACATCAGTTTAGTGCAGAAGCTTGAAGGAGAGTGAACATGTCTAAACAGTTAAGACACTGAATGTGTCAGTTTTTATCTTGAATTTTCACAGTCAAACTCGTATGCTAATATATTTCATAGAGAAACAAGTAATATGCTAGTTCCGAATGTGATAGAAATTTTTACTCTTATTCCACTGGCCGCCAAAGTCTTTCAGATCTCAAGCTGATTGATTGGATTTTTTGTGAATTTCTGTGGCAGTTAGTTCTTGACTTTGGATGTTTCTTTTTCTTTTTGAAAGGTGGCTTAGTCTGTTTAATAGTTGATATACCTTGATAAGACCTTGAGCTCTATGAAGGTTTTATTCATTTTCATTTCAGGCTTTGTGTAAGCATGTTTTCTTGATTTTCCATTGGATATTAAAATGTCGGTTCATAGCAACGTGTTGCGAGTTTGAGTCTCTAAAATAAACCAGAGCTCTTGTGCAAATTTGGTCATCTGCCAATTCCCATCCCTTAGTCTGCTCTCCCCTAACACACAGTAACGGCTATGAACCAGAAAGGGTGAAGGCTAACACATGCTTCCTTCAAGAAAGCCAACACACAAAGTCAGCCAAATTGCATCTCATGCTGCATCACAAGGTAGCGTAACTCACCCTGAGGAAAAGGCTAGCTTTCCGAATGCATCTCACAGACATGACTGGCTAGTGTCACTGTGACTGACTCCATGATGTCTCCCACTCAGAAAGCATGGCCAATTTTGCTCCTTTTGTTCCCAGCCATGGATGGCATGTTAATGTTGTGATTAAGAAAACACAATCTCATGCAAGGGTGGCAAACCTTACAGCTTTTAATAAAGATACAATCCAAACTGATCTTACCCAACATCAGCAATGATGGAAACAATATAATATCAAAGAAGATGAACTTCTGTACAAATTTAGTCTTTTTTCCAACCAGACACCAAGAGACCTGCAAATTGTTATAATCAGCTGTGAAACATACAGAAATATGCACACAGTAATTACACTTTACTGTCTGATTCTGTTCTGCCCCAAGCATTTTAATGAAAAACACTTCTCAGCCACAGAAGACCACAGAAGTTCTCAGAGTTTTTTCTAGCTTCAATGAGACACATTGAATTTTCACTCTCAGCTAATTATTAGGCCCTTCATACAGTGTTGAACATATGTTGCGGGTTG
Source organism: Tachysurus vachellii (assembly GCF_030014155.1). NCBI lineage: Eukaryota > Metazoa > Chordata > Actinopteri > Siluriformes > Bagridae > Tachysurus > Tachysurus vachellii. Next base: position 5,635,128 of record NC_083460.1, on the reverse strand, counting down.
TTATAACTTTGTAGTTATAAATTCCCAGTGACATTTTGAGACCTTTCCAGTTCCTTGGCCCCAAAAGGTGAACTTACTGTGGGTTTAATGCACTGACATGACTTGCTGTGACTCTGAAGCCCTTTGAGAGGCTGTGAGGGCTGTAGCGAGTGTTGAATTTGGCAATTACACGGAGCAGTCGCCTGGCTGGATTCCCTACAAGATTCAGAGCAGGGTGGAACTATGCCGAGTGATTCAACTTTTAAGTGTGTGCCAAAGCCCACAAACAGCAGCTTTAACATTCATTGGCTCTCAATCCTATTGAATACAAATAACTTGATTTGATGGGTTTTAATCTATACACTCAGCAAATGTATTATTTATTTGGTAAAAAAAAAATCACTTTTGTTCTCCTTTGTTCCCAATTAGTCTACTTTACACTTTTAATTGATGTGAAAACCTTGTTAAAAGTTTTACAAGGTGTGAGCATAATGTCCTTTGTGCAATATTGAGGTCTTTATTCATAGGATTTGGTTCCTTGTCTACAATTAAATTGCAATATTGGTGTTACTAAAAATAATTTTTATGTACCTTTCCAGAGTAATTTGGTCCCAAATAAATCAGATGACAGTAAAGCCACTGGGCATAAATTAAATTCTTAGAAAGTTTATATGATAGCAGAGTAATATGTCTTCCACTGATTTTCAGTCAGTGAGTATCTTCAAGAGCATAAAGGATTAAATTAAAATTAACTCTCTTCGCTTTACAGGTCACAGTAATTCCTGATTTTTCATGGGAAATCTATCTAAGATTTACTTCTACTTTTGACAAATGTTTGTCTTTTTATTAACAAAAGGCTTGGATGGATATAAGTGCCAATGAACATGGCTCTGACTTCTGAGCTGGGTCTTGTGATGCTCTTATATTCTTACGTAATTGCTGCAAAAGGCGTTGAGAAGATGTGTGCAATTTGTCAATAGTCTGGTTCCATCTGCTAGAGATGTGAGCAATATAAACAGTGTATTTAGTGTAGAACAATAGCTCTTTTTGCCCCTGTTTTACCCCATTTCAGCGTTATCTGCTGTTCAGCTGGTGCAACAAATATATCCTCCTTTTACATAATCAGAAGGTCACACATTATCTATTCAGTTTTAATTTATTCAAAGTGAAATGATGGTCTTAGCAGGCAGGCAGGCAGGCAGGCAGGCATGAAGCACACAAACACACATTATGCAGGCTTTGTGCAGGTGTTTCAGAAATGTGTTGGGGCATTTGCTTGTCTGCTTGAATTACTCAGTAGGTTTGATAACTTGTGTTTTCTTATGCAAAATCAACCAGACCTTAAGGTTATTCCTAGTTTAATTGAGAACATTTAGACCTAGACATTTGATAGTATCTCATTATTGCTTTTTGTCGCAGTGTCTATTTATATGCTAATTTCACATATATTTCAGGTTGCATGTATGTTGTAATTGCACACCTCCACCACTTTTTCCTCTCACTCTCATCTCATGTCTCATTTTTCTCTGATCTCCATAGGTGTGTGGTAGACTGATTCCGCAAGAGTGAGGTGGTGGGGTGCTCATGGCTGCCCTATGGGGCCTGGGCTGGCTGGGTGTGAGCCTCACCCTGTTGGCCCTCGCCCCAGTGTGCCAGAGCTGCCCGCCACGCTGTGACTGTGTGGCTCAGCTCCGCTCCGTGTCCTGCCAACGTAAGCGTCTGTCGGGTGTGCCTGAGGGCATCCCAACAGAAACCCGGCTGCTGGACCTCAGCCGGAACCGGCTACGCTGGGTGTCACCAGGAGATCTGGCACCATATCCACGGCTGGAAGAAGTGGACCTCAGCGAGAACCTTATCTCCACCCTGGAGCCCAATGCCTTTGCCAGTCTTCAGGTGTTGCGAACACTGCATCTTCGTGGAAACCAGTTGAAGCTGGTGCCTATGGGTGCCTTTGCTCGCCTGTCGAACCTCACTACCCTGGACCTGAGTGAAAACAAGATTGTCATCCTGTTGGATTATACTTTTCAGGACCTGCACAGTCTAAAACGCCTTGAGGTTAGAAGGACGGATGAATTCTTCATGATATTTTGAGTTTAAATGCCTAAAAACCTAATCTGATATTTAATTATTTTTTATCTTTTTTTCCCACTTTCCAGGTTGGTGACAATGACTTGGTCTATATCTCTCATAAAGCTTTCTCTGGATTGGTAGGTCTTGAAGACTTAACCATAGAAAGATGCAACCTGACTTCAATCTCTGGTCAAACCCTATCCTACCTGCGCAACCTGGTCACCCTTCGATTACGCCACCTCAGCATTTCTACCATCGAAGACCAAAATTTCCGCAAGATGTATGCTTTGCGTGGTCTAGAGATAGATAATTGGCCATACCTGGAATACATATCCCCCCTTAGTTTCCAGGGTCTAAACTTGACATGGCTGTACATTACTAACTCCAATATTACCACAGTCCCTTCTGCTTCTTTTCGCAACCTTGTTTACCTGACATCCCTTAACCTCTCCTACAACCCCATATCTGTGCTGGAACCCTGGGCATTCAAGGATCTTATAAGGCTGAAAGAACTGCACATGGTCAGCACTAATCTGCAAACTGTGGAGCCTCATGCTCTGGGTGGTTTGAGACAAATTCGGGTGTTGAACCTCTCCAACAATGATCTGGTCACACTAGAGGAGAGCTCCTTCCATTCTGTCAACAGCCTTGAAACTTTACGAGTAGATGGAAATCCACTTTCGTGCGACTGCCGGCTTCTCTGGATTCTACAACGCAGACGCACTCTGAACTTTGATGGGAAAATGCCAATATGTGCTGCTCCACCTGAGGTACAGGGTAATATTCTGAGCAGTTTTCCGGACTCTGCATTGTTTGACTACTTCACTTGTCAGAAGCCGAAGATTCGCAACCGGAAGCTTCAACAAGTGACAGTGCGAGAGGGTCAGTTGGTATCCTTCCTGTGCCGTGCTGATGGGGAACCGGCACCTGCAATCATCTGGATCTCACCACAACGGCGAAAGATCACCTCGAAAAGCAGCAGCAGGATCACAGTCTTACCAAGTGGAACCTTGGAGATTCGATATGCACAGGTGACTGACAGCGGCACATACATTTGCATCGCCAGTAATGCAGGTGGCAATGATACATACTTTGCCACTCTGACAGTGAAAGGACAACCAGTGGACCCTGCTCTGTTCGCCAACCGTTCTTTGTATGCGGTGGACTTTAATGACACTGGTCTGAACAGCACACGTGTCTTCCTTAAGTTCACACTTGACCTCACCACAATCCTGGTGTCTACAGCCATGGGCTGCATCACCTTCCTGGGTGTAGTACTCTTCTGTTTCCTGCTGTTGTTCGTGTGGAGCCGCGGAAGGGGCCAACGCAAGAACAACTTCACAGTAGAGTACTCATTCAGGAAGACAGAGGGGCCCACTACCAGTTCCACCTCTGGAGGGACCCGCAAGTTCAACATGAAAATGATATGAAACAACGCAGCCAGGGGCACCCTGGGGGAGGCATAAACACCCAACATAAACGCACAGCTCTGACTCGCAGTAATATCAGAAGACATTTAAGGGACTAATCTGAATAAATTTACCTTGATCTTACTGCCCTTTGAAAAGATGTTAATGCTTCAAATAAGTCACCCTGATTTAATAAGTTAATAAGTTTCTTTTACCTTGCTTGTTTGGATGGTTGGTTGCCATTGTTTTAACATAGCATTGCTACTGCTAATGTTATTGTTATGCAAAATCTAAGCAGCACCTTAGAGCTATATGACCACCAACCAATGTTACAGTTAAAGTCCATTAATGAATTTAATATACATTATAGTGGTTCTAAGGAAATTACATGCAAATTTAAAAAATACTGAATGCACAAACAACATTTGTTATGTTTTTAAATTAAACACCAGTCATGCTATTGGCCAAACAAAATGGCTAAAGGCATTTGAATCATGAGCTTCTGAACTACAAGCCTGGCTTTCTGTCATGTCTGCGATTAGGTGCTGTGTAAGTTGGGACAAGCACACTGGCCGCAACACTGTGAGTGCACTGCTGCTACTGCCATACAGTTATTCACTTAGCAGCATTGTACTATAGTGGATGTAAGCTAACATGCAGCCAGGACCTCAGGGTCTGGTTAGGAAGCCAAACCTTGGGTACTGGCTGCACTATTAGTGGATATACGATGCCTATACCAGGCTGGTGGAGGGATGATATTGGGATTTTTTCTCATATCCTCTCCACCGCCTGGCCTAGGTACACACCGATGACCCATAAGCCTTCATGGGGGGAGGCTGCGGGCATCGGGTCCGTTTGATGTCAGACACTTGCTGTAAGTACATGTCAACAAATGTACACTTAAGCCATTACCGAGCGACACCTGCACAATACAGTTATAGCTTTATTTGTTTACAACACATAGTACTATGCAGGGGAGATGCAAGACATATACAAATTTTCATCAGCACACTTGAGTTTTCTTGTGTTTGCATTTCAGGGAATGGTAAAATAATGAGCAGAGCTTGATTTATTTTTCTATTAAGCTACTGTATAGACCTTTGTTTTAGGTAAATGTCATTCATTAGTGAATATGTTAATTGAGAAGAATGTTGTGTTCATGGTTATTGCCTTAGCTTTACCATGCATTTTCAATTTAATTATGCTAATTACTGTTGGGTTTTCTTTTGCAGGCACTAGCAGTAATAGCATAGTGCAATAACAAAGAAATCCTGGCTTACTGTCATTTGCTTTTTAGACTTTGTATAGGATAAATAATGTAACATAGGCATGACTCTTTTCACTGTTATAACGAAACAGTACTTTTTTAAAGTTAGCACATTGAAAAACTCAAAATAAGAAATCAGATCCATACATAAGCAATTTCAGATTATTGTATATAACATCATGACAATAGATGTTAATTAAACATTAAACACATACATATAGAAGAAAGGGTGATTAGTGATGCTATAATCATCACATATCACCATAATCCCTCTTTTTCTGACTTGTTACTTTGGCGGCCAGTGTGCAAAAGTCTCTGCTTCTCCTACCCAGTCGTCATCCCCCCATTAATCCCTGTTCCCGAACCCCGACTGGGTCTCAATGAGAGAGGGGTCCCTGGCTGGAGACCATGGATGTAAATGAATATCATGACACCCATCTAACCCATGTGTATTTGACTGTAGAAGGTATTTCTTCCTTTATGTTTTCAGTTTGTATGTGTTTTGTACTTTTTATTCTTTTCATTTTTAATGCTTTGTTTTTAATTACTGGTTATTGTACAGATGTTCATGTTAATGATCTGAAGGATGATCTGTTCTCAATACTACTATGTTTCGTTTGTAGCTTTGGTGAGGTAAGAGGGTAAAATATGAAAATCAAGCTCCTGGGTTCCTTAGTTAAATCTTGAGTTTGGATTATTGTCTCTGTGGAGATTTGCATGCTTTACATGTCACTCCAGTTTCTCAGCTTTCGTCCCGACTCCCAAAAACAGGAGCCGGTAGGTGGATTGGCTATGCTACATTGTCTCTAGTGGTGTGTGTGCTCTCCCTCCAGGGTTTATTCCTGCTTAATACCCAGTGTTACTCGGGCTCCACCACCACCCTGAAAAAGATAAATCAATTACTGAAAAGTATTGAACAAACAAATGAATAAATGAATGACTAAACGAATGAAAGTCTTCAATTGGTCTCAGGCTCTTCTGCCAAAAGTCATTTGAGCTGTGACACTGAAACTAATGACAGTCTTTACCTAAAATGTGGTGTTGAGAACAGATTAACAAACCAGAGCCATGAGTAGAATGCTTCTTCTAGGTAAACTCTTTTGCCGCCTCATTTCTCTACCATATTTTGCTAATCTGCAACGTAGCTTAATGTTCTCAGACCTCACCAACATCATCAGCAATGCAATAGGATGAAGTGTGTACATCATCAGTACAGTCGATGTTGTCCTTTTGGCCTGTGACCTGTTTCGATGTTGTTCGTTCGTTCGGTTGTACAACCAGATTCGTTTATTAGCTTTTTGTTAGCGTTAGCTACTAGCCGTGCAGTCAGTCACTGTGTTTAGGTGTGGTGTGGTGGTGGACGGTGAGAAAGGAGGCTCAGCCGGGGATGTGACTCCAAGCTTTCCCGGCATCGTGTGACCCCGTATATCCCCACCCAGTTTTCCTCTTTACAAGACCAGCGGCATCCACAGACACACGTAGCAGCTGGAACACTCTACATCTGTCATGAATATGTCATTGATTTACTGTTTACACTTCAGATTAAGGAACAGAGTGTGAAATGCAGACAGATTGGGCGTGAGTGGGATCTGTCAAATTGCAAAGTGTTTATTAGTAAATGGAACAGCATTGAAGAAAAGGTGAAATATTTTTAGCATGCTTAAGTCACTCTTCTGAAGTGATGTTTAAATACCACGTACTATAATCTTCTTTATTTAAGCTCTAATATTGTGTGGCCAGGTTTGAATTTGTTCAGTAGCTACAAACTTAACTACAAAGCTGCTTGGTCTGTTTAAAAATGTAGATTCTAAGGGCAGGAGAAAAGCGTGACATTTCTGATGGAACAGTATCTTCCTGGCAGTGTTTGACAGTTTTCAGATCTCATCAAATACATTCAGTGGAGCTGCTCCACTTCTGTCACTGCCTCTGTTCTGCCCCCCTGATGAGTGTATCAGCTGTATGGATGATAGACAGACAGATACACTCATTTTTCTTTCTGTCTCTTTTTCTCTCTGCCTCTGAGGACTGGAGCTCTGACACCTGCCTCCCAGACACACACTTTGGAGCAATAACATAAAAAATGGATGTAAATCAGAGGAACGTTGCCTAAGAGAAGTAGCTATTAAACTAAAATATTTTCTCATATTATACAAATAGTAAGAGTACTTAAGCATATCCTGATATGATACTGTTTAGTTGTGCATTTTAATAATTTCCTGCAAAAGCTTACACACAGAAATGCCCAACTTTGACCCATTAAAGGGCACAGAATATTATTAAACCAGATAAAGTAGCACTAGTTAATTGTGCGAAGTATCGTTTCATCCTTTCATGAATTTGCAATAGACATATTATGAACAGATTTTTTTTTTTCTTTGAGCTTTAGAAAGTAGGTCTAATGCTCCCTCGCCCCCTCAACAGTCTGCTCTTGTCTGAACTGTTGCATACACAGGCAACAAACAGAAGACCCCACGGTTTTAGATACTCACTGCTTCATGTCATTTATTTTGCCCATGCAAAGGGAGATTTGAGTTTCGCTAATGTAGTGACATCACAATACCTTGATGAAGGATAATAACACCATGAAGCCATATGTAGGTCTTTAATTCAATAAATCATTCACTAAAACGAACCTGTTTTTTATCAGGCAATACTAATTTTACTGCCAGATTATCACAATATGTGTCTGGGTGGTGGATGTCTTCAGTTTTTGAAGAGACTCATTTTACTTTAAAGTGTATAAAAACATTTATATTTTGCTGATGAACGAATTTCAAAATACAAGCTGTGACAACTACAATACTGTTGAGACTAGTTTAATATACAAATTTGTAACATGATATTAAAACTGAGACTCTGCCGCCATCTGCAGGCGACTATATGTAATCGCATGAATATTTTCCCCTTATACTGTATATGATAATTTACATAAAGCTTATTACCTGCCATATGCTCTAGATTATTTTACATAGAGCAAATTGTGACTGTTAGCTTAAGAAAGATTAAGAAAAATTCAAATAACAATAACACTGATGTATAAAAAATTGTTTAGTAGAGGGTTTAACTCGTTCGGATTCAATTTTAGGAAACAAAAGATTAAATATAGGAACAATTTTTATTTTTTATTTTTTTCAAACTGTTAAAGACCGACTGGAAATTGGATAGGCCATACAATCTATATTCAAAGTGCCATGCTTTTTGGTGACACATTTCTTGTTAATTATTTGTATTTATGACCAATAAATCTTATTAAGAGATTAGGAATTATACCGTTGAAAAAATTTCTCTCTTGTGAACTAGCAGATCTGTGTGATCTATGCATGCCTCTCCTTAAAAACTTGCCAAACACACTTGTTCTTGTGTAAATCTCTTTTCATGTCTTTAAAGCGTACTGCGGGGTTGGATTAAAAAACAAAACAAAACAAAAACATTATCCAGGATTTAAATCCTTATGAATAAGAGCCATAAATATGTGTGCACGGTTACCTGCTGGTGTGATGTGCTTATTTTTAAAAAAAAAGTGATTTTCAGAACTAGGTCTATTATTTAAAAAAAGATTTTTCTCTTCCAATGGACTAATGTGTTTGCTGATATTTAATTACATTTGTTTATTTATTTGTTTTTTTTATTTATTTATTTATTACAGTGTTTTTCTTTAGCCTTAATACTGTCTCAATTCTGACGCACAAATCCAGTGATGACTGGAGTTTTCTTTTCTTTTTTCTTTTTTTTGTTACAGAATATGTCACAGAAATTTATAATATCTTGTGTTCTGGTCTCTGATATATTTTTCACTCTGCCTGCTAATAAAGAAAAAAAAATCCATAATCCACAGTGCCACAGCTGACATGTAGACAAGAAGCTTCGAACATAAAAGGTGTGTCAGATAACGTATCCTGTGATTAGATTGTTTTAATTTTCTAATTTTTTTTTATAGATTTTTTTTTAACTTAAGACAGACATAGTCACCTGCTATATATAGATGGCATGCACTTTGTGTGTGTGTGTGTGTGTGTGTGTGTGTGTGTGTGTGAGAGAGAGAGAGAGAGAGAGAGAGAGAAAGATTTTGGACAGATCATGGTTTTATCTGTACAACTACTTCATCCAACCCCACGGCAGCTTGTTCCAGTCTCGGTTAACAGGTTTTCTAAGCATATATGTGTGTTTTCTACTGTTTTCAAAAAAAAAAAGCACATTGCATTCATAAAAGCATGTTGTACACCGTGGACAGTCTCTTTGTTGTCTTTTGTCCTGTGTGTTTGTGTGAATGTGCACTCTCATGACCCCTTCAGTCCGACCTGCACATAGGCCACGTTCACACTGCAGGTAAAAGTGGCCCAAATCCGATTTTTTTGGGGTCAAGTGACCAGGTCAGACTTCTTCAGGAGTAGTGTGAACACTCAAATCTGGCCCAGATCTGATTTTTTCAAATCAGATCTGGGCCACTTCCATATGTGGTCCTGAATCAGACCCAAATCTGATCTTTTCCAATGTGGCCGCAGTGTGAACAGTCAAGGCGGATTTGATGCGACTTTTACGTCAATCTACATCGACAGTCGTCACAATTATGCGCCGAAAAGTTTTTTTTTTTTTTTTTTTCTTTTTGCGCCGGCGAAAACGTGACACAAACGTGACTGGTAACGTGTGTGTTAAGAGTGTTATATAAAGTGGTTACGTGAACCAGCTCATAATGCTTGCATTGAATACATCACATTATAGCATTACATGATATGTTTGCTTGCACCAGATGATACAATACTTCCTCCATAACCTCGCCAACTTTTTAGCGCAACCGCAACGTGTGACGTCATTGTTATTGTTCGTTTGCGCATGCGGGTCAGTTCGAAACAGCAAACAGTTCACACTGGTAACTAATATAGGCCACATTTTAAAAGGCAATGTGAACAGCCAAACAAAAAAATCAGATCTGAGCAAAATATCCTAATTGAGCATTAAGACTTGCAGTGTGAACGCGGCCATATACACATACTGTATATTCATGTAGCACCTAATTCAAGTTCACACATTGTTGTGAACAAGAAGTTATTGTTCGAGCCTTTTTTCTATTTCACCAGCCAAGGCCATCTGCCCTGCTTGGCTTCCTTTTCAGGAGAAAGGTCCAAACCACCTGTATTTTAGGGAAAAGTGATGTAAATTTTAGTGACGTTAAAATGGAAAGCAGAATTCTAAAATAAGAAAAGTAGTGAGACATAATTGTATGGCGAATCAATGGATTGCAGTTATCTTAAGGCATTAATGACATCATCAGTTTATATATAAAGAGTTATATTTATGTCTGTATTCAGATTTAAACCCATGGCCTAAACCAACAGGGGTCTTTCTTTCTTTTTCTTCATTCCTTCCTGTCTAAGCCAAACCAGAAAAAACTCAAAATAGAAATGTCAGCACTGTCAGCATCTCTGACAGTTCCTCATCGTCAGCTGCATTACTCATGATCATAATTGTCTCAACTAGAGATGTGTACAGAACTGCATTTTTTTTTTACTCCTGTGTGTACAGTTATTTTTTGTTTGCAACTTCCTGCTATATTTTCTAACACACTGACTTCTTGGTTCTTTACTTAAACAAACTAGTTGCCTCATTTAAACCAATAACCAGTGCCAGACTGACCAGGCATTTACTAAGGATGAATGAATGAAAGTTTGATGTTCCTCATGCATTGAAGCACATGTTTGTTAATAAGCTGTATCTTTGTCCTGTCAGCTCTATACCTGTTGGATATATTTTGGATGACTTTTTTTGCTGTGTCCTTCTGGATCCCAATCCTGATGCACATCTCTAGTTTCAACCAGATGCCCTATCTATAAAAACATACATATAAAATACAACATATTATATGTTCATTCCCAATAATGTATTAGGTTACATTGATGTCAAGCACAATTGAATTACATGTCTGATTATAGGACTAGAAGCACCTGAACGACTGGAGCTTTAATGTTGCAGAGCCACTGTGCTGAGAAAGTGAAAGTCAGAGACAACGGCTTTTGTTTTCCAATTGCTTCTTTATTTAATTAACCAAAAACACACAATCGATTTATGTATCAATACTAGTCGTTTTAGTTCGTTTATGTTCTGTAACAGTTATTACTCAGTTTTTGCCTTCTTTAAAGGACACGACACATGAACATAAGGAACTGTACAGGCCCTCTGTACCGATGAGATCAAAACCGAGAGAACAGATCCGAGGAAATGACAATGCTCTGTGTCTTGTGTATGTGAGAGATTCATCACTGGGTCATATGTATGAATGAAGAGATGGAGAGTTAGGTCAGTTTAGATTGTCAGTCCTACAATCTTTGGTTCCCACAGGCACTCTCGTAGTGCAGAAATCATCATGTGTGCAAAGATCATGTGTCTGACCGTCTTACATTGTCTCATCATTCTCTCTACCAGTCTCTCTCTCTCTCTCTCTCTCTCTCTCTCTCTCTCTCTCTCTCTCTCTCTCTGTCTCTGTCTCTTGCTTTTTTTCTCCTTCTTTCTCTCTCTCTCTCTCTCTCTGTCTCTGTCTCTTGCTTTTTTTCTCCTTCTTTCTCTCTCTCTCTCTCTCTCTCTCTCTCTCTCTCTCTCTCTCTCTCTTTGTCTCTCGCTTTTTTTTGCTTAATTCTGAAATTCTAACGCCAATTATAATGCTGTAACTATTAGGACTCTAAAAGTATGTTTGAGTCGCATTCATTGGTGTATGTGTGTGTGTATGTGTGTGTGTGGGGCCTCAGCCCCAGCATGTCATAATTCCTTGCCTACGGTGCCGCCTAGTGTGAGAAACAGAGAGAAACCTGATAGTGTGGATGAGCATCGGTGCATGTAGCATAGGCACTTCTTTGAAAAATAAAGCTGATCTTCTGTCCTATATGGAAAGAGCATGACGGCTATGAGCAAGTTCCTGTGATAATACACTGTGCTGTGATTGTTCCTCCAGGCATTTAATCCCAATACCCTGAGCGAGAGGTGACGTCAAGGAATGACGATGGACAGATGTAGGGTGTGAGAATGACAGAGAGAGAAAAGGGGTGGGGGGTGTTTGCATAGCTCTCTGTGCAAAAATGATTTTTCACTCCTCTTTCTCTTCTCCAGGCACCACACACTTTATAGCAAAACTTGTGAAAAATGACACTGAACTGTAAATTTTGCATGTCACTAGGCTGGGAAGCTGCAATGTATGTTTTTGTAGGTTTAGAAAGGTGAAACATATGAAAGCATAGGTGAAAAATTTGATGGTGCAATATAAAAATAAATGGACTGGGTGTGAGGATTTATACTTAAAAAAAATCCAACGTAAAACTAAATTGATTGTGTAAAATTATGTGAACATCTATGGAAAGTAATTAAAGGTGTAAAAATTGTATTGGAAAAATGAATCTTAAAAATCATACATGATTTTGAAAAAACAAAAGTAGAATCAATAAAAGGTTTAAAAATCACACGTGGAAATAAACTATTTGTCTAGAAATCAGGAGAAAATGAATGAGTCGTGTGTAAAAATCACACATGGTAAGAAATAATGATGTAAAGAATTGTGTAAAAAAAAATGTCATCATGTAAAAGAGTGATGTGTTGTGTGTAGCCAAATGTACAAAGCACCTACTCTAATGTTTTACTCTTCTACCTCTGAGGATAATTACATTTATTCAGTGCATTAAAAGGTTAAAGGGTTAAATTTGGTCATGTTATTCACATTTTACCTACCGAAGATGTTTGTGTAATTCAGATCGATATGAACGGAACATTTCATTCCCAGATGTGAGTATAGTCCTGTTGGATTGTAAAGTGGGAGGTCTTTATAAAGATCAGTGTGAAGGGAAATGTCATGGTGAGAGCGGTGTGTTAATGACTCGTATTTATTCAAGGTCTCAAAGTAAGATTGCTGATCAGTGGAATCACACTCAGAGAAATAAAAGGAGATCAGCACTTACGTTGAAACCTTTAATAAATGGATAATGTAGACAGACCCATTATGTGTGAATCAGAGGCTACAGAGGTGATTCAGAGCAGTCCCTAAAAACCGAATGTTGTGATTTTTATTGGATTTAAAGGTCAGTGTTTAGAGGAGAACTCTGTCATCTCTCTGAGGATCTCTCTCTCCCGGTCTTTAAATCTCAGCCGCTTGACAGCGACTTTTACCTTTTTCTTTTCCGAGCTTTCTTTCTTCTAATTTCTTTCTTTTTGGTTCCTGTCTTTCTCTCTCCTCCTCATTGGAAATTGATTGTCTTCTACCATCACAAAGACACTTGTTTTCTGATTGATTTTCGGGGACCAGAGGAGGGAGAGAAACATGGCCACTGGGGGCTTCGAAAAAACGCCCTCCAACGCTCCACTCCGACTCAAGAAGATGACAACGGCAGGTAGGAGGGGGCCGGCCGCCTGGCACACAGACTATGGGGTCAATAGACAAAAGAGTAAATCATAAATGCAGGAATGCAGTGTGAAGAAAGAAAGAAAAAACAGCGCAACGTGGTACAGAGAGCTGGGCGACCGAGACCCTCCATTACCCTTAGCGTTTCAATTCATATATACAGTTTAAATGCAACGTAAGGAAGGAGAGGCGGAGAAGAAGAGAGGAGAGAATACAACGCATGCGTTTCAACAAGAGAAAAAAGCAAAGCAACAACAAAAAAAAAATGCACAAGAAATAAAACTCAGATGGCCTTTGAATCCATTTTGACGGACATCTATCCCACCCCGTTTGATGTGACTTCATTCCTCCCCCTCTCCTTGGCCAAGACGAACAAATAATCCTGCAGTTTTTCTACACACTTAGTTTAATATCCATGCATAAAAGAATGGTCTGCATCTCCCTAACAACAGAGCTGCTGTTTCTGGATTTCTTTTTTTTTCTTTCTTTCTTCCTTTTTTTTTTTTTTTTTTTTTTTTTTTTTAAAATATCAGAATCACTGGAACAACACACAAGTAACATTATCTAAACAGAAATGCAATTGCGTATATGAATTCAAAAACAAAGTACAACCCAAAAATTCTAAAAACTTAATCAGATTTGCTTATAACATTTCAGTGATGGTTTTCTCCATGAAACATTTCACATTTCACGCTTGATTCTGCTTTCAACCTACGCTCCCTTCTTCCCTGTACCCTAAAACTTAAACCTTTGTCTTATTTTGGTATCATTTAAATGTATTAATTTTGTCCAGGCTCTATCTGACATGAAAAGGTAACTCTGCAACACATTTACAGGTCTAACATTCAGGAAGTCTTGCCTTTAACTAAAATTAAGGGGAAAAAAAATAATCGGTGGAAGTTTAGGAAGCATGCTACTGGTATAAAACCCAAATCATAAATGGCAAAGCGAAAACGAGATTACAGAACAGTATAAAGCTTCAAGTCACAATATTTCCAAAACTATTATTTAGCAATATTCATCATCTTTAGTTATCAGTACTATCCTTGTTATTGTTTCATTACATAGCCTTTACATTAAAGCTTTTGAGGTATATCAGAATTTTCATTGTCAACACATGCCTGCCAGGTTGTACCACCAGCCGAAGGACACGTGATTGGCGTAGAATTAATCAGTAATCGGATGGGATTTGGCCAGATGCTTATGATTGTGATTTTTTTTTTTTTAGGAAAAAAAGGCATATGATTAAGTTGATCACAACACCACCAGCACACATATACACACTCCCGGAATACTGTAAGACACACAAAAATAGCTCTATTGGGAGTGTGTGTGTGTGTGTGCTCGGTTGGTGCCTTAGAAGCAAAATCACACTGCACACTTAGCAAATCGCTCCTCTGTGATCCAAAACACTTTTTGGATGGTTAAAAAAAGCACCCATTTAAATAAATACATACATACAAAGACATATGTCAATAAATAAATAAATTATGAAATAAATACAGCAAACAATACAGTTTAACATTTTCTACTAAAACAAAGTGCTTCTTTATCAGAATGGAAAGTGGGGCCTCTAATAGGCCTAATAGGACACAAGAATTATGCTGTGTGTGTGTGTGTGTGTGTGTGTGTGTGTGTGTGTGTGTGTGTGTGTGTGTGTGTGTGTGTGTGTGTCCAGAGCAATCCCACCCGTGGTTGAAGGAAAAAGGCACTCAACGTATACTGCATAGGAGCCACCTCCTTCACCGTGGCATAATGCAGTCTGACTGCTCTGTGTGTAAGTGTGTGTGAGAGAGATTCTGTTTGTGTGCTATATTGTAATAAAAAAGAAAAATTGTCGCTACATTAATATGATGCAGTTGTGTTTGTGTATGTGTGTGTATGAGAGAAATTCTGTTTGTGTGCTATTGTAATAACAAGGAAATATTGTTTGTCGCTACATTAATATTGTGTGTGTGTGTGTGTGTCTGTGTGTGTGTGATGACATGGAGCAATGGAGTACAGCAATAATGAGTGTGGTTTGGTAGAACTGGCAGGCTGAAATATCTTTGGTATCAGTGGCTGTGTCCCATGTGCCACTATTATTCTGTGAGGTAGCCGCACTGGTTCTCACTACAAACGATGTGTGTATGTTCAGATTTTTTTTTCACATTTTGACTTTGAAACAACATTGTTTAAGAACCTTGCTTTTTTTTAAAAAAAAAAAAAAAAAAAGAAAGAAAATAGAAAGAAAGAAAAGAAAAGAAAAAAGAAAGAAGAAGAAGAAGAAAAGAAAACCTCTGAACCTCTCTGGCTCTAGCTGGCTCTAGACTTGGTCACTGATTTTGATTTTTGTGTGTGAACTTTTCCTGTTTGATGCTACAAATATAACTTTGGCCTTTTCATACAATACATTCACACTCTAATTTTAAAAATGAAAATTTCAGGTATGTTGATGACAGCCACTAGTGAACTCAATGTAATCCAGCATCCAGCCCGATGGCATGCAGTTATCCTTCTGCACCCATGACACTGTTACAGATCTGATCTCAGAGAGGTTGAAGTTCAGAGGTCGCTCCAGTTTCAGGAGTCCATATTTTCACAAACATTGTCCTGTTCCGGTATACACAATAACCCATTTTTCTGTCTCTGATTTCGGCAGTTTGTCTTTCTCAGAGTTTGTTTGTTCCGCAACTTCATTAACAAGGTGCTTCTTCACTTGTAGTTTATGCACAACAGAGCACAAAGAGTTACATTTAATAGAAACTTTGTGTCTATGGTACTAAATACCCGCATCATTATTATAGAGGAAAAGAGAGAAAGAAGAAGACATGTAGGGTGTAAAGGAGGTTGGAGAGTGGGATGGGGAAAAGGAAGGAAGGAAGAAAGACAGAAAGAAAGAAAAGATATTTACATTTCATATTTTTGGTATGGTTTTAACCTTGTGACGTTAATTCAACACATTTTCATGTTGAGAATGAGCGGCCTTGCATGATTTGTCGGTTCCTCTGTTACTTTAGAGACTGGAGGGAGGGACGAGAGGGGTTTTTTTTGGGAGGAGACAGAGTGGCTCGGAGCCACACCATCCTCCGTGATTATCATTAAGGCATCTGTCATTGGCACTCAATCATACAGTGACATTTTACCTTCACGTTTGGCCACTAGACACTGCCTTCCTCCATGCAGAGAAAAAAGCAAGCAGCAGCTGAACTCTACCCTACTCCCTCTGATTCATGATTGTTTCTTCTTTTTTTATCTTTGGTAAATCAAAGAGGAAAAAAATCCTTTGGATACAAATATCAAAACTCATGCAAAAAAAAAAAGGAGATTATTTGGCATTTGGGCTTTGTGAAACTTTGGTTGGCCCCCATAACACTGGTGAGACTATCAGACTGCAGGAGTTGGAAAAGAAAACTCGGAGGTGGATGTTGGCTGTTGTCCAGGAGATGGCGCCGTTGCTCTGTGCATGTGGACCGCTCTGCCCGGCCCCTTGGCGTGAAAAAAATGATTCTGTAGGCGCCGGCTCAGAGGACTGATTGATTCTTTCCCCATCCCCTTTTGTCGTTGTGCTGAAGCAAGAGCACGGCGCCACGCTGGCAGTGAACAAAACCGAGACGCGATCGAGAAAATCGGGACAGGAAACGTGGCAAGAGAATTTAGACGAGTGGCGCGTCTGAGGCATGATTGTAACGCGCAAAACTCCATTTTCGTGTAAATTCTCACAGCCAGTCGCCACGACTCTGATAATCAAAGATCAGATTTGTACAAAAAATGAATATGATTAAAGATTTTGAGCAGAACTACTGATTGATCACAGCTATAGGGGCACGCACCAGGACACTTATTGCCATCTCTCCCTTATTTGTTACTATCTAGAGACAAAAACAAATCCTGGTTCACCTGGTGCAACTCTAAAAAAATGAAGGGCGGAGAGAACTGAAGGCTTGAGGCTTAAATATCAAGCCTCCCCTCAGACCAGGCCTTTGGCCTTCTTGGACAAATGACATGAAAATGAGAAATGTCATTGAAAATAACTTCCATTCATTGCATCCTAAAGTGAATTTTAGATTCTAAAATAAAAACACACAGGCTAAAAGACAGAGCCCGCAGACACTCCTATCACCAATCACGGGCGTCTGGTGTCCAACAACCAGGGCATCCAGTATCAGCCATGCCCAGCCAAGCAGGTTTCAGTGTATGAGTTTAGATGGACGTTCAAGCCTTGGAGAAGGTGGTGGCTGAGGTGCCAGGCTGCCCAGGGCTGGTGCTGGGTTCTTCGTGCCAGCGGTCGACGCAGCGACGGCGGGCATTCATGAAGAAGTTGCTCACGGTTGAGAGCTCCAGTCCGAGCTGTTGCGAAATGGTGAGCTGCATCTCTTTGCTGGGCCGCTTGTTCTCCTTGAAGATGGCAATGAGCGTGCGGCGCTGCAGGTCGGTGAAGACCAGCCGCTGTTTTTTGGGCGCCAGGTTGCGGTCTTTGTGCTGCTCCTGCTCCTTCCTTTTGCAGGCTAACACAAAGAACAAGAGAGTCACAGACACACTGAATAGAAATACCAATAAAGCCACAAATCAAAATATAGATTGCTGTGTGGTCATGTGCATAGAGCTGATGAGGAACGAGAAATGAAATAGAAACCATGCTGCAGTGAAGGCAGGTGGAATCAGAGGTTAATTTGACAAAGTAGCCCTTAAAACATTTAAAGCAAATCTATATGCACACTCTTGAACCTTTATATTGTATCTTTATTCCAGGACCTTAAGAAGCACTGATATGTCTTTATGGTTACACCACATGCATTTTTCAGGTAAAAGTTACATACAAAAGAGTAAAACCAAGAAATGTACAGTTGCGTACCTGTATTTCTAAGAAAAGTACATAGGGGTTGGGGTTGATTTAATATATTTACAGTAAATATTAACAGTATATTTAAATATTTACAGTAATATTTGATTGCTGGTTGGAAATGTCTTTGGGTTTTTAAGTATTTCAAATATTTTTGGTGATCTATTTTTTGGGGGGGAGGGGGTTAATATGCATTACTATATATGCATATAGCTTATGGCTTTTGGCTTAAGGCTTTTATGGCTTTTTTTTTTATAGGACCTGGTGGGTTTGGTCTAGTTAAATCATTTGTGAACCTTCTTTGAAGTAAAATATTTCATAGAATTCTTCATTTAAAAATACATTTTCAAGTAGCACCATACTCTAGAGTAAAGAGTAAAGACAATTCTGCTAATATCTGTCAAAGTACACTGTAATAATCACAAATGTGTTGTTTATTGCTAATATTATCTAGGACTGGTATTTCACATCATATCCCACATCATCCTCATCCTCATCCTCTTTGTGACATCACAACCTGAGCTCACTCCTTTACGATTTCTATTTTTTTAAGGAAAAAACAGAGAACATATTTTATGCTCTTTGTTTTCTTTATATAGAGACAGCCATCCACATTTTTAAAATCCGTTTTTGAGTTCAGTAGTCCTTTAATGTTCGATTTTTTCCGTCGGAGGTGATTGCCTGAAGCATGGAGAGTAAAATGTAAATGTGTATCTGTGTGTGTGTGCGAACAGGTTTAATAGGAAGCTGTCATCCTCGGGGACTTATATCAGAGAACCCTCGAGCAAAATCCACTATCCTACTGCAAGCTGTTTGGACTCATTCAGAGGAATTACATTCATATGTAAGCTAGTGCTTCCTTTTAGCCTCTCTAACTCTACAGATGAGACCGACAATATGGCAACAGGACTCTTTATTATCCAGGAGTAATGTGTGGAAGATGGCAATAAACTGTGATCATTTGCTTTTTAACGGCGCTGTTATTTGTCTACACAGCCAAATTATTTTATACAGGTTTTGTATAGTGCCAATTAAAGGTACAAATGCAACATTTAATGCACTTGCTATTTATTTGTGTTTTATGTGCTAAGTTTTTTTTTCCTAACTCGGCGCGTGGCTTTGCATGCATTATTATTTAAAAATGTGCATGCATGGTATTGACAGGATCGTCCAGTTTGCTCGGTGTATACTTTCATCACTTTCTCGAAAGCATCCATCACCCTTACCCGTGCACGCTCTCTTCCTTCTGTCTCCCTTTCTCATTCTCTTCCTGTCTGTCTGTCTATCTGTCTCTTGCTTCCTCTTATTGTGTGTGTGTGTGTGTGTGTGTTGCGGCGAGGGTTCCCCCAGTGAGATTGTGCTGAGAGTGGAAAAGCCAGGCCCTAGCGCTGTATGTCTAATTACAGAGAGCCATGAGCCGATCGATCTCTCCTACACAGTCAAATCAGTTTACTGCTGCCATCTAAAGCAACAGCACACTCATCCATCATTTTCATATACCACTGCACATCACTTTCACACACGCGCGCGCGCACACAGGAACACATACACATGTACACACAAGAATGCATACTTAAACCACCTGCACTACAGACAGGAAAAAAGCATCGGTGATTAAAACACTACATCAAGCATTAATTTACTAAACTACAAAATGCTTGGTTAGTCCATCTACATAACATTTGTCTTCTTGTTTGTAGGATGTATAATTCTGCAGCATGCACATCAAAGGCACATCAAATTACAAACAGCATTTATTTGCATCCACACATCCATAGGCTTGCTCAGCTACGTTTATTCAATTTTAACGCAATTAACAGCTTAGCATGCACATACATATTTAATAAGCATTTCATGTTTTAATTTTTGTAAACTTACAGACCTACAAAACCTACCCAAAATGCATAATCTATCAAAAGGACGACCTATTTTTCTGTCTGTTCTTTTTGCTATCGAGCGCGAGACTAGCACCTTCTCGCTCTTTCCCACGTTCTGCCTCTTGATGTCAGTCGTTCCGGTGCGGTTCTCGCGCCTCACCGTGAGCGGGCGCGCGCTGGGCTCGGGGGGATCAATACGGGTCGATCGCGCGGGAAGGGGGCCCTGATTGCTGGACCACGTGCGCAGGAGAAAACGGGGGAAAATCGATCATTGCAGCTTTTAGGGCCACAGCCGCGCGCAGACTGAAAGAAGCAAAGACGCGCATTTCTGCCTTACACATTAGAACTGAAGCTATAGTCGTGAATTCCATAAAGGAAAAAAAAATCCATCCAACGTGTTCAAAACAACGAGGACACATACTGCCGTAATCGGCAACTCGAGTCCACATCCAGATGTGCAGGCTTTCATTTCATATAGCCTTTCATTGTATTTTTCCTTTTTGCCATTTTTCTTTTACAAAAAAGATCACCACGAGGCCGTTTCATGGCTAAGTGTAGAATAAAGACCAATATGGATGTAGGCTATGATGTGCAGACTGATGCAAAATAACAGGCGTACCTGTCAATAAAATTCTCCCCATAGTCCAATTTCACGCATAACCTAGCCTATTCTCCAGAGTCACACAGCTTTCAACGGGTGCGTTGCAG
The DNA here is from genome assembly GCF_030014155.1 of Tachysurus vachellii. Taxonomy (NCBI): domain Eukaryota; kingdom Metazoa; phylum Chordata; class Actinopteri; order Siluriformes; family Bagridae; genus Tachysurus; species Tachysurus vachellii. The sequence goes on along the minus strand of NC_083460.1, from coordinate 5,614,622 downwards.
TTGCCTGCTTAATTTACACAATGCATAATTACCGCAAAAGCTCTGCAGTGCTATACAGTGCATTCAAAACTACCGCATACTGTCTTAATAAATGGACGTGTAAAGTGGACTGACTGTCCCATATTGACTGCACACCTGTGGTGCTCCTGTTTAAATGGACACAGATGATCACTACAGTTGTAGATTTAACACAGCACGCGTTAATTCAACACCATGCAGTTATTTATTAAAAAATAAAAAATAAATTATAACCCGTCCAATTGCTTCATACAAACTCAGACTCCAGCAACATGATAAAATAAATACAAACAATGTGTTGCTACTGTACATGTGAATTTGTTATTTACATATTACTATTAAATTGAACGTTATTATTAATAATACATTAGTCATCAAATATCAGTGTTCCAACCCTTTCTTTTTCTACAAACGTCTAGGCCTAAATGTTGAAGCCTGATTTTGATATCAGCCACATTTATAAGCTCTCATTGGTTTCCTCTTATTTGTAAATAAACACTGGAAATCACGCAGGCCATAATATATTATAGCCTAGTTGTGTTAATGGCTAGGAGCCGAAGAAATGCAGCTTGTATTTGGAAAATAATTATTTTTAAAAGCTTTTAAAACGTTAGGTCCTAGAAACATTAGCAGTAATTTGTTTTACAATTCTGTGATAAAGAATTTCTCTAGAGATACATGCAGACGTTTAACAATGCAGTTCAAGCTGCATGACGTAATTCTCTCTCTCTCTCTCTCTCTCTCTCTCTCTCTCTCTATATATATATATATATATATATATATATATATATATATATATATATATATATATATATATATATATATAACACTCCTAATGTTCCTAAGAATGTGTTTTCTTTTTGTCAGATTGCATTCAAATAAAGAAACAATGCAAAATATCCTAGGTATCTGCTATCTGTACAAAACGAGCTTCTTGAGTTATAGAGAAGGCCTAAAAAATATGCACATCCCTCTTAGAATGTATATGTATAAATTTATAATTTTTTTATTTATTCGATATGTTTCATCTATTGAGAAAGCAATAGCCAAATGCAACTGGTGAAACTCAGGTTCTCTTTTTCTCTTCTGTCAGAGTGGCGTCCTAGACAACAGCAGCAGCAGCAGCAGCAGCAAAACTGCATTATGGTTGCTCAGGTACGTCATTTGGACGCACAATGCATGCTATACGCTATAATGCATTGTGGGATTTCATGGGTAAAACGGATCAACTTTACTACGTTTTCAGTAATAATAAAACGGCAAAACGTTTTTTTATCAAAGCTGTCAGCAGCGTAATGGATTTACTCCAAGCGGAGCTAAATAATAAGAAAGAAATAAACAATCAGAATCAAATGATTGATAATCAATAAGGAGGTGGGGCTCAAAAAGAAAGTTTATTTACTGCTCCAGGCGTGAACCAAGCATTAGATTCAATATCTTTAGGCTATTCTTATGCAACAAAGAGTGTAAGAATGTTCTGGATTTCCATGCAGTGGTAGGTATGGATATGTGGCCCACGCGCAAATCCGTTCCGGTCGACGGTTCGAGTTTTCTTACGAAGCGATAGTCCGTTAATATCGATTGAGCTGCGCTTTAAGACCATTTCATGGGGCATTTCTTTAATTCAGTCTTCACCCACCCGAGGCCATGCCAAGCTTTCTCTGGCTCCGACTCTACTGACTCAATACTCTATAATGTAATGAGCGAGTGTTGGCACTAATATACTGATAATTTAATACATAATGTCTGTTTTCCTTAACCAGTCATTTACTTTCAGGCGTTTTCCACAGTACGAACAAATGTGCTTATTTGTCTTCCCTTATGTCTATTTTTCTCTAAATATATGGGTCTTTCCTAAAGTCTATAAGTTCACCTATACGCAGGATATTCAAAACAAACAAACAAACAAACAAACAAATAAACAAATAAATAAATGTGTGTTTCTGTCTGTGTGTGTGTGTATGTGTGTGTGTGTGTGTGTGTGTTAAGGAGACAGAGAAAATTCAAAATCACAGCATAACAATACAACAATTAATAATAATATTATTATTATTAATAATGATAACAACAACAACAATAATAATAATAATACTTATTATTATTATTATTATTATTATTATTATTATTATTATTATTATTATTATTATTATTATTATTATTATTATTATAGCAATGACCTTATTGTTGTTTTATACAAAGATTGTAACTGTGACTACATTTTATAATGAAATAAAAACATTTATTTAGTCCATTTATGAGTGTGTGTGTGTGTGTGCCCTGCTATGGGTTGGCACTCCGTCCAGGGTGTATCCTGCCTTGATGCCCGATGACGCCTGAGATAGGCACAGGCTCCCCGTAACCCGAGGTAGTTCGGATAAGCGGTAGAAAATGAGTGAATAGTCCATTTATTTACTACATCTTTGCCCGAGAATAAATAATAATTATATATAATAATTATATAATAAATAATTTTGTTACGATTTTGATGCAAAATCTGACAAATCAAGCACAGAAAAAGATTGAAAACTTGCTGGAATTACATTTCTATAATATGAAATGATATTCATATGAAAAGTGAATTCACTTGAGAAGGGAATATAATAATATAAATCTATTGGCATCTCTCCGTCTGTGTGTGTGTGTGTGTGTGTGTGTGTGTGTGTGTGTGTGTGTGTGTGTGTGTGTGTGTGTGTGTGTGTGTGTGTGTGTGTGTGTGTGTGTGTGTGCGTGCGAGTGTGTGTGTGAAGCCCAGAATGCTTTCCCGAGACATTCACAAATGAAAGCCTACTTTGTTCTTGCCTGTTTGCAAACTACATTTTAATTGCCCGAAACTGTTTAGTTTCGTAATCCAGTGGTAATCACACTTATTGGTATGTTATCACTAAGATGGATGGAGTTCTCTATGGTTGTAGCCGAAAGCAATATTTTATTCTGTTCCCTTGAATACTGTGCTGTACTTTTAGGCTATTTGATTGCTGTAATAGCATTTTTCGTGTATTGAACTTTATAAGGTAAACAGAGATAGCTGCTTTCCCTGCCAACAGCTCAGATGATGTGCTCTGAACAGGGCTTAGACCAACTCAATATAGTTCATGAGTAGTATTCTGATAACTTGACAGCTGTGAGTCTTGGACAATGCACTGTGCTAAGATATTAGCACAAGCTTATATTTCTCTAATTTCCGATAATTATAATTTCCTTGACGTTACAGGTTACATTGTTTAATTTTTTTTATTAAATACAAATAAATAAATGCTATAAAAGAGTGAATTATTGGGCAGTTTAAAGCTTATACTTTTTTATTTACATTTATTTATTTATTTATTTATTTATTTATTTATTTGTTTGGTTAGTTAGTTAGTTAGTTAGTTAGTTAGTTATAATGATCTAATCAATATCTTCCTAGTCTGTGCGTTTCAAGTCACTTACAAATTCTGAACCATTTTCACAGCTTTATTTGTACAAATATTTGTGTACAAATATTTTTGTGTCACGAGCTTTCTTTTTTCACCAGTTTAGTGGAGGACTGTGAAATAGACCGAAATTCATCCTCGTTTTCCATCATAGTTCAAATGTGTAGGTATTTAAATGCGAGGTCAGGACGAGCAAATTATTATTTTTTACTTTTTTCATTTATTTTTTTTTAAATAGTACACAAATCGTTCTCTAGAGTAATTACTTTGTAGTGCATTTAATGCACCCCGAAGCCACACGCCTACTATATTCTACATATTCGGTCGCATATCGTTTCACCTTTATAGAAACCATGAGAAAAAAATGAGAAAATAAATAAGGGTGTTAAGTGTTTTTTTGTTTCGTTTTTTTTTTTTTTATTTAAAAAAATACACGAGTAGATCGAGACGAGTAGTAAAACAAGGAAAACCAAAATCTTTAGAGGCTTAGAGATATAATCTCAGAAAAACCTTACAATATGGAATGATATATCTTTTCTCCTTTTATTATGTATAGAATCTTTAACCTTAAAAAGTGCATATATCGTACCTTTTAAAGTTTTACTTTCTTTTTTAAAAGCTAAAATACAAACAAACCATATTATTCTGTAATAACCATATCTATTTTGTGTTTTTCATATTTTTTTTACTCTGGGATTGATTGATTCATTATATAGTGTATTTCACCATTAAATATTAACTATAAAATGTCATTGCAGTCCATTAATGTACCATATATCCAAATTTCCATGTGATATACTGCATATTAAAGGTACAGAGACCCCATCGATAAGCAAATGTACAGTTTGAGTGGTGTTTTTCTCTATTTACTGACCGTGTTTGTGTGGTTTGAATGCTGTACCAAGTAAACCAACCCCGAACAGCAGTTTATAGGCTGTGTTTGCAGATAAGTGAGTAGTAGCCTGTGTAGTTCTCAGTTTGGGACACATTCTGAGTGTTGGTTTGAGAGAGAGAACCGAGGCCGCGATCAATAACTAACCGCAGCATGCAGCTATAAGCGCTCGGCTCAGAATCGATACACAGGACCGATCTTTTGTTTTTTTGGGATGTGGTGAAAAGAAGCTATCCAGAGAGTTAACTGCACTGTAACTTCAATAATAAATGTAAAATTTGGCTAAATTGCAGAGCAGTAGTAATAGTAGGTTACACAAAGTTTGTTGGGAAATAGAGCAAAGGTTTTACTTTACAAAGGTGCAATTTTACACTGTTCTTGTGAATGATTCACAGTTATGTGTTTACTTTGTGTAAAAATACTACTTAACATGTGTTACCTTTTAATTCCAGCAAAAGAAGCTATGATGATGGACGCTAGAGAAAGTCTCCATGGCCAAGCACTGCATCCACTTTATGGGTGATTTAAGCGTTAAGTCAATTTAGCTCGTCAATACATTGATCAGATCCTCTCAGATACAACACCAAGCAGGAATAAAAGCTATTTCCATTCAAAAGATGAATTTTGCACCGTGTCATCCTTCATAACCCGCACACTGGACAAAATAAGAGAGGTGGAATACTACAAGGGAAACTGATGATTTCACAAAACAGGAAGTATTAGAAACGTGTGCATGTTTTAAATGGCAGTAGTTTAGTTTAATAACATTACTGTTTACATACAAGCCATTATTACAACTATTATTGGTGAAAACAAAAGATTGAAAAGCTATAACAGCAATTATATTTTCATACCTTTAATTTGTTTTGTAATAGTAAATTGTATAAAATAAAATACGAACATATTATTCTTTATGTAGGGATAAATCTATATCTATATCTTATATTTTATTATTATTACATGTAAGGTCAATTACATGTAAGCTTAATTTCTTAAGCTTACTTATTTTCTAATAAATAAATAAATAGATAGATAGATAGATAGATAGATAGATAGATAGATAGATAGATAGATAGATAGATAGATAAATAAATAAATAAATGTTTTTGTGTTTGTACACACACACACACACACACACACACACACACACACACACACACACACACACACACACACACACACATATATATATATATATATATATATATATATATATATATATATATATATATATATATATATATATATATATATATACATATAAATTTACATTTTGAAGATGTGGCTAATATTTGTTAGGCATATTTTATTATAGTTAATATGGGCTGTGATTGACTCATCACAGGGCATATTATGAGTTTAAAGTATTTTTTAATACGAGTATAAACACGGCACCATGAAAACACTCAGACCGCTGGAAAATAAAAGGTGTAATACTAATAATAATTCATTTTGCTAGAAATACATACATTTTACACAGTCAGACACACACACACACACACACACACAGCATTGAAAATGCCTTGTAAAGTGCAAAACTATGAAATAACTTAAATGAATTTACTTACCAAACTGTGATGAGCAAACAGCTATATCTAGGTTGTTGCTGCTTACACTGTGCATAACTCAACACAACTCATATAGCAGATGATGTCACACTTTATTAACCATTAATGCAGGTTTGGATTGCTTAAAAAAAAATCAGGCCTTAGTAAATGATAGTGATTTTTGACACCTTTTAATTTATGGGTTAGGTTAAAATTATGAACAACACAGAAAGCAATGAACTGCTAAATAGTTACATTTAAAGGGTTAAATTCATTAACCCGAATGCTAAAGTGAATTTGGTAATGATGAGGTCCATCCGATGGAAACTTCAATGTATAAATCCAATACATTTGCAGTGATTTAACCATTTGATTCATGCTTTTCTAGTTAAAACTCTCTGACTATAAGCGAATACACTACAGTTCTCCTTTTCTATATGATCAACTTCCACATTTCCTCAATGCTCAGTTCGATGCAATTGAGATGTATGGCCTGGCACCTGTTCAGCGTATCTAAGGAGAGAGGCCTCTTCTTAACATCTCCACACTAATTGGATAAGAGACAGTGTGGGAACATTACACAGTAAGTTTGGCCTTTAGAGAGCGGTGTAATAGAAACCAAGCATTCCTATATTTCAGGTCAGGGGCAGTTCCTCTGTGTGCACACCGTTTCCTAACTGCTCACCAAAATCAATTGCTCAGTGGACAAACATCTGACGAGCCAGATCTATCGCGAGCAGCTCAATTAAATGCCATTCATAGACAGATGGATTGATCTGGAAGCCGAGAAGTGAAAGATCTATAACAGATCTTATATTAATCCCACATTATACTGTTAGAGCCCTTTACCACCATCTCTGTGGAACAGACTGTGATGATATCTTTAAATTCTCTCTTAGACTTAGGTGCGAATATGTGTATATTCCCTATACTTTACATAGCATTTGCTTTGTTTTTAATTGCTGTGTGTCAGTGAAGCCTATTTGCTCTGTTATTACTAGGTTATTACACCTAAGTCAATAAATCAATGAGTTTATGTCTATTCATTAAAATCAAAGTAAGGGATTTAATTTATCAAGCCATTTTTGTTTAACTCATATATTTTGGTAATTTCACATTTACTCTTGAAGTATTGATACATCATTAATCGAAGTCTAGTATATGTTTTTGCTCTCAAGTGTACACTTAAGTGATGAAGTGCAATAATAGGAATTCTAAAAACAAACAAATAAAAAGTAAGACAAAATTATGTGATAAATATTTAATTTCAATTGTACTCTATTATGTGGTAACACATACCATTCCAGTGATGCATAATTGTGTCCAGTACGCTACAATCCTGAAGCGTGTGAGACAGTAATTAATGCTTGTTTGCTAATGTGTAAGCTGAACCAGGCACAAGCTTGACATGAAGTATTATATAATACTTCCAGCGTTTAAATATAATGTAATGCGAAAAGTAGATCAGCATTATACACAAAATTTCCAGAGAAACTAGAATAAAAGTCTGTTTACTGTACTTTTATTAAAATGTACACATTTGGCCACTGACTACTTATTAACATATTATTCATGAACAAACTAAGAATTATTCAGTAACTACTGTGAGTTGTTAGGACAGTGAAGAGTCCTTGGTCCTTACAGTCATTACAGTCCCTTTCATTCATTCATTCATTCATCTTCTACCGCTTATCCGAACTACCTCGGGTCACGGGGAGCCTGTGCCTATCTCAGGCGTCATCGGGCATCAAGGCAGGATACACCCTGGACGGAGTGCCAACCCATCACAGGGCACACACACACTCTCATTCACTCATGCACTCACACACTAGGGACAATTTTCCAGAGATGCCAATCAACCTACCATGCATGTCTTTGGAGCGGGGGAGGAAACCGGAGTACCCGGAGGAAACCCCCGAGGCACGGGGAGAACATGCAAACTCCACACACACAAGGTGGAGGCGGGAATCGAACCCCAACCCTGGAGGTGTGAGGCGAACGTGCTAACCACTAAGCCTACAGTCCCTTTATTAGTTGTTATTGAGTTTGGTTTTCCATTCATACTCTCCCATTATTTTATAGAATAAACGCAGATAGAGCAACATTTTTGTTCTTAAATCTCTTGTTGTATAGTTAACGTGTTAGTTGTAATATATAATAATTACATGGTGTGATGCCTGAGATCACACAGAAACTCTGTATTGAGGAAAATAAAGCACTACACATGTAATAAAAGCTTAGAGAGTGTAAGTGTATTTCATATTGTTTATGTCTTAGCAAACACATTTATACTTGACTGTTCAATGATTAATGGAAGCCTTTATTATATTTACCACGATGTCTGTGGCTGAATGTATTCAGCTGGGGGAATGTTTTCTGCCGTCTTTCAAATAGAATCTTCTCTTTTGTCTGTGTGTGTGTGTGTGTGTGTGTGTGTGTGTGTGTGTGTGTGTGTGTGTGTGTGTGTGTGTGTGTGTGTGTGTGTGGAAACCAAAAATCTGTTGGTGGGAAAGTATTGTGAGCAAAGACCCCTGCTTGACTGGTTGCTGCTGCTGGCTGTTCCTTATGTGTGTATGTGTGTGTGTGTGTATATATGTGTGTGTGTCTCTGCTTGGCTAGCTGCTGCTGGTGGGAGCCCCAGAGATGGAGGGAGAGAGAGAGCAGGGGAAAGGAAATCAATACAGATTCAGAGTCAGAGATTCAAGTCAGATAAGCCTTAACAATATATAGCACAGGCACACTCTATAACCCAATCACATACACACTCATAAACACACACGTAGCGTACACATGCCCACACACGCACTTTCACAATACAACATAGCAACACACTTAGACACACACACATTCACTCACGCACACACAATGCCTCCCATGAGTGCTCCTGTCTTGCTCTCAGACATACAGTACATCTCAGGACATACAGTAAACCCGTGTGCACATCACACACGCGCATCCATATGCATTCGATATGCAAACGCACACACCCTATGACCCTGAGCACAATACATGCCTCTCTCCAACCTTCAAATACCAAATGATTACAACCTTGAATGGCACTGTACTGTATTTGCTGACGAACACAAAATGATAATGAGCGTAGCATGTAAATGAGAGAATGCTCTCTCTGAGGCTATTCACATCTTCCACACGCACTCACACACACCCCCAACCACACCCTCTAAATACTCCTACGATTCAAGAGTGCTTGGCCCAGATTCTCAGATTTTGACCTGTCCTGCCATATATCTCTAGCAACGTTAATGTTGTCTCTAAACATTCACCGCACGTTCCACTTTGCTTACCGAGAACTGACTTGGTTACAGCAGCCACAACCCTCGCCTCCCTCCCCGCCTTCCCCTCACGCTTATCAATTATTAACGCCTGAATCGATCATTTCAGCAGCTCGCCTCGATCTGCTGCTTTTCACAAAGTCAAATCTCTCCCACCCTCAATCAATCGCAGTGCCCCGCCGTCTGCTTTTATCTCGCCGAGCACACATTTCTTCGCGTACGATTCGACGTTTTGGAGAGTTTGAAGCATATTTACATTCATTTCCACAGTTTGGAGGAGATGAGAGGAGATACCAAACAGATTTTTTTTCTTTTGAACTGAAAGAAGCAGAAGCTCTGTGTGTGTGTGTGTGTGTGTGTGTGTGTGTGTGTGTGTGTGTGTGTGTGTGTGTGTGTGTGTGTGTTTGTATCTTATTCTGGCTCCTGACATGAGGCTATTTTAAAACTAGACCAACAGGGACTGGCTCTTTTTGTGTTTAATGCATTTCTACTTATAAACACAGACATCTGGATATACATTACACAAATGGAAGGTGTCTGTTTCTATTTAAGTCTTTTAGATGATGAGTTTCTTGGCTATTATGAGTACTTAAATGCTTGAAGACATACACATTTCCTTATAGTATAACTGCTGTAATATATAGTAATTACTGAATAATACACTTAGGTGTAGATGAGAGAATATTTAAATGTGCAATAATTTAAAGAACAATTTTAGAAACGGGGCTATTGATTTATGAGAATAAAAAAATATGTCCATGGATTTATTCCCATAATCCTGTAACACAGATGTTATTTAAATGCTTCTATTACATATGTGAAGATTTCCAAAGCTCTAGTAGCCTCCAATGCATGTGGTGATCCATTTATGTCCATGAAAATATGTTTTGTGTGCGTTTTGTGTTTTCAAGCAGTGAATCAAATGGACAGATTTTGAGAAAAGAAAAAAACTTAAATGCTAGACATTATTGGTTAGCAATCATAGAATGTCTTTGAATTATATAAAAAATATATTGCGTTAATAGCTCTGTCTATCTCACACACACATATTTATATACACATGATTAGGATGGACATGAAATCCTTTCAATGCCCTCTTTTTTGACAGGATTTTGCCCTACTGAACATTTCACTTCAGTGTCACTGGCTAAACCTCTCATCAGCATCGTACAATATCAGTCGTGGCATTATTGTTATATTTCTGCATTAGTAAAACTACTCAATCAACAGATCTTATTCAGTGCTACTCTGGCACTTGTAATAGATGGCAGGCCATTTTTTTGTGATGTGCTGCAGAGAGAGAAGCAAGAGAGGAGAAAGGGGGGATGGGAAGCTATGTTATTGATCTCTCATACGTGCAAAGCCAGGCAAACATATGAGAATGACAAAGCCGCAGGAGCAGTATGAGCTTAAATGGCGCTATGTGGCCGGGCAGAACGGGAGCGATGGAGTCTTTGATTCTGTCACTGCCAGCGATTCTCACCAACTGCTGACTTTCACTTTTGGATTCAACTTACATTTAATTATGATATTTCCTGAGACGAGCAATTTGATGTATTTGCTTCACTAAAGCTGTTACCTTGCTGCTTGTTATTCATGGAGAAAAGGCACAGATATTGCATGTTAAATTGCATTGACTTTAAATCATCCCAGGCTGCATAACGAGACAGTACACTATGGGATGAAATTATATTATAAATTCATATGTCTGCATACAGATACGCATTCAAACCCTGACGCATGCAGGGCACGCTGAGACAAAGGTCAATGTTTTCTTCCTAGACTGTGTGCAAGTAAGGGTCGCATTTATTTACCTGTATATCTTCTTATGTCTAATTATATCCAGATTTGTTTAATATACAGAAAGCTTCGGTGATTCCGAGTGGCCGTTTAGCTGATTATCACATCAGCTTGTTCTCGGTCTAAATGACTCAAATCCTAAACCCTGTTTCACATTATATTCTCTGATCTACAGCAAAATTGCTTGTAAGACAAAAAGTTCTGCCGAGGCTGTCTTAATTAAATCCTACACGCAACTTGACGTTGGCCTGCTTCAGGAAGGCCTTGTTATGAGAGTATGGAGAGCTCTTGTAATATCTCTCTAAGCTATAGCTTATTGTGCAGAAATGCTGGACTTCACCCAAGTACTTTTCTACCAAGCCATTTTTTTTCTTCTGCAATTTCAACATTGACTTCTGAGAAGAATAGCTACCACAGGGAATAATGCTAACATTGCTTATAATGAATGAAAGCTAATAGGGGCCTGTTAGCACATGAGCTTAAGCTGAAGGGTTTGTAGTACTGCTCATACAATGACAGGTTGATCTCAAATATGCTTTACCTAATAACTAGGGCTAGATGAATTCATTTAGCGGGCCCTTTTATACAAAACATAATCAGATAGACAAAGTTTAGCTAATGTGAGTAAACACAAGCAGTAGTTTAGTATTACTAAAGAGATTGTTATAAAAAACTTGTACAAGATTAACTACGCACTCTGACAACTAATGTTAAATATTATTCAGACCACTTTAGACCAATTTAAAACAATATTGTAGACACTATTGGAAAGTGAAGTATCCTAACAACAAGCGACTTTTTAACGTGTTCTCACCTAGATGATTGAACCCTGTCATCTTCATGACCTTGAAGCCACAGAGTGATAAAAATACTATAATCAAACCACTGAGATCCTGCATGGGGTCTTCACAAACAGGCTTTTACTATTTCACACCATCACACTTCAGCCTGTTCAGACTTGTGGCCTGGAGAGCATACAGACAGGCATAATTCTAGTAGAAGTGTCTTAGGTTCAGCAGGGAGTCAGATGTCTGAGTTGGTGCGCTCTTGATTTGTACTACACAGGTGTAGCTTTGTATCCATAACTGGTAGATAGTTCAGTAGCATGTTTCATTAAAAGAAATAAGATCAGATCCAATCACGTCCATCACAAAACTGTAACTAATTTTTTTTTTCGCTTTGATTGCTATACTTTAACAATTATTTCTTCCTAGGTCTTAAAACATCTGTTATTTCTGTTAATGAATAATTTAATCATTATGGATGAGAGGGAAAGAAAGAGAGAGTGTGTCTTGACTGTGCTGAGAAGCAATTAATCATGGCTATCCATTAGGCATTCAAACGCGCCCAGATTGGACGTGTGTCCACGTGCAGGTCACTAATGCTGCCCTCCCTAACCACGAGACCCTGTCTCAAGGGTCCAGGAATGGGCAATCCATACCGCCTCCACAAGCCTAAGAGAAAGAGATTCCAATCTTGCATCGATTGGGATCATAATAAATTTGATATTATAACCCTAACTCTATAGAGTGAAGTATTTCACCACAGCATGCACTGTAGATTAATAACTCTGAGTTGATTTCAGTAGAGAATGTCAGATGAATATGCATCTGTGGATGGAATAGTGGGATGTAAAACAGATGGGGTTTCAGCTACATTGGCTGTGGAGGCATGCATTTTAAAAGCTATTACATCCCTTTTCTGCCTACTTATGCGATTTCATAATCACACTGGCACTGACAAATGTGACCTTGTAAAAATAGATATAATTTGGAGTGCTTTTTGAATTACTTTTGTTGCATCAAACATTGATTCAAATTCTTATATTTCTCATTTACATTGTTTTGCTTGCTTTCACTGTCTAGCAGTTGCAGAATTCATTGTTTGACCGATAAATGGATGTAGAGATGTCTAAACGGTCATTGAATTTCCCATAGCCCTATTGGAAAGCAATATTTCCGTATGGTTTCATGGCACAGCATCTCTATCAACCTTTTTTTTTCATTTTTTGAGATTTAGTTCTAACAAAACTATGTTTATGACTTTATCATATTAACCTGTATTCATTACTTTTTACAAAAGCTTCCCAAACCTATATGAAAAATATCTTCACAGTGAGATTAAAGGGTACTAAACTGTATCTTTCATACCTCTACCATTTGTACCATTTTTACCTTACCATAAAAATGATTTTAGATATATAAATTGACTGTAATTCGTTTTAGGGTTAAGCTTTAAAGGTGCCTGTTCAGGTGAAATATACCCCCGAGGATTCCATAAGGAAAGGTCTGAGTGTGTACAATTCCACCTATTAGTCTCTGGAGTCATATGGCACAGGCTAGCTGCAAAAAAATTTTTTAGTTACATTGTATTTTAATATTAATATTCAGCATAATGACTTCCTTTACTGAAGTATGGCAAAAGTCAAAATGGCAACCCCTGCGCAGTAAAATCCAAATCCCAGCATTTGTCATAAAATACATAAATGAGCGTGTCACGATTTAATAGGAAAGCGTTAAAACCCTAGCGAACTAAATTAGATCCGGAGAGCAGCAGTGCGGTTATATCTGTTCTTCCACTTCACAATCGAGTATTGATTTGTGCGCTCCATTTAAAGGGACGCAGCTCTGATCGGCTGGAGGTCACGCTGGATCCCAACGTGAGGCGAACACTCAAAAGGCCTGAGGTGGGATGTTTATTTTGTCCCTATAGGATGCACTAACATTGGCAGAATATTTGGGGTTAGAAGACCAAAACTTTCATGCGTAAAAGGGGAGAAATAAATAAACCGGAGGTCAGCTGGTGCTTCATAATATCCTGCGCATTTGCATCATTTAAACACAGCTAATAACTGGTCGTTCAAGAGCTCTGAAGTAAATGTGTTTTATTAACAATAAGAAAATTAGAAAGGAGAAAGGAGGAATTAGCTAAATGAGACATATACTGCTTATTCCTGAAACAAACAAACAAACAAACAAACAAACAAACAAACAAACAAATAAATAAATAAATAAATAAATAAATAAATAATTTCAAAAACGAAGAAATAAAGAAGAAGAAGCTGACTTTTTTAAAGCGGGTTCACAGTTCAAATCGGTTAAAATATTGAGATTATATTCCATTCTGAGAAATTACGCATGTTAACATTATAAGCGCTACATTGTAGAATGGCCAAAAAGAAAAGCTCAGAGAGCGCAGAGAAAGAACAAAAGACAATAAATGAGATTATAATAAATAGTCTTACGTAAATAGATGCAATAATCTGACAACGAGATATTGACTATTCTAATAATAACGATAGAACAATAGCTACATTTGAAATCACTCTCTTTTTAGAAAGCACACATCGAGAGATACTCGTGGCTCAGGGCCCTTAATGAAGTGAAGGAGTTTACTGTACACAGGACCTCACGAGGGTTCGTTTCCGGTTGACTGGAAAGGGGTGCATGCGGTTTAACATGGCCGAAAACACAAAAAGTGACCTTTGCAGGAAAGCCCACTGTGCACGGCCTCGGAGAGAGAGAGAGAGAGAGAGAGAGAGAGAGAGAGAGAGAGAGAGAGAGAGAGAGAGAGAGTATCCCCCATCTGTTGTGGGAGAGAGCGGTCTGTACACACTCATCAAGCCGCTGACAGGAAATCGTTTCTTAAATGTCTGATGGCCATCCAGTTTAGCACTCATTCAGAGCTTCTCTTTTTCTGTGTTAAATCTTTAAAAAGCGCGAATAGGCCTCAGTCATGTGCAACTGCTTAATTACACACTCAGCAAAATCTTAAGCACTGAATTAACGCCTGAGTGTTAGATTAACTCAAACGGTTGCATAGAATTCTAATAGTCGTTATTGTGTGTGTCCAACTGAAGTGGACACACAGAAAGCCTACGTGGTCATTCAACACTGGGAATTTTACTGTATTTGTGGTCTGTGTCTTTTTCCTATTGTTTTTGTTTGTTTTGCTCTGTTCTAGTTTTTGGGGTTTTTAAAAGTGCCGAAATTTATTTAATCAGCATTTAGCAAGTGAAGGTTTTAACAAGTAAACACACATAGGCTCACTATATCATATTGTCGGCCTTTTATAGAACATAAATACAGGAATTTATATATATATATATATATATATATATATATATATATATATATATATATATAGTATATATATTATATATATATACACACATATATATAGTAAATCCTGAATAATTTGCTCACTTGTATTACCGCAATTAAATTAATAAATTGTTTGGAGTTTATTAGCTTAAAAAACGTGTTTCGTTGTAAACACTTGTCTCTCTCGAGGATTAAAGTGTAAACATAACATACTGAAGTCACTGGACTGGAGGATGTAAATAAGATAAGCGGTGACATGGTGAGCAGATATGTAGTGTTGCCAGATTTGTGAGTTTTTAGCTAAACTGAAAAGCTACTGGATTGGGAAAAAAAAGTATTCTATTTTTTGTTCCTTTTAATTCTAAATTTTCATTTGACATGTGATGTAGAGAATTTGAAGGAGATATAATCTGGCAACGCTGCAGATATGCTATCGTGGTATGCTATCGTGACATTATTTCTGTCACATTCGGCGTTTTAACAATGTGGTCATTAAACAATTGCAAAACTTACAAACGTGAGCGCGCACTCACCGGCCAACCTGAGCGCGGACATCCTCTGAAACTCGGGCTCCTGTAACCACTTCCACATCCTCCGGAAGGTCTCGCGCCCGGATTTCAGCTTACTCCAGGGCTTCGGGTTGCGCAGCAGGTCCGACAGGGTGCCCTGCGATCGGCACAAGATCCTCTGCGCGAAAATGGCCTGCGGGATGCTGTAGCGCTTCAACTCGGCCGTGATGCGCTGAGCCACTTCCTTCGTGTTGATCTCCTCCACTTGGCCCGAGCCACCACCGTTCCCGCCAACGCCGTGCCCGCCTGCGGCCGCGTGCCTCTCGCGCTCGCCCAACATGGATCCGTTGGCCTGCGAGTGCAGGTGTCCGTGGGGGTGCATACCGTTCAGGTTGGAGATCATGCCGTGTCCGTGGCCCCCCAGGCTGCGGGCTATGTGCTCCTCGCTACGCGAAAGCATCGCCGCATGCGAATCGAAGCCACCGGAGAGCATCTTGTCGTTGGCGAGGTGCGCGCTCGGCCCGTACGCGGACAGAGCCTGCTGAGAGTTGTGCAGAGATCCGAGCCCGTTGGACAGCGGCGACAAGGGCGGCGCTATAGCGGTCATGTCTTTAGGATAGTGTCCGTACAGGTTGCTGACGGAGGCCAGGCCGCGGTCATCTCGCATGAGCGTGAAGCTTCCACTCACGTTGCCCGTGGCGAGACGCTGGTGCGCGGCGTGATGGTGCGCGTGCGGGTGCGGGTGGTGAAACTTGTCTGACACGGTCGAGATCGGGGGAAGATGCTGAAGCGGAGTGAGTGTCGTGTAAGTGTTGGACAGGCTCATGCCTGACTCACACATGCTCATCGCTGGGTGCAGGTGGCCCGATAGTGCTGGTTCTGGCCGGTACTCGCCGGCGGTGCCCTCCAGAATAGAAGCCATGCTGGAGACCATCGCTGAGCGCCCGTGCGACACCAGGTTCCGGTGGGACGCTGATGATGATGGTCTCCCGTGCGACGCGTTCATCAGTTCTCCCGCTTGCGAGTGCGAGACGCCATGCATGTTGCCGATGTTCTCCATTGTAAGTTCCATATTGAAGAAACACTGTCTTTCTGCCTCCCTCCCTCCCTCTCTATTTCTCGCTCTTTCCCTTTCTTGCTCTGTCACTCGCTCTCCGCACAGCGCGCTCTCTCCACAAACCTCCCACAGAAGCAGATTTCTTCTTTTGTTTTCTTCTTCTTCTACTACTTCTTCTTTTCAGGAAAACGATTTCAAAACCAATCCATTGATTTCGGAGCGTCGACGATCAGTCAGTCGAGCATGATGCTGTAAACACTCGCTCTCCTTCTTCGCCGCCTTCACTCTTTCAGCAGGGTCACTGTGTGTGTCTATGTGTCTGTGCGTCTGTGTGTGTATGCGCGCGCGCGCGTGTGTGGAGTGGACGATGTACGCGTGCGGCTCATTCACTGTGCAACAGCGCTTCTACCGAGAGACTGGAGCTGGGCGCAGTGTCCGCGTCCGAGCGCGAGCGCGGTAAATCTCGCGGTCACGCGCACGCTGTCTGTGGTCCTGAAGTCGCGCCTTTTCCACCAATCCAGTGAACGATCGCATTATTTGTATGTATGCGCTTTCTGCACCAGCATCTGGTGAATCTTCTCACTTTCTGTTTAAAGGTATTGTCACGGTCAATCACACGTTTGTGCATAAATATATGAATTTAGTATACTTTCCACAGAAATTTAGAAAATGTGAGTATTCTGCCCAAATGCATATAATACTGAATATGAAAGACAGCAAAATTGTTATTGATGAATCAAACTAATTTTGAGCTAACTCTTAGGCTATACATATTCCTACACCTATGTCTAGTAGGTTATATACCATACAGGCCAACTCAACAATGAGGAACATTAATATTGGATGCATTAAAACTGTAATAATTATTTCACTGTACTGTACGTGAGTTCTTAATAGACATCATTAAAGGGCATATATACAGACCAAATATGACATTCTGAATTTAACAACGGATCGTTCATTCATTTATTTGGCAGTTAAAATCTGAGCCACGAAATATCCTTTTCAGTAGCCTGATATTTCTTTTTGGAGAAATGCTGAAATGTGTCTTAAACGGCAAGAGTGTGAAAGCTTGGCCTGTTTGGCGCGAGGAACGCGCTCTTGCTTTCCGTGGTCATCGATAATTCAGATCAATATATCGACTGACACTGATTAATGATGTTTTCTGACCCGGGGTGAGGAGCAATCGTGTAGGTCAGAAAGTTGGGAGCAGAGAAAGGAGTGAGAGCGCAGTGCAAAAACGGACAGGATTTGGCAAAGCGGACAACCAAGGTAAACCCAACACCACATATATTTCTGTGGCACTGTTCTATAATGTTGTTAAGTGTTTGTGAATATGTAACACAACTGTATTGGTGTCAGTTCAACACGATTAACTCGGAAAATTATTGAATTATTTGCAGGTGCAAAGGCTATTTTAGGCAGCATCTAATTGTGGCCTAATTGTAGTGTAAGCAATGATGTAAGATGCTGATGTTTGGGTAAATATTATTACAGTATAAATATTAAATTAATATCTAAATATTAAAACAAATGTTTGGCCAAACAAAACATCTATCATTGTCCAGTATAATCTCTAGCAGTGAACTTAAGTGCACTAAGTTGGTGTAAGCGGCCTGGAGATGTAATAGCCGCACTTTAGAGCTGTCTCAGTGAACGGTGCACACAAATGAGCGCCGTGTCTTCTCGCTTTAATGTCCTTCTATCGATGAGCGCCTTCTATCGGAAATAAATTACGGTTCCCGTTAACTCCGCACGGCACAGCGAAGCGCGAGCTCGGGCATCGGCGCTCTGACTACACAAGGTGATGGATGTTCGCGCCCGCTCGCCTTTAATTCACCTGCACTTATGCACACACAAACTCTCTCAGTTTTAAACGGGTGGGTGGAGGGGGCGTTTCGACTGTCTGTGCACTGCATAGGCCTTTATGTTTTTCGTTGCCTTAAAAATAACTTAGTAAAACTTTTTTTAAAGCTCCTATTAATCCGTGGCTGTGGATGAACTTTCTAAAATTTCCAACTTTCTGTTTATAGCTCTACATAATTTTATTGATCTCCTTTCTAAGGAGTAAACGCAGTTATGGTAAGTCCAAATGAACTTAAATTAGTGTATATCTGATTAAACACTGCAGGTGTTAATTCAACAACATGGTTTATTTTGCAGAACTATGTTTTACAATTAAGTGGTGCACATTTATCATGCTAATATTTTCTTCCTTGCATTGAACAGGCCTCAACAAACTGACAGACGCAACAGTGTTCATTTACATCCAGCTATCTATTTTTTTGCTGGGCCTATGACTCGAATTTGCTCTAAATCAAGTCAGTTAAATTCTGTCCATGTCTTTAGAAAATCTTTGTCTTTTCCCAAGATCGCCTGCATGTTTACACAGTGTTTATAGAATAGACGAACTCCATCAATGACCGATATGCAAGAATTCTACAGTGCAAGAGTTTACTCTTAAGCATCATAATAAATCTTTTACTAATAGTTTTAATTATCTGCTTCATTTACGACGTTTTAGCATCATTTGCAATTTAAGCTAGGGCAGGTGAATTATTATATAAACCTGAATAAACTGTCTGATCTTTTTGAGTCCAAAACAGAAGTACAATTCACATCACAAACAGTAGACAGTAGTTATTATGTAAAGTTTATTTCGTAATAACTCAGCAACATAATTCTACATTAATAATATAATTGCATTATCACAGATTGTGTTAATGATATATGCATAATTGCAGGCCTATTTTGCCCGTAATTTTTTTGTCGGTGTAAGTTTGATAAAAATAATAAAATTGAGAGATAGCATTTGTGCATAAATTTTATAGCCACATGAGGAAAAGAGATTCACTGATTAATTAATATTTGATTTTTTTTTTCGACAATAATAAATCAAAACATCTTCGAATTTTAGGACGACAAGCTTCAGTTACAGTTTACTCAACTTTAAGCTTCAAGAGATTTGAAATGCTATCTGATCAAATTTCTGATATTTTGGTGGATGATTTCGTTAGACTCTGTATTAATCCCAGTCTGTGTAGCTGAAGAAAAATAGCAATGCCCGAGAAAAAAGTGTTTATTAATTGTATATATAAATATAATCAAGGGAATCTTGGCAATCCCGAAAGCATTTGCACTCTATAATTTTCTGTGCTCGCTTTCACGCCCGATAAATTTGAATCTAGCTTAATTTTTTATTTGTTCATGCTTTTTAGGAATTGATAAAATGTGGAGCAGCTGTTGCATTGATGAACTATTGATTAGAGCCTATAGGAACATCATCAGCTAAACTGATGCCCTGAGAAGAAAGCCAAGACTGACGGGCTTCGCATTATTCATCTAATAATTTCACAGAATAGATGTTACTTTAGACTGATTACTCTATTTCTTGGATTGTTTTTTATGGAAATCCGCAACTGTGTTTAACCTATTAATTAGTTGAAACTATATTTTTAAACTTTTGTAATTGTTACAATTTGTCTTTTCAGTGAGCAATCTCTTTTCCTATATAGACGTATTAAGATACTGTGTATATATGAGGAGATGTCTACGTGAAAAGTGGAGTTTTAGCAGATTATTATTATTATTATTATTATTATTATTATTATTATTATCGTTGTTTGTTGTTAAGTTGTATATACACCATTTATTACTTTAATGTTGATATTATTTTTTAATAGTGCTATTTTATAATAAATGTGCTTCTTATAAACCTGCCGAATAAACAGTTGGATTTAATGAAACAAATGAATCTGGCATTTATTGGTCTAATTTAACATCGATTTTTTTTTGTATTTAAATTTCTTTGCGAATTTATTAATTTACAAATTATTTTACGCCTGAAAAAGGAGACTGTTAAAAAAACGTATCCATTTTATGAAACAACTTGTGATGTGTTTTGTTTTGTTTATTTTATTATTTTTAAGGGAAATTTGCAAGTAGTTGAATGAGGAATTTATGTAGAGTGTCGTGATGAAATGGAGAGGAAAACCATGGTGTGTGCGTGTGATGTGTGTGTGTGTGTGTGTGTGTGTGTGTGTGTGTGTGTGTGTGTGTGGTAAGATGAAGACGCTCTTCCCTCTCCTGCTTCGATGTGATCGGAAATCAATATCCTTTAACTCAGTGGAATTGTGCGGATTTGAATCTCTCGGTCCTGTTAGAATAAAAGACAAAGGTTGGAGTCATGAACTCGGGTTGGACGGATTGCGTAATATTTTTGCAGACACTCTAAGCCTTGCGTCTTAATAGTGTTCGTGAAATAAGCGTTTTAAATAAGTGCTTTTCTGCCATTAACAACAGGACAGTGGACAAATATCGGTTTAGGATTTCCAGAGCATTTGAGACTATATTTTGTCATGTAGGAGTCAGCTTTATTTAGTTGTAAAAGCGTTCATTACATTTGATTTTAAAAGGTACTCATATTAAACTCATACCGAGATACTGCTTAAGTTAACTTTAATAATAAAATCACATACATTTCAACACGTGATCAAACGTTAACACGTTAAAGTAAACACGTGCCATCAAATGTGGATGTGGAAAACGAGAAGAAAAAATAAAACCTCATGCTATAAAATAAAAAAGCCTCTAAATTAAAAAAAATAATAATTTGAATAAAATAAAAAATCACGTGCAAAATATATACACAGGCACTGCATGCATGAAAAGTGAAGAACGTGTGCAAATGTGTGAAACATCACTTAAAAAAAGGTCTGCTGAAACTTTCATGTGGATTTTGTAAGCTTAAAACTCGAGATATACACGGATAGAATATCCATCACTATATCCGATGTTGGGCCCATTAAAACATGTGGTTATTGGGCTTCTTGATCAAGGATTATATATAGTCAATAATAAGTAAGCAGTCTTGTATAGCTGTCATTTTCAGATGACGTATTATTTTTTTTTACCCATAAACATCTACCAAGACTTTTATTCTTGTCTTTCAATCATTTTTGTGTTCACTAGGTACAATAAATTTTTAATAAAAATTTAGGCAAGTAAAAGCAATGTTAATTGTGTTTTGATACCAACACAGTTATGCCAATCCAAATAATTATTACATTTGTGATTTGTCTTTTTAAAATCATTTAGAACCCAGCTACATGGCCTTTCCATGTACATGATAAATGACACCATTAACAAGCACACTCTCAGTATTAAAGGTTTTTCCTTGTTGCTGGGATCATACCATTAAGTACCATTCACTTTAAAATATAAATAAATATATAATATATAAAAGCTAATTAAAGGTATACAGGGTAATAGGTACCCTGTAAATCAAACCCCAGCGACATGGAAATGTATAGATTGTTACCTCTCTTTCCAATAGCGTGTGTATAATAGATTTATTTTCCTAATTCCCTTTGCTTATGCATAAGGTATATATATATATATATATATATATATATATATATATATATATATATATATATATATATATATATATATATATATATATATATTTGTTGCATTTAGGTCTATGCACATGCAAAAGGTTTACATTTAAGTGTGCACAGATTTGCTTTTGTTACTTTAAATCTTCTTCAGAAGATTCTAGACTTCTTATGAAAGAATGAAGTGTGCAGTGATGTAAGCTTTTACTACATACATTTACAGACATTACATTTACATTTGTGTTTCTGATGTTTAGTTAAAAAAATATTTTGAAACTTTTTATAAATCTTGTGACAGTGTTAATGTGGTCAAAGCATGGCAAAGGGAAAGGAAAAAACATTATGGAACATAAAACAGTTTTGTTGCTAATTAGTTTGCAATTTGAAATGAAAATTAAAGATTGATATTTTATATAAAAAAATGAAAGATGAGATTTAATCACAACATAAAGGTATACAAAGCTATAGAGCATGTTACCATGGAGGCAAGGCACTTTAACTTAATGTACTGGTTTACCGGCACAGACAGATCCATACTTTGAAGAGTATCACTGAAAGAAAATCTTTTCAAAACTCAGTTGCGATTTTAAAATTAGACTCTCGTGTTTGTTCAGAACTAGTGTGATGTACTTGTCTTTAGAAATTGAACCATTAACACAGTTATTACCTTTAGCCTATAAGGCTAGACTCATTTCAAGCTCCTTAGTTGTGAGGTTGTCTAAGTTCACTCCACACACATGGATAGACAGACATTCTCCAGGCTTTCTGCTGTAGCTCCCTACTTAATGTTTTATTCCTGTTCATTATAGTTATTGCATTAAAAACCACAATTGACTTCCTTTAGATTGTACAGTAAGTAAGTCGTCTCTTGGGCTTAAAGCCAACTGCATTTGGAATTCTGCACTTTGCCCAATGTCTCCTTCGGAATTTGCATTAATGTTCAAACTGTATTGGGCAGAAAACATGCCGGCAGGAGCATCTTAATGTAAAAAGAAAAAAAAAAAACAATAATAAAACAGCCCACCCTTTAAATTCACTGGAGCACTGGTTGCTAAGAAACAGAGGGAGAGATGGATTAAGAAGGAATAGTCGATCAATTCTACAGGGAGGTGTGTGTGTTTCTGTGTATTTTTGTGTGTCTGTGTGTGTTTGTGTGAGAGAGTCTGTTTTTGCTAAAAAAAAAAAAAAAAAAAAATGCTCTCGTGTGGATGTTGTGCAATGAGAAATAAAAAAATGATGATAAATTAGAGCCAGAAAGTTTTATCGTCTGCATGTATGTGGTGACTAAAGGCCACCGTGTTTATACAGGATACAGGATCGTACTTGCTGTTGACTTTTTGATTCACATATGCTTTTTAATTCTAAACCTACATGTATACAGATTTGCTTTTTCTACATGAGACATAAAAACATCTCCCACATATACAAACACACATGCAGTCACAGACACTCATACACTCACACAGTGTTATGCATGTGCATATCGAGAATGAGTATTGATCTCTACTGGGAGTCAGCTCCATTCTTTCATAGCCTGCTGTATCTGATCTCTATTCTTCACACACAATAGTATTTCTGGGCTACAGTAACACTAAATGTCAAACTCCTACCCTCCTTCTTTCAGTCTTTTCCCTGGTTCTGTTTCTCTGTCTCGCTTTTTCTGTGCGTATGTCTGTTTCAAAGGAGGGTTCAGTGCTGGATGAGTTTCGCTGAAAAAGAAGCGAAAGATGGAGTACAAAATTTATATTAGGACAGAAATAACCACAATCTCTATGGAAACAGAGAGTGAGCGGAGAACCCATGTCCCACTTTGCTCTCTTGTAAATATTTAGACAACTACGTCATTCTGGCTGTGGAATTTTCACAGGTTAAACTAATGACCTACATGGCCATCAGGCTATACCTCCTATTTACTTTATGGGAATTTCTGGCACACAAAGTCCAATAGCTTGAGATGTAGGAGTGATAAAAGGTGTAGTGTGGGTAGTGCCTGCAATAATTAACCTTTTTTATTGCTTTTTATTCACATCCATCTCAAGCAAATCCGTCAGTGCCCAGTGTGTGTGTGTGTGTGTGTGTGTGTGTGTGTGTGTGTGTGTGTGTGTGTGTACAAATGACCTCTATGAGTGGACATTCAAAGCTGGTGCCCTCAGGACATAGGCACCTGGTGAGGTCACAGAATGTCCAGTGAGGTCGTAGGGATTTATTTGATTTTGTCTGGCTGGTCAGCATAGGGAGCACACGTTCCTTCTTATCGCAAAGAAACAAGCCGTATGCAATTAGACACACAGGGCCATCACTGCTGGCATTCACAATGGGGATTAATAGATCTGCTAATACCAGCAGATAAAACATTATGGACCCGCCTGCTCAGCACCTCGGACCAACTGAGAGTCAGAAGATGAATGATGCTGGCCAATTAGAGCAAAGGTAGGTAAAGATGGACAGCACGGAAGAGGCGGGATCTTGTTGGATGTGGCGAGTCAATTAGAAATACATTGGTGCGGGAGTAATCAAAGACAATGGGAATTGGATTGAGCACACTTGTCCTTCTTCACGGCCATGTAAACAAAATGCATCCCTTCAAGCGTTCAGTGAACAAATGCATCATCACGTAATATTAACATCACACCAGCATCCAGCGTATTGGTAAACAAACATACATGCTTGCAAAACACATGCTTAAAAACTACAAAAATATATTCATTAAGCAATCAAATATTCCCTCCTCTAAGATTTTAAAGATAGCCTAATTCTAACCCTCCAAGCATCTGTATCTTCTCAAATCTCCACTTATAACCGGAAGAGAAATATGGCTGCCTTTTTTTCCACAGGCATATTGATTTTGTGAGGGGGAACAAAGGAAGATGGAGAGGAACAGAAATGCTGTGTGAGGAAAGCATGCCATTTCATCCAGGAAGGGTGCTTCACAATGCACAGAATGGCAAATTAAACTTTTTCTACTCACAAATATTTCATTTTATTGGCAAATTTCTGTGGAATTGGATTTGAAGGATGCAGAAATGAATCTACTAATAAACTCAGTTAAAGCGCTGTTAATTACATAGCTAATTAATCGTATGTAGAGTCAGACAAAGAACCCGATCTCTGGATTTTCATAATATGTTTGTATGCATAAATATTGTGTGATCGTGTGCACTTATGGGGTGTGTGTTATTTTCTTACAGTATGAGAGTGAGAGTGTTGAGCTTGTGTGTAGGTGATTAGTCTGGCTGGCCAGCGATAGAGAGAGTTGATCAATATGGTATTGATCGCAGCCGGGTAGTGTCAGGGGGATTGGGGGGTGGTGGTGGGAGGGAGGCAGTGGGCTGCAGGTTGACTTTTAAAAATCCTTTACTCTGCAGATGACAAATAATCTTTGGAATTAGAGGGAGCAGGAAAATACTCATACTTCTGGTTGACTCTGATGGCGGTGAAATGGCGTGGCTGCAGTTCGCAGCTTTCTCTTCCTGATGGGAGTTTATGTGCTCTGTATTGTGTAAAATAAACGGCAAACCCCTCACATACAATTCTTCATTCGGAGGCAGACATGTTATTTTCAACATCCACAAAAAGAAAGCAGCGAGGCTGACTCTTGTGCTAGACTGACTGCTTCAATATGGCAAGCCAAAGTCATCAATCACAAACAATGTCTTTTTTAACCCAATAAAATGATGATCCATTACACTCCAGCCATTTAAAATAGCATTTCAAAAAAGAGCTCGCCTTTTGGGTTGCCAAAAGGGCGTTTGTTTGTCTCTATGAATGAACTTTTGCCCTCAGCGCTCAGACTCATTGCTGAGTTCTTGAGCAAAACACTGTTAGTAATCAGTATCTGCAGTGGATGATGGTTTTCTAAACTGATTGAAGAGCCCTCATTCACCAGAGGAGGCCAGAATGCCAAGAGGAAGCTTGCCTAACAATGGTAGGAAGCCTCATGAGGACTGCAAAGGCATGGTTAATATTATTGATTTAAATCCTTGACTTGGGTGTGAAAACGTCTCCTGTTATAAGGCCAGCATGGCTTGTTTCTTTGTGTGCGATCTCTTGTCCTTGATTAGACACACGCAACAGCTCTCCAATCTCAGCTGGATTTTTCAACCAGAAGAATCCAACATGGCTGTGAGTGTAAACAATTTTGTTTTTAAATGTATAAACAGCTCAATCAGCAAAGTGTTTTATTACCCAGACTTGATTGAAGCCACACAAGTATTGCATCATTAAATGAATACTCAGATATGTATGGAAGCCTGAGGACAATTGTTTTTATATTACGTGATTATGAGATTATAGTATGTCAGTTAACAGTTCTCATCACATATTCCAACAGAACCACAACATTTTCAAAATTTCCCCTTATTCAAAATGTAGTCCCATCTCTACAAAAAACAACTTTATTCTATTTCCCAATATCTTTGTCTGAAGAAATTGAAAAATCTTCCTACAAAAGTATGTTTTGTATAAAAATTTATATCACATAATTTTCTAAAACAGCAGCTTTGACGATATTTCTGGCCAAAAGGTTCGTATTAATGTTCTGTAGTTTCTATAGTATCACAATACACAGGGACTTCACATTATCAGAGCCTACTAAGAAACAAATTATAAATACATGTTAATTAATAAATAAAACATATATTTAGGACCTGCATGATTTCATGATTACAGAAGTTAATTAAAAAATCTAGTAAAGTTTTGCAATTTTTCAAATTAACCAAATTTCCCACAGATCGGGGCCAAGATTTAGCTCACCACGACACGCCTTCAGCCAAAACTCGCTCATTCGTGTACATAAAACTTGAGTTAAGCTATCATAGAAAGTACCTACATATGTGTCTTTACTTGCACGTGCTTAAAAGAATAATCCCAAGCTTACAGTTTCACCAAGTCATTTTCAGCAAAAAAAAATAAATAATTATTTGCATCGCATATTTTGAAAAATCTACAGGAAAATCAAACTGTTTTGGTCCCAATAATCTGTCAGAAAAATCTGTCAGAACTGTATAGATGTTGATATGATAAATTGTTCTCTACAGAGAAGTTTATTTAACCTTTTTTAGGAAGGAGTCTCCAGTGTCAGTGTATTTAGGCAAAAGTAACAGAGGTAAAAGCTGTAAGTTTATAGAAGTCTTTCCAGTTGCTTGGGAAGATGATAAGCTGAATTATTATTCTTATTCTTATTATATTATATTATATTAACCTCAAGAGAGAGAAAACATAGAGGTTGGTGAAGAAACAGTTTACAGTTTAGAAAAGTCAACAGATCAAAAATCATGCTTCTGTACATGTTCCTTTAACTGCACATGCCATCTTGTTTTGACTGTATCTGTCATCTTTGTTTTGCCAGTTGCCTGTATTATTAATTATTTTCTCAGTGTGAGGAAAAGCGTAAATAATGAATTTAATCGAATGCAGACAGAAACTGTGTCCAAAAAAAAGTATTTTTTTGTTAATATGAAATGGAACAAGTTTGTATTTCATATTTCTGAATGTAAAACGGCCGCTAGTTCACTGATCACTTTGAATTGCACGGCCTAATCTTTCTGTGCTTTAAGGACGACGGATCTGGGACATCGTCTCCTTTCTGATTCAGACACGTTGCTTTAGGACACAAGCATCAATAGGAACTTGAGTCTTGTTTGGAAGCTTTAGTCTCTTTTTTTACAGTCTGCTTATCTGTAAACAACAGAATCAAAAGCTTCAATTATATTTGTTTCTTAAGGAATGAAAACATTTCCTAGCTCTTAAGATATTGTCGTCAATTTTGGTGAAATTGCAATGAGGTGGAGTGCATTTTTAATGTTGTCAGTGCTCTGATTTCAGCTGTACTTCAGCTCTCTATCTTTACTACAGAATTCTTGTAGCTGCACTTGGATATTGACAGCTGTACTCCTGATATGCCATTAATTAATAGGTGGATTTCTTATCATATTGATTACTTCTGCTCGACAAAAGGTCATGTGTAAGGTTTCGGGAAACATCTATTAAAATATGGGAAATCACTGCTACTCTATATGTCCATCATGCCTTCTTAAAGAATATAATTTCTCTCTCTTTATACGTATAAGACTATAACTTGAAATGATGTTCATTCCTTTAAATGTAAGGCAGATAGGAAAAGACAGACACAAGGATGAGACTGAAAATGCTGAAGAAGGAAAAATGAGTAGACGCATAAGATTGTAAATAAATGTGTGCGTCATCAGGCAAGTAACATTATAAGGCATGTCGGATAAAAAAATAATGTAATAAAAAATTATATAACACATTATAATCAGCATGTGTAGGCTTTGGGTGTCCAACATCAAATTTTACAGTTTGCATTTATAGTGAGTGTCCTGGCCATATGCCAGAGGTCATAGGTCAGAAGGCAGGGGCTTTTGAGTCACATCACTCTGATCATCTCTTTGACCTTCTGATGCACTTACATTGTAGCCCAAACAAAAGCATTGTCTATCTTTTTACCTTTATGACTGACATATTTCATTTTATTTTCTATTACTTTATTTTAAGTCCTCTCATGAGACTTTAAACATAAAGGCAACTCTGTGTCTCTGGAAATTAAATCGGAGCGACAACGGAGAGACGTTTTTCTTCCATGCCGGTATTTATCACTTTTTTGACAGGAGGATAACATATGATCAAAACTACAGTGTAGTTCTCTAAGCAGTCCATTTATCCATCCATCCATCTCTCTGTCCTTCCATCCATTTATACATTTGCCCATCCATCAAGATTTCCCTCCACTCGCTTCCTTTTTCAATATCTTCTTTCTCCCGCTATTCTCTACTCAACTTGTGTGGGATGATGCACGACTCTGTAAAACAGTAAGGAGGCACTTCAATCGCTCTTGCTGGAGAAGAGGATGACCCTCTCACTTTCACCAACTCTCCTCAAATAGACCTGCAGACCCAAGGTTCAGAGGTCAGGGCTGAAAGAGAAAAGTGGTCAAAGGTACATCACTTGTGTAAAATTGTCCAGCAGGAGGATTACGTAAGCGCTCACTATCGAGCTAGATGGCCATGTTTATGATCTGTCACAAGTGGGAAATGGTTTACCAGCGCTTCAAAGGAAGCATTTTACCCAGGGGTCAAGAGGGTTCAAGGAGTATTAACCCTTATTTTAAATAACGGGGTACTTACCTATAAATCACACATGTTCGATATACAGCCCTAAAATTTTACTGTCAAATCGCTATTTCACAATTCTGTCACGTTTTCAGGAAGTGCACCATAAAAACAGTGAGAGTCCCCTCAAGTGTTCAGGCCTGTCTGCAACACAAGGATCATATTGATGTTAGCTTACTGACTATGTGAGAAAGATCAAGAATTCAATCATGAATTGCCATAATGAGCTCACAGGCACTCGGAGTGTAGTGCTGAGCTTACTAAGCATATAAACACGACAGTTTAGTCATGAGAGGCTGCTTGAAATTCTTCAATCCACCCCTTCAGTTGTTAGGCTATTGACCATCCTTTTGGTAGGCATAATTAATTTACTGTTGAATCATACCGCAAAACACAAAACATTTAAACTTCATCTTCTAGCATAGGACCTCGTAAATGGCATTATTTCTTTTTTTTCTTCGTCTCCTTTCTTTGCCCTCGTCCTCCTCCATCTCTGAGCTCTAACACACAGCTCTCTCCAGAGCACGGTCCGCCTTTAAATTAATATATTGATATTGACAAGCCATCTGCCACAGGCATAAATTATTGGAAGGAAGAAGGCTTCAGTCACGTGACTTTTACCATCCATAATGATATACACACCCCCTCAGGGATGGACACTCCACTCACTGTAGGTGCCATTTTGAAATGCGCTTGGCAGGCAGACTGTGTGTTTGATGATAGGAAGTCCATGTGTGCAAACATACACTTAAGGAATCGTGTTTAATGCTTGTTAGGAATGAATGCATTCAAAATCTACATCCTATCATGGATTTATTAGTTCCTATTCTTCTGTTTGATAGTGGAAGGTGTTTGCAGTTTGACTGTCTTTGTCTTCTGTCAAAGCAACCTTTGGTGTAAGAAACACACTAAATAATTAATGATTTCTTTTCTTATTAAATATATTCTTGTAGAGAGAGAAATCTTCTGAAAGCTTTGAACTCGACCTAAATCTTTATGCATGCATTTAAAGAGCATGTGGTATAATTACTCATTTTTGCTTTTTTTCCATTTTAGACAGCCTATTCTCTGCCGCTTGGCAAATTGGTCAATGTTCCAATCATTTAGATGAGGCTTCAGCGAGTTAAGAAGATAGCCAATCAGCCAAGTGCCCAGTGCCCTCTGGCCAGTGCTGACCTGCTGACCTCTTATGCTGACCCTTGGGTCAAGGGTCACTTTCTAAGGTCAACAATCGCTGGACCCTGCACCGGACAAACCTGTCTCCATGGATACATAGCTTCCCCAGGAGACAGTGGGAGTCATGGCAACGACCCTTAGAAGCACCATTTGGAAGTGTTTTACAGGACTTTAGCACAACCTGCTGGTGAAACATGGGCCCTCCATGGCGCCTGATGTCGCCTAACAATGTATTAAATTCACAACAGAAGAGAAAAAAAAACAATTGTGATTAATTTAATGTGATGCGACATCATGCGTCAAGTGATTAAGTGATCCAATGATCACAATCTTTGTCAACAATGACTGTTTTTTAAACTTTTATAGATGACACAAAGTCAAACAATATCTTAATTATTAAATAACACCAAACTCATCCACCTCATTGAGCTCTGATCATGTGGTCCTGGGTAAATCCCAAATACGCATGTCTCCCTATATAAGTGCACTGCGTCAGGGTATGAAATAATGAACTTATAGACCTTGTGTAGTGACCTATTTATCCATTAAAATGCCTTTTGGGATTTGACCAGTCTTGACTTCCTTGGCGTTGTATTGATGACTGGTGTAAGAATGCGTATTGGCGCCTAATCGGTTAATTGTAATTTAAACTAATTTTGGTGAAAGTAAAGTTAATAATAATGTCCAGCCAGCTGTTGGAAGCAACGGTACGTTTCGACAAATCTGTGTTTTGTATTTATACTTTTCTACTTTGACATTTTTGCCTGTTTTTTAGGCTGTAGGCTGTGTAAAGTGACGAATTTGTTACTCAAAAGAGTTGTTTAGCTAAAAAAAAAAGCGACTAAACAAATGTTTTCGTTTTTTTTTTAATAAAATAATAAATAAATAAATAAATAGATAGATAGATAAAAATAATAATAAAGGCCAAAAAAAAAAAAAGACAGCCACTTTGAAGCTGAATCACTTTGAGATCTTTGTCAATCCCACGTGTTAAATCTGTTTATATTGCTGAGGTATATAAACAGATTTTTAATAGCTAGTGATGTTTTGTTTTTGTTGTAGAAGTGATGTTTTGTTTTTGTTATTTTTAATTGATTTCTGTATTGTTAGAAGTTAGCAATTGTGTGCCGTGGTGACGTCACCGGGGGACATGGCTAACAATTTTAATGGTGTTTTTTTAATATAAGAACAAACTTAAGTAGTTTGTAGTAGTTCAGTAGTAGATCATTACATTTGCAATGAATTAATCCTTAGTTATGGTAACTAGTGGTTTAACCAGGATTTTATTTTACATGGGGATGAGAAAATATAGCCTTCTAAATGACATCATAGCATGATCTGTCCAATGGGAAAAAGTGTGACACAGTAATGGCACAAAATTTATTTAGTTATTTATCAATTTAAGGCACAATCTACATTCAACCAAACCTTGGATTAATAACGCTGACATAAAATAGATTTATGTTAAAAAACAATCTGGTCTTCTTATAGATCCTGATTGGTTCATCCTTTTTCAGAGAAGAGCAGCTGGTAGCTGATTAAATGTTAAACAAACTAAGGGAAACGTGATGTGACATAAATTATGTGGAATCATAATGACAACTTTCCACACAATTTTACAACTTTTCATGAAAAGCTAATGTTAGAGGTTGTTTAAAAAACGTCGCTTGACGGTAGTTGTGGAGCTTGTAGATAAGGTATTTGCTAACTACTAACCGAGACAACCTCAACACCTCTGCAGGTGATGGTGGAGAGCTTGCGGGTGGCTGAACTGCGGTCCCTTCTTACCACTATGGGAAAGGACAAGAAAGGGCTGAAAAGGGATCTGGTGCAGAGAGTCACAGAGCTCCTCCATAACAACCTCCGTCCGGAGCTTTTCTCTGCTATCCGAGAGCTCTATGACCGCCGTCACTGCGGTAGCAATGCCAACCGCAGACGATCCCAGGTCATCACCATGCCAACTAATGTTGAGGTTGTGGCCGTTTACCCAAAGAAATCCTGTGGAAGCCCTGTTCATAAACCTGAAGTGCACATGATTAAGCTTCCATTTTATCAAACTCTGGAGACTGTTGTTGCTCCAGTATCATTAGGTACAGCAGCAGCTTCACTGAGCCATTATGTTTTAAAAATCTGATGTGTTGACCAATTACCAAGTAACACATATTTAAATTGTGTTATTTGTCTCACTAAAGGTATCAGTGACTTCTGTAGTGTTTTTGAAAGTATTCACATAACAAGCAATTGTATGCATTGTTCCAAATGATGCTTTAAGCCATGCAGTTTTCATATGAATGTCCTCACTTTAGTGACATTTAGGATTTTAAATGACAAAGAACACTTTTTTCTTTACCACAGAATAAGGAATGGGGTAGATTGTGGTATCTAGAAGATCATTGGCACCTGCTAAACGGGGAGCGCAAGCGTGTCATTTGGAACACAAACCGCATTGGCCATGATGTCCGAATAAATAGCAGAAATGAGTGGAAGCTCCAACTGAAGCAAGATTCCATGACAGCTCAGAAGTTATTCAGATTGCAACTTCGCTAGACAGCTTACCTGTCTATATTAAACCCCTCAGTCTTCCTGATCACTTGGTTTATGTTGGTTGTATTTAACCAACATAAAAAAAAAGCTTGCATGTTTTCCTGGAGCAACTAGCATTATTTATACTTTTTGAATATAGTATTTAAATCGCATCTGAATTATGAATTAATTTCTCTATTTCTGATTCTCACTTTATTCTTTCCCAGTGCCCTCATATGCAATTAAGCAACAGATCAACTGCTTAACCTTTTGTCTGACTACAGGACAATCAGCTCAGATCATGAACTGTCAGTAAGTTACACACCTCCTCAGATCAGGAAATTGATTCTTGTATTTATTAAAATAACATCCAGCATTGAAGGAAGTACATGTATTTGTTGGAAAGTGAATATAGAACAAAGTTGTTGTTAATAGCTAAATGTGAAGAATATTTTGAGTTACATATGAATATCCTAACTGTTTCTGATGGCCCTTTATCACTCAGAAGGGCCAACACTGGAGTGGCATCTGTTCAGGTGGTGCTCAGGTGAGTTTGTATTCTGGCATCTTATGAATTAAATTTTAGGTGCTGGTATAGATCGAAAATGTCAGTAGTGTGCTTTAACAACATTAACAAGAATACTAGATTTTATTCTTTTAAAAAACACTGATCCAAAATGATGTCTTTAAAATCCATAATAATCATAAAGTTATGTGTTTTCAGAAGTTGCTACACAGAGAGTATTGGTGTTGAAGATGATCAGTATCCACCAAATATTACTGTTTTGGTCAATGGCCATGACTGTCCTGTACAGGTGCATATGATAACCTATACATTAATGATGCATTAGAATGACTGGAACGTAAACAAAGGGTTAGGTTATGTTTCTTTGTTTGTTTGTGTCTAACCTCACACACAATACAATGTTCATGCACAAGGGACACATTTGGGACTGAATATAGGCAAAATCACAGCATAAAATACGTGACTGCCATTGGCTAGTATCCTTTCTGCATTTTACCTTATGGATTTCTTGTCCTTGGTCCCTAGTGATTGCTGGTTATGCTTTTGTATAAAACTTTAGCAGAATGTTACAAAATAAAATGAATTGCTTTGTAATAAACAATTCTTTTCATACCAAACACTGTATGTATACATTTGTCACGTTCAGGCTCACTACTCTTCCAATAAAAAAGGACTGGAGCCTTCTCAGCCTTGTCGTCCAATCAATCTCACACCGTTTGTAAAACAGGCCGCTGAGAATCACGTTGCTGTCTCCTGGGAGAACTATGGCAAGGTACACACTTTTTTTTCTCATGTTAGTCCTGTTACGGTCACAAAAATTATAACTCAGGTATTTTGCTGTTAAAAGCTTGGATAAATGAGTCTCACTCTTACTCGTTTTCTCTGTGGGTTTAGTTTTACTCTGCTGCTATATATCTGGTGAAGGTCTTCTCTTCGGCAGATTTGCTGGCACAGCTCCAGAAAAATGGAGTCGCGAGTGTGGAGCTCTGCAAACAAAAAGGCGAGTGGCCGGAATTCATATGAAAAATTTTGTGTAATTAGTTTCCCTCAGAATGCTGATTGATGCTTAATGTTCTGTAACAGAGGCTCGGAGCATTGTTACAGCTGCAGTTTATATGAATGGACTCATTTGACACACATTATAGTTCCTATAGTAACAGTTTAAACACATATATGGTCTATAAGTAGGTTAATAATCACTTGACTGATGTTTTGGTGAAGTTTCCAAGGCTGTCTACAGTGTAAGTGCTTCCAAACAGTCCGAGGTAAAGCTGAACCTTTAAGTTTTCTGACAGATGACATTTTTAAGGGCAGGGGAATAGAAAAGAAGGCTGGTGGCATAAAGAACGATTATACTGCTGTCTTGGACATTCGGCATCATTAAACATAATTAAAAATCATAATTTCTAAGTTGACAAATTGCTCAAAGAATAAAACGCTTCAGGATGTGCTGGTATTGGAAGATAATACAAATTGCTTTGTATTGAGCCATATCACATTACCCTCTTGTTGATTAATTTAGCATAACAGCACATCCTGTTCCTGGCACTGTAATTTCTCCAAGATAAAATTTCTTTTATGATTATTTGTTTGCTAAATATGACTTTACTCCTGTTTGGCAGTTTGTGAGAAGTTGCGCTGTAATCCTGAGAATGAGATCACCACCACAGGGCTGCAAGTGTCACTTATCTGTCCTGTAAGTCTTCAAAATGAAGGCAAATCTTGCACCTAAGTATTATAAATGTTCCCAAAACTTGAGTGGCGATGGGAGATTGTTTTGTTAATGGCTTTTTTATTTCCAGGCTAAAACAAATGGCCAATTTGCAAACAGAAATGTGAACCTGTTGTATTGTTCTACTAAAAAAACTTTCACAGTCTAAGGGCAGGTGTTGGGGCTTCATTAAACATATATGCAAATAATTTTTGCCAAAAAAAAAGGGTTTGTGAGGAAATACCACTTAGCTAGCAATCTTTTAGTAACACATCCCTGTTTTTTTTGTTGTTGTTTTTTTTCCCCAGACCACCACACATTTGTTTCCTAACGATGTATTGATATTGACTTCAGAAAACTGGAAATTTGTCAGAGATTTTAAGAGCTTCTATCTGTCTTAACAGCTGTCAAAAATGCGCATGTCAACCCCTTGTCGAGCACAGACGTGCGCCCACCTGCAGTGTTTTGATGCTGCCTTCTACCTGCAGATGAACGAGCGGAAGCCTAGGTGGACTTGTCCTGTCTGCCATAAGCCTGCCCTCTTTGACACTCTACAGATCGATGGGTAATGTCCTCCCCACAGACACTTTTTTGTTGTGGCAGTCCATTCAGGTGAGCCCTCTAGAGGCATTTGTTTTGGCTGACAACACCAGCTATTTAAAGAGGAAAACAGATATTTTAGCCAATTCAAGGTGCCTTTTGCTTCATACACCTGCACTAAGGAGTGTGTAATGCATAAATATCGGTTTCCTACTGTTGGACTTTTAATGGTCCAGTTTCTATGCAGAGTAACAAATGAAATGTTGAACACATGGCACTCCCTTACACACACACACACACACACACACACACACACACACACACATGCACGCACATGACCACGACCAGAGTGAGTCAAAGTGTCGAATTTGCTGACCAGAGTGTTGATTGTTAGTGGCGGTGGCAGAGGATGATGAAGATGGATGTTGTTGTTGTGTAGTTTGCTGAGTGGCATACTCCAGTGTGCACACGAGGCCGTGAAGGAGATTGAGTACCTGTCTAATGGATCTTGGAGTGCAGTGGGGAAGGAAAAAGAGTGCAGCAAA
The DNA here is from genome assembly GCF_030014155.1 of Tachysurus vachellii. Taxonomy (NCBI): domain Eukaryota; kingdom Metazoa; phylum Chordata; class Actinopteri; order Siluriformes; family Bagridae; genus Tachysurus; species Tachysurus vachellii. The sequence goes on along the minus strand of NC_083460.1, from coordinate 5,578,443 downwards.
ACTACAGATCTCTCCTCTCTCAGCCACAGTAAGACCTGCATCATCATAAAGTTGCAGTTTGTAATGTGTAAGTGTTTCTAGACCTGTAATAAACACAACATTTCACTTTTGCATTATTTTGGCATGTTCTTTGTATGTTTTTTTTTTACATCTCAGTTGTTTTTTCCATCAGAAACACCAGATAGCAGAGAGCTGTAAAAATTACAGATTGCTTTTTTAAGATACTAAATGTGGAATAAGAAAAGTCTTAGATATTTTTCAAAATTTGTCTCAGCCTCTGAAACAACTTTCTCTACAGAGAAGGATTTTGTGGTACGAGATGTCGTGGATCTGACCGAGTGCTCAACTGACAGTGATGATGGTGGTGATGCCATGCAGGCAGAAGAGATTGTTTTGACACATGTAAAAAACGAGAAAGTGCGCTTCTCCAAAGGCAACATGCATATGAAGCGGTGACACCTGCCAAATTATGCATTTCTGTATTTCTTAAATTATATTTATTTTAAACTCCAATATTACCAGGTATACCGTTCATGTTCTGTTCATACTGTACTGTTTGTTTCCTTTTTTTTATGTACTCCAGCTGCCAGACATGAGAAATAAAGATTGTTTTATGTCTGTTTTTGTGTTTATTTTTCCTTTTTCTGTCATGGATAGAAAAATATATATTCCTGAAATGTATTTAGTATTTTTATTTAATGTGCGTAGAATATTGTTTCATTCTCTACTTTACACCCAGCTTCATCAACTTGACTTCTTGCCAGAATAGTTGTGCTTTTTTTTTTTTTTTAAATGTAAGACCAAATCTTGCCTAGAAAATAATCAGGAGATTTTTTGACTTTATTGACGAATTCATATGGCTCAGTTGACATCGCTCCAGTACCATAAATATGTAAATAGTCGACGTTCATGTTCAAGTTTCTTTATTTGTCATTTTGCTACATGTTGAGCGCTCCGGTTCTCTCACGGAACCCTGCGCTCCAGCAGGCCCCGGGCACCCACACTTAAGCGCAACATCCATACAGACATTAAACATCAAAAAACAACACAAAGCACAAAACAAAGCAATACAATTTACATACACACAAAAAATACACTCAAGCAATAAATATAAGTATGAAGACTCTACAATGCTTCCTTGATATTGTACACGTGCAACAGGAGGCATTCAAAGTCAGTTATGTCTTCAAGAAGAAATATCATTAAAGAATCCATTATGACTTGTTCAACTTAAACTTAAGGACTTCTAACTTCATTTACTAACAAAATTATACCAGCTTCGATTGTCTTCCGTGACAGTAAGATTTTGGGCCTCCACTGAGATGAGGCTGACTGTGAGGATCCTGAGACATCTAGAGATGTTCCAGCTCCATTTGGACTCTACAAAAGAGGAGACGCCAACTCCATGTGGTCTTTAAGGACAACAATCTCCTCATCAATAAAACGTTTATCAGACTGTATATTTATAATCACACACTCCGGTGTCACCCATATGAGGATGAGGTTCCCCTTTGAGTCTGGTTGCTCTCAAGGTTTCTTCCTTTACCATTAAAGAGAGTTTTTCCTCACCACAGTCACCTGAGTCACATCAGACTTGCTCATTGGAGATAAATACAAACACTTATACATTTAAATATATCTAAATATTAATCTTGCATTTTTTATGTATTAATCTTTATATTATTCTTTATAATAACCTTTTGTTCTATGTTTATGTTCTGTGAAGCTGCTATACAAATAAATTTGAATTTAATTTGGATTTATAAGCCTGACTTGGCATTTAAATGTAAAGACTCGAATACTCCACTCTGTCCCTCTATTTAATTAAATAATACATGCTTTCTTTGACCAAGTAAATAAATTTATTTCAGAAAAAACCCAGTAAAGCTTTTTGTACAGCAGTAAATGAAATCACGAACTTTTATTGAAAAGTTATCGCGAGATTCTAAACGTTTCCTCAGGTAGTGCCCTGTACGGAGCTAGCAAATTAGCTAGCTAGCTAGCTAGTTAGCTAAATAGCAAAACCAAGCTGTTGTCTTAGCTTATTTAGAGACTCTACTTGGTCGGTAACTAACAGGTTTTGATCCCCGGGGAGATTCATATTATTTAATTATTATTTATTTCCTTTAAAGGTATTGTTATTTTCCATAAAAGCTAATGTGTTTTAGGCGTTTATGTGTTTTAGGACGACAGCTAACTGTTCTGTAACAGTCTTAAGAAGTGCGCGCTATTCATTGAGATTTCAGAGATGTGCTACATGGTTAGCAAACGTTAGCTGGTTGATTTCAATCAATTGCTAAAGTGTAGTTCGTTTAAATCTAACGGATTTACGTGGGCTTTACATGGCTAGTACAAGTGAGGGGAATGATGTTGTAGCAAGTTTGACAGAAGTGTTAAAGGAGACGAACGCGGTTGTGTGTGCGTGTTACTCTGGTGTACATTAAGAACAGCTGCAGATTTAGCTCTCTATCGTGTGTTAATATTAACTCCAGACTCTTCCTATGTCTGCCTGAGTTAGCCGTTAGCCTTGTAAGCAGAACAGTTAGCTAGCTAGCACACGGGTGAACCAGGCGTCATCCTGGGGCACCTGTTAACACGACCTGCTGCTTCATTTCTCAGGTCTGTCATTACAGTTGAGGCAACGTGAGCTTACAGGATCATGCGTGTCTAGTGGTGATGCTTGTAAGAATTGGAAAAGATTGTCAAGTTGAACATGGCTCCTAAAAAAAGACCAGTCCCTTTAATCATAAGCTGCAGTGGAGAAGCTCACAGCACACCTTCGAATTTAGGGGCTGCTTCAGAGTAAGTGCATTTGGATTCATTCTTCATAATAATAAAACTAGTAGTAAAAAATGTTAGTGTTATTTTTTTTTTAATTTGTGAAAAAATATTGTTCTTTTTTTCTCTTAGAGTCCATTTTATTTTTTATATCTTACCTTTTATTATTTGCCCATTTTATTATTATTATTATTATTATTATTATTATTATTATTATTATTATAACTCCTGTTGTTCTTTTTCTTATGTTTTCTTGCCTTCTTTATTCATCTCCTTTTTCTTCTACTGTTTCATTAGTTTCTTGTACATTTTATGCTTATCATAGTCTCCGTTTTTATATTTGTTATTACAGTTATTCATAGCCCATACTTGATGTTTGTGTTTGCACTTTTATTAGGGCCTATCTTGAGACCCTACAGAAGAAACTAGGGGAGTTGGACTTGGACGAACAGCAGAAGAAGCGCTTGGAGGCCTTTCTCACACAGAAAGCTAAAGTGGGAGAGCTGAAGGACGATGACTTCCAGCATATATGTGAGCTGGGAGCAGGAAACGGTGGTGTGGTTAATAAGGTCTGCCACAAGCCATCTCGACTGATCATGGCAAGAAAGGTGATGTGAACTCAAAAGCTGAAGACAAACAGATTTTTTTTTTAACTTGGGGATTCATTTGAAGCAATACAGTTTAGCTAGATGGGTCTTGTCTCAGTAGCAAGATGAGTAAACAAAATTCCAGGTACCACCTTTAGTTTATGTGAACATAGATTGTTGCTAAAACTTCAGTATTATGAATTGATTGAAATGTACATGATATCCTAAGAATATTGTAAAGCTTCACGTTGCTTTACATGATGCTTTAATTTGGAACAATCAAGGCTATTTAACAGCTGTCTTTGTACACTTTATCTCTAAGGCTTTTTAGTATTTAGTATATATCTTGACCAGTAATAACATCTAAAGATATTTGACCTTATTTTGATGCCAAACAAAGAATACTGAAAAATCAGCCACACAACACGTTTTTATTAAAACATATCTTTCCTTTGCCCAGTATTGTTTACATTTTTTTCCCCATTTTTGTTCTGCCTCCCACAGTCTATTCTTTCATTTTCTCAAGCTTCATGATTCAAACTTTTTCTTTGTTCTGTTTAGCTCATTCATCTTGAGATCAAACCAGCAATCAGGAACCAGATCATTAGAGAATTGCAAGTCCTGCATGAATGCAACTCTCCCTATATAGTGGGCTTTTATGGTGCATTCTACAGCGATGGAGAGATCAGTATCTGTATGGAGCACATGGTGAGTATGTTTTTGTAATCAAGCACTATTAGTATGTTTGAAAACCATCATGCTTTGTAATTTTCTGATGATTCTGGGTACAGGATCTCAACCGCTCTGCACTACTCTGAAGTCTTCCCTTGCATATTTATTACATGGATGTTAATGGTGCTGGATCGAGTGAATCAGGAAATGATTTGGATGGAGGGATAGGAGATTGTGAGGCAGGAAGAAGCAGTGATAATGAATTGGGGGGGTAGGTGGAGGAATAAACGTTTCATGTTCAACTTTTATGTTCTCTTGTTACAGGATGGGGGTTCTTTGGATCAGGTACTGAAAGAGGCTCGGAGAATTCCAGAAGAAATCCTAGGGAAAGTCAGTATAGCTGTAAGTATCTGTGATGTAATATTCAGATACTGAAACACAGCTTTCAGCCATAAAGTTCAAACATGCTTTCTTTCTGTTTATTTGGGGTTTTTTTTAGGTGTTAAGAGGTCTTGCTTACCTTCGAGAAAAACATCAGATCATGCACAGAGGTATAAAAAAATTGTCTTGTCATTATGTAACCATAATATTAATAACAATGATAATAATAGTATGTCATTATATGGCAATCTTAGTTATTCGCTTAGAACCAGCCTTCACTGAACCCTTACTGTTGTATTCCTTGGAAAAACACAATTCTTCTGTGTCCTTTAGTTAGCTGGCTATATTCAGCATTCATTTTACAAAATCTGTTTGTTGTTTTTTTTTCCCTTTACAGATGTCAAGCCATCAAACATACTGGTGAACTCAAGAGGGGAGATCAAGTTGTGTGATTTTGGAGTCAGCGGTCAGCTTATCGACTCCATGGCCAACTCTTTTGTAGGCACAAGGTCGTATATGTCTGTAAGTGTGTAACCTTCTCTTCCCAAGAGTCATGATCATGAAGATGCACACAACACTACTATTTAAGTATTTCACACACAAGCAGTTCACGCGGGATTGGTTTTATTCTTGCTGTGAATAAATTAGGAAATGGGCAAATATTCTTTAATAAAATCCTCAGTACCTCAGTTTGTGTTTCTGGTTAAGCCTGAGAGACTGCAGGGGACTCATTACTCAGTGCAGTCAGATGTGTGGAGCATGGGACTGTCTCTGGTGGAGCTTTCCATTGGGCGCTACCCCATCCCTCCCCCTGATGCCAAGGAACTGGAGGCCCTTTTTGGCCGACCTGTAGCAGAGGGAGAAACGCAGAGCACCTCCCCACGTCCCAGACCTCCCGGAAGGCCCATCAGTGGTATAATACACAATAATAAACATATTGAACTATCTTGATCACAGTATTTCAGATTCCCTGAAATTTCACCTTTATCTTAATAGCTTCCAGTTTTTAAACTCTAATGACTTTTCTGTCATTCAGGACATGGCCCTGTCATGGCAATTTTTGAGCTGTTGGATTACATCGTCAATGAGGTGAGAAAAGCTGACCTGTGTTTTTGGTTCTCCATGAATACACCTACTGTGAATATCAACTAAATATAAAGTTTCTGTCATTTCTGCACAGCCTCCACCTAAACTGCCTCATGGAGTCTTCACTGCAGATTTCCAGGACTTTGTGACCAAATGGTGAATATCCAGCTTTGCTTACATAGTAGTTTTGGTAAAACATAATATTTCTGCTTTGTGCTGATTGCAAAGTGTATTTTCTTAAACGCCTGTTGTCTTTTCTAGTCTAATCAAAAATCCTGCCGATCGGGCAGACCTGAAGATGCTAATGGTGAGTATGATGGACTTCTTTGCACTGACCACCTCTTCTGACCACCTCTTTTTAGAGTTTCCTCTTCAGAGCAACACTAACACTGTTTGTGTCTCTCCACAGAACCACACGTTCATTAAACGCTCAGAAGTGGAAGAAGTCGACTTTGCAGGCTGGTTGTGTAAAACTATGGGGCTCAACCAACCCAGCACACCAACGCGGGCAACTGAATAACTGAACAACAAAAATGCTCTGTTTCTTAAAGAAATGTTCCAGCATGTTTTAACCTAATATCTGTCTACCAGATCTGCAGCGTATGATTAATTAGCACAGACACACCGAGAACAGGCCAAAAAGGAATCGAGTCTGAAATACTTGCATATTAAAATTTTATAATTAGCATTATTTTCAGTGGTGTCCAAGATTTATTTTGGAATCTAATCAAATTTTTTTTAATTTTTTTTTTTTGGGGGGGGTTAATGTCAGTAGGATTTACCTCTTGCTTCATCTCTAGTGTTACAGCAGTGTTTTATTCCTTTAAACTGTCCAGATCTCAAGAGATCAGATTCCAAAACTTCATCCTTAATGCCAATACCACCATCCCAGTCATCACAAACATCCTCTCATCACTAACTGGCCGAGCAGCAGCTGCATTGTGTTCTGGAGCTTTAAGTGAAATTACATTTTGTTGTTTAAAAAGTGGGATGAAATTACACAAGATTTTTTAATAAGACCTTTAATCTCTCATCCAAAGACCTTTATTGCTAGAGTGTGATGCATTATAAAGATTACATATTTTACATTTTTGTCTGATTCTAAATAGGCTTTAGGTAAACAGATTCTCTGTTCTCTTTTCACAGCGCAGAAATTCTCAACAGTGCATGGCAATGGAACGTGTGCAGATGCGGTAGATAGTGATTAGGTTACATTGCTGGAGTTTTTCTTTAAACATGCATTTTTGCACACAGGACCTATTAACCAGAGCAGTCTGTGTATAAAAAAAAAATAAATAAATAAAAAATGAAGTATACGTTCACATATATGCATGCAGGCACACATCAGTTAAAGGCATCTCAGGTGAATCTTAAGTAAATAATTGTATAGATATGTCTTTATCTGGACCTAGTTAACATGCTACCGTTAATATATAAAGTATATGGAGAAAATGTTCACCTCAAGAACCGTTGTATCTGACAGTCATGATTATTTCAGACCTGTTGACGTGAAGGAGAAACGATGTTCATGGCTTAATGCCTTTGTCTCAATAAATCTGTGTGAATGTATGTAAATTCGAATGTTTTTTATTGTGGGAATGATTATTTCAGTTGGGTTTATTGTCTGGTGTTTTTATTTGACAGATATTGAAGTTTTTTTAAGGCGCTATGAGTTTTATTTTACATTTTAATTCATAAAGTGTATAACATGCATCCTATTTTATTGCATTTTATCTCTAATAAATATAGACAGGTTGCATGTTCGTGTTTTGACCAGCAGGGGGTGGGAGACAGCGCTGAGTTTTTGACACATTGAGATTTGACCAAAATTACTTTGAAGTAACCGCTTCTTGTGTTTTTGGGTGTGGTTTGACCTCTGTGAACTAATGAACTAATAACATTTTCAAACACACAGGGACCTTTTTATTTTCTATGTAAGTGGCATGAAATGGTGTTCTTGTGCTGTACGTACATTCCTATAATATAAAAAAAAATCTTATAAACGTTCAATGATATGAATAAACTAATCTATTTAAGAGGTGTATAGCAAAAGAAAGTGAAATATATTACGCCGATGGAGAGAAATGAAATAGTTGTAATTAAAAAGTAAATTAAAAATGTTTTATTCAGGTCACTCTGTAGATTATTTCTGTTAAGTTGGTGTTTTGGGAGAGTTAGCTAATGCTAGCTAATGTTGAGTGCTAGACAACGTGGCTCTTCTTAGCTAGTGATAAATGTTAGCTAGACATTGTTAGGTAGGTAGTGTAGATAAGGAAACTAATATTAACGTTAGGTCAATTGTGTTGTGAAAATAAATCATTATTTATAGGAGCTTTGTTGATATTACTTGTTTGTTACCATTCATTGTTACAGTTCATTTTATCAAACCTACATTTTTATCTCACTTTACACAACTGAGCAATTTAAGGCTAAGGGCCTTGCTCAGGGGCCCAACAGTGACAACTTGGTGGACTTGAGATTTGAACTCAATCTTCTGATCAGTAGCTTAACACCTTTTCCACTAGTTTACCACATTCCTGCTGAAAGTAGTTATCAGTATTTTCAGTAGACCACACAGTTTTGCAGATACAGTTCAAGAGACTCTGGTATTGTTCACATAAAACATCAGAATGTGTGAAAAAATGTGATCTCAGTGACTTCGACCGTGGCTTGGGTGTTGGTATCAGATGGACTGGACTGACTGTTTTAGAAACTGCTGATCTTCTGGGAATTGCACTCTATTCTCTAGAGTTTTATGAAAAAAAACACCCAGAAAACAGCAGATCAGGTTAGAGAAGAATGGGAAAACTGACAGAAGTACTGCAGAAACTTTGCAACATGTGGAGCAGAAAATCATCTCAGAACCTTGATTTGAATGTGCTACAACATAAGGAAAAAGAAAAATTCATCTGGTTTCTGCTTATATCTGCTGTGGCATGCAGATGGTAAAGTCATAATTTGGCATCAACAGCATGAATCCATGAACCCAAGTGTGTAAAGGCATGGGAAACATTTTTGCAGCATACATTGGGCCCCTTAATACCAATCATTTGTACGCTACAGCCTCTCTGAGTATTGTTTCTAATCCCTTTATGACCACCATTTACCCATCTTCTAATGGCTTCCTCCAGCATGATAAAACACCATGTCACACAGTAATCTCAAACGGGTTACATAAACATGACAATGACTTCTGTGTACTTCAGTGGCCTCCCCATTCACAAACTCTAAATCTGACAAAGCACTTATGGGATGCTGTAGGTCTGTGTTGTGTTTCCAACACATTTGTGTAATAGAGTCCAGTGTCAGTGCGGTATTCCTAAACAAAAATAAACCCATAGTGAGCATATATCCCCGTGAGTCGTCACAGCAGTCTGTTACCTTCCTAGTCTACTTCCTGTTTGAAGATATCTATCTGCATACATACCGGTGCGAGAAACAGTGAGGGCAAATTACAATACAGCAACATAACATCTAGTGTGATATAAAGCTCAGAGGAATTAGAAATAGAAAAGAAACTGGTTCATCATTATTGTTGCCATAGGAACATAGATATATTACAAATGGGAAAAATCCTCTTGCTTTGTAGCCTCCGCAACTGCGAGTGGCTACGCCGCTGACAGATACAGGAAGATGGGGAGCCAGATTAAAAACTATGGCAACACAGCACTGATTCTGAGTGTCTGAGCTCTGAGGAGTCAGCTATGATTATTCTTGCCAGCACACATGACCAGTGTTTGTGACTAACAAATCTGTAAAGCAGCAACAGTACATGTAAAAAAAAAAATCACATGTTTAGAATATTACTTGTTTATTAGAGATTCAGAATTTGGCCTTGGTATTAAATATTTACTCAACTAGACACAAGAGGCGAATGAGGAGGTCATTAAATAAAATAATAGCTACCACAATCGCTCTCTGCTGGTTGACCTAATATTCTTACAAGTATTTTTTTTTTTTAATGTTCTGGAACTTTTTCAAAAATTTGACATTTATTTATGCAAATCAGGCCTTGTCTAATTAAATATGCATATATTTATGTACATAATAAAAATAAATAAATCTAGCCTTTTGATGTTTGATGTAGAATTAAAAGTTATTTACCGTGAAGACGTTCATAACACATTTTTTTGTTGGATTTTTTTTTTTAAATCAATACCATGCACCATAAAAAGATTTTTCAGTATAAAATCCAATAGAACATAAACCCAACATTTTTCCTTTGTAATATTCCTCTAATACAGGTGTGTTGCGTAATATTTTTCTGACATGAAAACCTTTTTCTGTAACATTTCATTTTTTTTGTCAGAAAAGTAATATTTGTAAATACAGTGTTTTGTACTAACAGCCATTTATACTGTATTTATTCAGGTCAGTCCCACTTTGTTTGAATAGCATTTTTAACAATAGACTTTATCATGAAGGAGCTTTACAGAAATATATATTCAACATATAAATTTGACATTTATAAATATATCCCTAACCCTAGAAAACAAGCTTTTCAGAGTGATAGGGTATGAAGAGATTGTACAAGGGTATTGTGGTGGGCCATGAATATGATGGCTGTATGTTTTTCTTACTACAGTTTATTAGATGTCATGGTACTGATGCGATTCCAGAAACCCCCCCAAAAAAGTTCAAAACTTTTGCTTTAATTTCTTAGGAATTTGAAATTGGTCATTTTTTCTCACATGACATCACAGTGATAGAAATCTGGGGCATTTCGTTCAAAATGCTACAGGTTCATTATGAGTTTAGTAATCATGTGTGGTTATTTTATATATGTTATATCTAGGGACAGGTCTAGATGTGTGTTCTTTCCTGTGCTTTAGGGGTTTCCACCTTTTACTCCAGTTTTCTCCCCCAGTCCAGAATGGGAGGCTGATTGACCTTCTCTAAACTGTAGTGTGTGAAAGGGTGTGTGAGAGTGTGTGAGAGTGTGCATGATTGTGCTATGTAATACCTTGTGCATGGTGTCGCCCGCTTTGTGCCCCGAGTCTCCTGCAGGAGATAGATGGGATAGACTTCAGGCTCCTCACAACCCTGTGAAGGATGATCGGTTCAGAAAAAGAATAGTTGTATGTTATATCTAGTATCATCTATTATAATTATTATTAATTCATTCATTTTCTACCGCTTATCCGAACTATCTCGGGTCACGGGGAGCCTGTGCCTATCTCAGGCGTCATCGGGCATCAAGGCAGGATACACCCTGGACGGAGTGCCAACCCATCACAGGGCACACACACACACACTCTCATTCACTCACGCACTCACACACTACGGACAATTTTCCAGAGATGCCAATCAACCTACGATGCATGTCTTTGGACCGGGGGGAGGAAACCGGAGTACCCGGAGGAAACCCCCGAGGCACGGGGAGAAAATGCAAACTCCACACACACAAGGCGGAGGCGGGAATCGAACCCCCAACCCTGGAGGTGTGAGGCAAACGTGCTAACCACTAAGCCACCGTGCCCCCCCCCCCCCCATTATTATTATTATTATTATTATTAATTATTATTGCATTATTCTATTGTTATTAACATTAACTGTTCTCATTATGTCCTCTGGTTAAGTTGAGATTTTGACACTGCATTCACCGAAGCCACCAGCCTTAATGAAACACCCCCAAATTGCTTTAGTCTGATGCTCGCATATGCACAGCCTCAAAAACCTCACCATATCCACACTTTGGACGCTTTAATGAAGCCTGGCTGCATTTCGGAACGATTGTGTGGATTTTGCCCTGCGGCCATCTCGAAAACACACACAGAGTCGCACACGCGCGCGCACACACACACACACACACACACACACACACACTCGGCGAGGTGGCTTTAAGCCCTCTGCCTCACTGCGGCAAAGTCTGCAGTCATTAATATGCACAAATGCAAATGAGTGGGTAATTAAGAGCGGGAGTTCTACAGAGGCTCTTTGATTGCTAATGAATTCTAATCCGCAAGAAAGGGGGATGGGTTGATGAGAGAAAGAATGACGGCGGAGAGAAAGCGCAATGAACTTGACGTGCTGGCTCGCCCCAAAAGAAAGACGGAATGGGGAACAAGCCTTTCACTGTGGCCAGTGATAAATAGTTGATTTGTCCTCTATAACGGAGAGAACATGGTTAAGCTTGTGCGCTACAAGATATAGGACACACTGAATCATGCAGACTATAATTTAATGCCCAGAGCACGATGTCGCCTTCAGCTGCAAATTATGGTGACAGTTTCTGGGCTGTATGGAGAGGGTGTGGCTCAGAGACTTCATAAATATTTCCCCATAATCTCAGATGTGTGTGTGTGTGTGTGTGTGTGTTTCTGTCTGTCTGTTTGTCTGTCTGTCTATATATGTGTCTCTGTGTCTTGGTTGGGACAAAATGTCCCCAGAAGGATAGGAATATCTGACCGTTGTTTACCTTGTGGAGAAATTTACTATGAAAACTTTTTTTTCTTAAACAAATTGCAGCATTTTTCCCAAAAACTAGATGTTTTTCTGTGTAGGCATAGCATTAAATAGTTACATTAATAATTATGTCTCACAGAGGATTGTATGACATACGTGTGTGTGTGTTTGTGTGTTTTTGGCACAAGTTTGCATGTTGCTGGGAGTTGCCATCTGACCCCCTGTGGAGAATGCAAGCGACGGATCGGGGTTAGGTGTCTCGGCATGACTCGAACAATGGCAGCATATGTGTTGCGAAGCTCAAATGATGTCATGTTGTTGTTTTGGCAAGCTCCGACTTTTCCTGCACACACAACAGATCTGTTATTGCTCCCCCGATACCCGATTCACTCTCACACACCCATGTCCTTCTGATCCTCAACCTCCCAACGTGCATCTGCGCACCACAGTTGCAGTGCTAACAGTCTCAAGGTTATGTTTTTCTCCATTCTTTACAAAAAGCGTTACTGTGTGAAACTTGAGATTTATTGTGAGACAGGTTGCCAGATCCTGCGCACTTAGAGACATCCAGTTCTCCCTATTTGAGAGTACAGCACTAACACGGTATCCTATAAAAGAACAGACTGTTTAGTGAACACTGAAGTCTTTTCCAACTACGTTTACGCCAGATAAAACCCATGATTGCCTCTGCTTTCTTTCTGGAGGCAAATCTGGAGGTCTCTTTGCTCTGTGAGTTCTCTTTGCTTCACACACATACACACTTCCTCTATTCACCTGCACCCCTGTGACCGCAGTGCAGCACAGTAGCACAGTGTTTAGCTTGTTGGTGTATGCTTGCAGGAAGTGTGTGTTGTGTGTCCCATAGCATGCGCGTGGGCGTACAGACAGGGCCACCCCACAATCAAGAATAAGACCCTGAGTTTTTTTTTTCTTCTTTTTCTTCAGGGTCTCCCCAATATCACACAATCCATGCTACAGTCTTACAGCTTTAAAATTCTAATATTTTTTACAGAACACCTTAACCAAATCAAATCAAGATAATGCAGATTCTTGTAAGCCTGCATCGAACTACCTTCAGACATGAAATGATGAGTTAGCAAACGGGTTGCACAGCGCAAAAGGAAATGGTGCATGTGTGAAAGCGGGGGAAAAAAAATCTTTGAAGCTGCATGTGGTGGGCTTCATGTGTATGTGTGTGTTGTGTGTAGCACTATCCCCAGCATGACTTTTCATGAGAACAGTAAACCACTAACCCATGGTGCGACTGCCAATTTCTCAGCTCAAGGTGTACTTCACTAGAAACAGGTGCACGGCATCGTCATTCTGTGCATACCAATCGACCACACATGAACCACTTGCAGGAGGGGTAGAATATCACCAACTTTTGAGATTGGGGTTTGTATTTGTTTATATGCTGTAGCAATGCACATAACCTTACTGTCTGGTATATTACATTCACACATGAATTACAAATGAGGGAATGAAATTGATGTTTTAAAGGGATGCAACAATAATCAGAAGGACAGACAAAGGGGAAAGCCATGTAAACACTAGGAAAGCTGAAGACCAAATGTTTTGTCAGTTTATTCCACCATCATACAGCCATGAGTGAGTCTGATTTTAGACTTTACACTGTAAGGGCAGCATAGTGGTGCAGTCTGTAGCCATGCCACCTCACGGCTCCATAGTCCCTGTTTCAATCCTCATGATCTCTCTGGGTCTGTGATTTTCCTTTAGGTTTACTGGTTTCCCCCATCTCTCAAATACATGGTAGTGGTGGATGAGCTACTCTAAATTGCCCTTGCTTTTAGAAAAAGTTGGTTAGTAAATAGTGTCTTGTGACAGACTGGAATTCTACTGAGAACATATTCCTGCCTCAGAGCCCTCTGTTCATGGTATTGGCTTCAGATCCCCCACCACCCTGTTCAGTATAGAGCATTTACTGAAAATGAATGACTTAATGACAAGGCAGTGGTGTGAACACCTGGTGCCTTTCACCTACAGACAAGGATGAGAGGGGAAGTCCTCAAGGATGGGGGTCAGAGTTGAATACTGGCTCTGAAACATGTCACTGGAAGTTTTTCTATGGGACCCAATAATATCTCGCTGTATCGCCCCTTCCAAACCCTAGCAATCAGGGTGGATTTCTCATGACAAGTAACTCGGTAATTTAAACAGGTTATGTTCTAGTGGTTACCCCATTGGCCTGAAAGGGAAAAACTATAGCATGCAGTAAAGGGTTTTTTTTTAGAACTAGGCTTATTAACCACTGTATTACTCTATAGGCAAGCATATGGAACTCAAACTTGCCAGTTGTGTAAGAACTGCACATTTTCTTTGATTATTGACATAGTCATACTTTGAATCAGCTTTTGTGGTTGGAAGGCCAGTTAGCAGAGACGACAAATGCTGGGACAAGATGCTGTGGCATATATTCCAAAAGGTATATTCTGATCTTCCTGATTGTCATGAAGTGTTTTTTGTTGTTGTTGTTGTTGTTGTTTTGTCAGCAACCTATTATCCTTTAACCTGGGATACTTGCATGTTAAAATGTTTTCGAGAGATATTCAGGACAGAACCTCAGATAGATGTGAGTACCATTTGCATCAGACTATAATAGATAATAGCAGTCATAATAGATATGTCATGTATTTTATAGTATTGAGTAAGCTAGGTGATAAACAATAAATAACGACGGTTTCTCTGAAAGTAGCAAAATGCCTGTTGAGAGAAAGGATCCCTTTCACACCTCTTGTGGACTCTTCACACTCCTCCCATCTGGATAAAGACAACGAAGCATCTGTGCCAAGTGTACCAGAATCATAAACACCTACTTCCCACAGGGCTATGAGACCCTTTAAATTCACTTCAGAATTTTCTCTCCGTCCCTTGAAGCCCATTCCACACAAACACAGGGTATTTTGTATGCTCACGCTGCTGCTAAGGAACTATTTTTCATGGTTTACAGTAATAATAATACTTGACATGCCAGTGTTTAGCGTATAGTGCATTTTTTTTGTCTGTATTTACCACAAGGCTGATTCTGATTGGTCAGAATCTGTTGCAAAAGGATTCCTTCATTATGGAAATATTTTGTTGTCCTCTAACTGGTTAAGTCTAACTTATCAAAACGATTCACTTTTGGAACACATCCCACCAAAGCCTGATGTTTGATTATTTATGGCTGCTTCTTTTTGTTTGTTCACTCCAGAATGTACATGAACCTGATTATATGCAATTTCATTAAGTCATGCTACTGTGATTAAACAGGTCTTGGTTCTGGAAAGTTACACTTTCTTTTCCAAGTATTCTACAGCTAAAGCCATTCAAGCATCATGAACAAGGCAAGCATATTAACCTTAAATTGCCCTATGAAGCCTTGGTCTTTATGCCTTGTTTGTTATTTGCACACGTCTATTGTAATGTTCCTCATCTAGCGTGTGTGCCAGCCATGCGGGCTGGTGGTTGCCATGGTTGCGCCGGCCCTGGCGGATGCTTTCAGTTAGCTAATCCAGCCTGGAGCTCTCCAACCACTGCACTGAAAACACTTCATGTCAGACACAGATGCTTCTACTTTTAACTTTCAAGCATTGGTGAGGCATTAAGCTAAGCTCATAGTAATGACGCACCACTCAACTAATGACCAGAGGCTTGCTAGCTTTAATGTCTGTGTAAGGCTAGGCTCTGTACAATACTGTCACCAAAAATAGTTCCCGAACTAGCATTGCTGTTCATTTTCTTGGCTGTCTATCCACAGAGAGAGGAGTTTATTATACTATTCATCAGCATTAGTCCCACAAAGCTACACCGTTTATCATGAAGCAGAAACAGAGCAGCATAGAGGTGTAGACAGTGTTGTTATCATCTCATAGCTCCAGGATCCCTGATTCAGTCTAGACCTCAGATTACTTTCATATGTGTAGTTTCTTTGCATGTTCTCTCTGTGTCCATATGGGTTAACTTGAGTTTTCTCCCATTTTACAGAAACATGCCGATAGAAGAAGAAGAGGAAGCAGAGGTACAGTAAAATACATTTGATTGAAAGAAGCTAGGGTCAGAGTGTGAGTTCAGATATGATACAGGACCTCCGGAGCACAGAGGGTTAAAGGAACAACAATGGCAGTTAAACCATTGAGACACAACTGCCCTATATCCGTTGAAACACCCCTGCCCCATAACTGGTAGGTAGGTTAAACGGCTTTGTTTAATTGCCTTTAGATGTGAATGAGTGTGTAATTGTGTGTGTGCACGGTACCCTGTAATCCAATCCAGACTATATTACTGCCTGTCTTTTTTTTGTGGCATAGACACTGGATCCAGCTCAATGCTGACTATAATATACTGTATCTTTTACTGAAGATGAATGAATGAATGAACGAACGAATGAACGAACAAAAAACACGAACGAACACTGGATATAGAAAAGATGTCTTCAGGATAGATTTCCAATTACAATGAATTTGTATTTAGTAACTTGAGTAAACTGCTAAATATTAGGTGGCTATTATTTTTATTATGTGTACAAACACATGTCCTGTTCCTAATGCTAGGCTTCCATTTGTAGCTTATAAGGTTTGATGACTCATAAACTAAATGCCAACCCAACGATCAGGGCAAACAACTGCATCACTAAAAGCCATTTGGTTTATAGTTGCTTTTACGGTAAGTTACTGTGATGAAAGAAGAAAAACTGGGCTTGTTGGAGGAAAGTGACCTACTAATTTTCTCCATGATAGCCTAAATTACCAGAGTTGTAATTCGTGCTACTTACACAAGTGAATCTCGCGGAAACCACAGAGACCAACTCATTTTGGTATTACTTGATTGACTTCCTCCTTTTCCCTCTTCCTTTTGTGTTCTTATTGGCTTAGTACTATGTTGGCATGTTGTTGTGGGTGACTTCTTCCTTTCCCTGCAATCTACAACCATGTTGTCATCTAGAGTCCTACTCATGCCTAACCTTCCATTCCTATGTGAGTCACAATCCATCCAGATGTATTTCATTTCATGTTTCTCAGGACAACCGAGTTTAGAATGATACAGTATTTTTGTGTGCTTGTTATATTCCAAATTACAGGTGTGCGATACCTTGAGAACTGGTTCTGATTTGTAAAAGGGAAATTGACGTGGGTGTAGCTTAAATATGTCAGGGCTGTTTTTCTCTCTCTCACTCTCACATTTATAGAATTTGATCACCTTGATAAACATTCAAACCTAGCATGTGAAGTTAAGTGGTATTACAGACTTGAGTCATTGGGGCAAATACCAGTTTTCAGCCCTGCACCCTTAAAACCACAGCAACCTCATAAAACACCAATTACAGAGCTCTTGTATGCAGGCTCACGCGGCTTGTGTTTTTACTGTCATATGCCAAATGTTTGTGCTTCCTCCTTGTTTTTGAGTTCACAGAAAGTATTTACACCTCACATGCAGGCCATTTGCCCTGTTCTCCTCCTATTTAGGTAGCAACTTGTTTGAGCTGCTCCAGTTAGTAAAGGTGTTGGGTGGTTGGGTATCTGTGATGCGTGTTGTATTTCCCGAAATTTTTTAACACCAAGAGAAGTGTTTATGACTATAAGTTTAAACTCTGTGGCTAGCTAATTCGTGCAAGGTTTTTGATATACTTTCAATAGAGTTAGGTTAGCAATAACATTTCGAAACTGTCTTATTAGCAAAGAAACGTTTATTTTATGCTTTTGTCTTATGTACTGAACAATTACAACACTACGACTACAGGAACTGCAGTGTTCCATCCACAAATATAACTTCCCACTAAATTACAAATGTGTGTTGAAAAAAAAAAAAAAAATATATATATATATATATATTATATATATATATATATATATATATATATATATATATATATATATATATATATATATATATATATATAAAATTATTATTATTTTATTCTAAAACTCTTTTAGGAGAGATTTGCTGTGAACCCACATATCAAGCAATATCGAGTTATTTCTTAATCTAATTTGTGAAATAAAATGTTTGCCTTTTTTTTTTTCTTTTATATAAAAGCACTTTTTCCTTGACTTCCTGTTGCCATTCTTTCAAAACCGGGGTAGGGTGTGCAAGGAAAAGGGGTTGGGCTAATTATCTCGCTGGGGATTTCTATTCGTTTATAGACGTGTCAATCAAAAGCATCGCAGCATTCTATTGGTCAACGCTCTTTGGGTTTATCGCTCTATCTCCCTGTGTCCCGCTCCACTCTTCATTTTCTGTCGTGTCACTCCGCGCGTCGGTATAGTCCCCGAGTACCACAGAATCTTGCTAATCGCCACCAAAGTTCTCAGATATGCGATTAGTTTTTATCGTTATACCTCGATAATTAGTGTCGTTGCGAGTTATTTCGAAGTGATTCGTATTGGTGCTCGTTTTTGGGCGTTTGAAATCGGACACCGCTTTTTAACGTCCTCGTTTTCCGCGGAGGGATACAGTGTTGGATGACAATGTGGAGGAGGCTAAAATGTCTACTAGGAAGATGAGACGGTTAGCACTGCAGCGACCATAAGAAACCCGTAATCTACAACTTGGAGAGTCAGTGCTTGAGCAGGCTAAACGTTTCAACTCAGAGTAGCTCGGATTCAACATCTGGGAGGGTACAATTCAGTTATTTTGGCGATTTGCGGCGCCTGAAACACGGGAAGGGGGATTTTGTCCCCCAACTTTGTTTTCTCTCTCTCTCTCTTTCTCTCTCTCCCTCTCTCCCTCTCTCTCCCTCCCGAAAGCACTCCGTTTGGATGCCGAACACTTGAGACGACAAAAGGTAAATATTTACAAACATTCCCCCTGTATGTTTATGCCTTGCTTCGCGTGTCTTTAACTTTATTTCGAAGAGTTTTATAGCTAACTAACTAGCATAGCAACTTTTTTTTTGATAAAGCGGGTCCCAAGTTTTTTTTTTGTCTGCTTCACTTATGAGCTCCTGTGTGTATGTGCGCGTGCGTGCGTGCGTGTGTGTGTGCGTGCATGTCCGTAGGAAACTTCTTTGTTCCCCAACGTCAAGTGTAAAAGTTATATTTCATGATATTTACATATCTGTTGTTTAACCTGCGGTATCGTATCTGGTTTTAAGGACGTGTCGTAGATTATTTTTTTTATTTTTTTTAATACTTATTTATTAATTATTTTTTTTATTTTTGTAGATCACCAAAATACAGCTGACTTTTTGAGGGTGTGATTTTTTTTTTTTTTTTTTTTTAATAAATAAGTCAATGTTCTAATTTGTATTAGAGTTAACATTACTTTTCCAGGCTATTGAACGCGCACTGGCTTGGAAAGCAAGATGCGGGGTCTCGCGCACGCGACATAACAGTATTTTAACAGTAAATGCAGCGTTCAATAGCCCACTTTGTTTATTCCGATTTTAAACGGAAATAACTTTCCGCTCCCGTGTTCACGGCTTTTAAAGAGCTCGTGTAACCCAACGCGACAGTTTCCAGTTTGTTTTCTTTGTAGATAGGAGCACATTATAATTTTCTGGAAGCGCTTTAGAAACTTTTCGCCTCCTTCCTTTGTGTCGTGCGGAGTTTGAGGCCCGTTTCTCCCCCCCTCACTGATTCCCCGCGAACCCCTTTCCCGTTAAATCTGCCGTATTTTATCGTCCCGCAAAAAATCGATTCCTCTTCGACGGGGCGAACAGATAACGAGTTCCCACCTCAGATCGATTAGGATTTATTCGTGTCCGTAGAAGGCTTGAAAAAGAGGAGAAATAGTACCCGAGGAGCTGGAAATGGGTGTGAAACACAGTGTCGTCATGGCGACTTTCGGGGTCACTTTTCTGTGAGGATGAAGAAACACTATCCCTCTTTTCTTTTACCTTCTCTACCGCTTTCTCGGTTTGTTCACCGAGGTCGTGTGTTTATCAACATTATGGCACTGTAGAAACCCTTTTTCTGGGTTTCGGTATCTGTCAGCAGGTGATTTTAATCTTTACTTCACTAAAACGGGTGGGAAGTTTAAAGTGTGTAGTGAGTGTCTAGCGGCTGTAGAGTTTGATTGACAGGTCAGCACTGCACGTGGCTGTAAAAGTTTGCCCTGAAATTTAAACAAGTGATAATCCAGACAAAATAAAAATGCAAATGGTTATCCTAAAACTACAATAAAGTATAACCGTACATGTCAGTAAGTTTAGGTTTTCTTTCTCGTTGTGTTGCACGAGAGAATTTTTCATTTTATTAAAGAAAAGGATGTCCATTTCAAAGTAACAATGAGTGTGTGTGAATGAGTGTGTGTGTGTTTGGGGAAAGCTGTATGGTGTGAATAATTCTTGTTATTTCAGCCTCTTATCAGGTCCATGTATCTGTTGGATCTATCCATATTAGTTGGTTTGCTCCGTATGAATTTGTGATATAGATACAAACACAAAATCCTCTGAGCTTGATATGAGTCAGTCGGAGTTAAAAAGCACTGATGATATGTGATCTTAACAAAGCATTTCGTGATGTATAGCAGTATCACTGTCATGGCATCATGATACAAGGAGCTCTGTTTGGAAGTGACGTACCATTATTTTGTTAGAGCTTTGTTAGAAGTTTGAGTCAGACTCGGTCAAGACATTGTGTTAATTTTAAGTCCTCATTATTTGACATGAGATTTGTCATGGTCTGAATAAATTTTGGAAGAATAGTCAGTAGAAGAAAGTCTATTGAGTCATCTTGCCTTGATCAGTGACCGTTTAGCTGACAAGGTAATTTATAACGCTGTATGTGATGGAGATTCTTCTGTACCCTATCGGCACACAGTTTAAACCGGAGTTGTTTTCTTCGGTTCTTTGTCTCTTACATATGAAGACACATTTGTTTATATATCTGTCAGGAATGAGACGAAGTCAGCGTTCCACATCCTTTTTTCTACTCTCTCCCATAACTAAAATGACATTCAGGCTGTCAGTTGATTTATGTACAGTACAATATACACAGTTTGAACTCAAACTGTATCAGAACAACGTTGTTGTAAAATGTTTGTTGGACTGTAGAGACTTTGGGTTGTTTAAATGATTTGAGCAGTAGAATCCTGTAAAGCTGGTGTATGTAAATATGAAAAGCAGGAAATACCCTACTTGATACCATTATCCTAATGTTAAATTTTAAACTTGCACTTTAAAATTTTGAGATTTTTGTGGTTTAACTATTCTGTCCTATCTAACAGTGGTTTGATGGAGAAGAAAAATCTATTAAACAATTATGCTGGATCAGTGGCAGTTTAGCCAGTGCTATATTCATCATGCTCTAATTGTTTTTTTATGGTGCATGTGGTAGAGCAGATTATCATCTCCATCATCACAAGTGTGAATTGTTTTGGTCAGACTTGATAGAACAGTAGATTAGATGGATACCCGGTTTGTTTGCTTGTATGCATTCATCCAAGGAAAGAGACTTGGTCACTGTTTCCTGTCCCTTTATTTTTTTTCCAGAGCGATGACGGCACATAAGATGTACATCCGGTGAGATTCAGCTGCGTTTTTAATCCGTGTTTAGCGAGGGATGATGGCTGAAGCGTCTCCGTGAGTTAGTCAGAGAGCAGATTAAAGTCTCTCGTGGCCTCTATTTTGCAGCCTTTAACGCTTTAACAGCTGCTTTATTGGAACAGGACACAATGTTTGGAACAGGTTCAAGTTTATAGTTTGGGTTATTGAGGCTTTGTACAAATCTGTGGCCATGCATTAGATTTGGAGCGATGGACACGTACAGTATGAGAATGTTTTTAGGTTGGTAAAAAGGTTATGGTTTTTAGCCGCTGAAATATTACGTCATTTTAAACATTTCAGCTTGTTTTTTTTTTTTTAATCCTGTAGACTGCATATTTACTCAAAATACTTTTAGAGAAAAAGAGTAGTTAATTCGCTCAAGATTTTCATTTTGTGTCAGACTGTTTCAGTTGTATCACTGAATATCACGACTCTGTGTTAAGCACAGGCCTGATATTCGAGTTGCGTCTTGCTCAGGTGTGGTCGGTTGTTCTAGGCTTTTGGACCGGAGACCTGCTTCTGGTCAGTCTGTCTGGTTAACCAAGAGCTGCCTGCTGTGATGTGGTGCATTGTGGGAAAGCCCAGTTTGAAGCTTTTCTGTGATGTGGAAGAGAAGCGCTCTCTGATCACCTCACTACTGTGCTGTGCTAAATCATCCTTGTTCAATCATCCTTGACCACTTTGCATCTGCTAAGTGTGTTTTTCTTTAACTCGTATTACATATGTTAATATTCAGACCTACAGGCTTCTCTGCTTGACTTGGGGTGTCTGGATTTTTATGATGCAGCGTTCAGGTTTGTGAAAACCCTAGTTTTTATTATAGTCGATGATTCATTTTGTTGCTCATTTTATTGGTGGCATGTATATTTGCCCGGGTTGTCGGTTTGCGTCTGGTTTCTGTTCTGCTCAGAAAATGAACTGGTATTTTATTATATAAATTCTTTAGTAAAGTCTTTAGTCTTCCTCTTTGTCCAACAGGCTTAGTTTGTGTACTTTTTCTTTCTTTCTTTCTTTTTTTATGTTCTACTTCATGAAATAGTGGAACTTTCCTACCTGGTGTTTTTAATTTCTATTGAAATTTGGTGGATTTACCCTCTGACAACCGGTTCACTGTGGCCAGAAACTGTGAATTTTGACATGGGTTGAATATTTTTTTTTGCTCGTCCTGATTATTAAGAAGGACTGCTTTGAACAACCTATGGGTAGTTTGTTAAAGGGAAATCAATTCAAGCCAAACAACTACCAAAATGATCTCCCAGTGAAATGTCACACATACACGATTCCTCATGATCAAATAGCAAGCTGCTTCTCCTGTCTGTTCTGACATTTGTGATCATCTGTGATTGTCTGTTTTAGGCATTAATTATGTTTAGACAAGCTTAAAAAAAAAAAACCTTCTGAAAGCATCACTACATGTTTATAAAATGACGTGGTACCAGATTTTTTGACCAGTTCTCCACCAAGACACATGAGCTGATTACTTTTGATAGCATGTTTATGTTCATTAAATATCAAAGTGCAGTGTCGGAAAACCCAGTCAAAACCTGACAACTCTGAGCAGTAATGTATAATTATAATAATAAACCTTGTTGCAGAATGAAGGAAATGAAATGTAAGAATAATGTTAGTCGTTTGGGTGATATAATTTGCATGGACAGGTTATGAGCACAGTCAGTTCCCCAGGTTGACCAGTGTATAAGTAAATTCAGTAGGTTTGGGATAAACAGGTCACATATGTTTTTATTGCATTATCTGCTACTTTTCAGCCATTTTGATCAAATTTCTTGACAACCAAATTACGGTACTGTGTTCTCTCTTGTCTACTTTGTTGCTAATGGTTCGTCGACGACTCGAACTTTTTCCATAATTGATGTGTCTAGAAAGGTTATAAGTGCGTTGGAATCAGTGTGTCTTAATGTCCATCATCAGGAGACCATATGTTTAACGTTGAGCAGAGATTAGGACATGTTTTTTGAAAGCTCATTGTTCTGCCTTCCCTCCCACAGGCCTGTGTGTGTGTACTGAAAAAGAATGAGTGATACTGGAATCAGAATGAGTACTGCAGGAACTGACAAGGAGCTCAGTGACCTTCTGGATTTTAGTGCTGTAAGTGCAGATTTCCAGCACAACTTGTCACCATTGAATACTTTTTATGATTTGTTTTTCTCATGGTGTATAAACGTGTTTCTCTTTGCTCTCTCCTGTAGATGTTTCCTCTTC
The DNA here is from genome assembly GCF_030014155.1 of Tachysurus vachellii. Taxonomy (NCBI): domain Eukaryota; kingdom Metazoa; phylum Chordata; class Actinopteri; order Siluriformes; family Bagridae; genus Tachysurus; species Tachysurus vachellii. Next base: position 5,554,830 of record NC_083460.1, on the reverse strand, counting down.
CGGGGATGAACGGGAAAAACAGACCCAACGCTCAAACAGGCGGTCAGTTTTCAGGTCCAGGTAGGCCACAACATTTTAATTCATTGATGCTTCTTACTCACGCTTTTTTTTTTTTTTAAACACATGTGCCATCCATGTCTTCTTATACAGCATTTTGATGATTGTTTTACTATAAAATATTTTTGCTCAGAAAGTTGGCATCTATACTCTTAGCATTGTACATAGATACAGCTCTATGGTAGGCTCTAAAACGGGGTCATCTGCTGTTAAAATGTCTGAATGTTGGTGAAAATGTTAGCATCGACTTGATAAACAAGGGTTTGCCATGTTCGTATAAGCAGGATTTACGATTTTGTATCATTTCACAGCACAGACTTTTTGACCCTGCTGTAGTAGTGCATGCTTTTGTCCATCTCTTTCCACTCTATTTTTTACTTATTATTTGAAACAACATGGGGTTGTTACAAGAACTGACAACATCCTCTCTCTCAGACGACAACAACAAAACAGTTCGAATAAATATACACGCCAAATGTTTCCCATCACTCATTGCCCCAGTGTACACACACACACACACACTCTCTCTCTCTCTCTTTCTCTCTCTCTCTCTCTCTCAGCAGTCTCTACGACCTCCTTTAACACACTTTCTCTCCAGGGTGAATCTTTAATGCCTCTGTTAATTACTTTGTGGTGTTCAGGCAAGAGGAGCGTCCGCCTTTTAGTAACTAATCACCTGTAGTGTGCAATATAACAGAGTGGTTCACTGGAGATGAGATCTTTGAGATTCTTGTACAAAGACCGATATCAACTTACAGGTCCCTGTTTGAAATAAGATCCGGGCGAAAAGTCGCTCCTGTTAAATTTAGGCACTATAAAAGGTGACGGTTACTTGCATTGTCCAAGCCTTTCGTTTCTGAATTGCGAAACGCAGCACTTACAGGTTGGAGGACAAAAGCGGTCTTCGGGAATTGTTGATGAGTAAGACAGGGGCGCGAGTGCTTCCGGTTCAACTCGTGTATGTTTGTACGCTGCCGGCGCATCAACAGATTTCTGCACACTCAAACATGCAGCGGATGCACGCCTCTGTGAGCAGGGTGGAAACGTTGAATTAGACAAAGGCAAAAACAATTGGCGAAGGCTCTTGAGTGTCAGGATTGGTTCTTGAGAGAGTGGAAGGTACACACACGTACTTGGTCATCTGTATATTCACCCAAACACACGCACAGAATTGCACCACACACATGGCCATTGGCTTACACACATGCACGCTTATACCTGCACACACACTTGTGTACACAGGCACAAAGACACAAACATGCTCCTCTGCATATACAGAAATGCGACCCTGTGTACATTTCTAAACACACACATGCATCACTAGCTACATGCATCACTAGCTACATGCATCAGACACTTTTATGCATACACATATACATTGCTTTAGGTGAGCATTAGAAGAATGTTCTAGTGGGTCACGCACATTTCGGATAAGATGGTCTGGATTGGTTTACACATTTTCAACACATGCGAAGGTTACAGTCTTTCACAAGCTTTAACACCCACCAAAGCACTAGTGCTGCCTGAAGACATTCACACTGACTTTCTCCAGCTGAAGATAGACTTCATAAGCGACCTTGAGAAGAAGCACAATTCACAGAGGTCGGTAATGTCAGTGTGTGAAATACTGAGTGATTTTAGTCAGAGTTGTTCTGATTTTCTTGCCATAATTTTTTTTTACACTAAGGTCTTGAAGGACAGTTTCATTTGTGTTGGTTGTTCGTTTCCTTTAACTGCTTTCACTGTCCCACGCCTCGCTTCTGTCCTTCACTGATGCTGTTACTTTTAGCGAGCCAAAACTGAATCATCAACACAGACTGTTTTCACAGTCACTTAGAAAAGCAGAATTATGGCTTAAATTTATGTCCCATCTTTCTAAGGTAAGGTGCCAACCGTGTTAGCCATGTATCATCTGTGGTCATGTGATGAGAAGCAAGCGTGAGGAAGAACTGATTCCCCGAGGTGTTGCTAGCCAGAGAGTTTCATTTACAGGGTATGTGAAAGTGAGAACAACCGGGATATAAATATAACTGCAAAACTCCGCTGAAAGACACAAAGGAACACTGAGGTTTGCATGAAGCAGAACTTTCCATTCCTTATGGCAACCATGGGCCTCAGAGTGAGAAAAGAAGCGTAAAGATGTAGTTTTGTTTTGTATCTATCATGTATATTATGTAAGCATGCCAGTGCTCAGATTTTAATAATAAAAAAACAAACATTAAAAGGCTTACTAGTAAATGTTGTATTTACATATTAATAAACCTGAAATTCCACAGAAGGTAGAAATGTACAAGAAGCTAATAGTTTCATGACCTTCTTTAACGATGTTTTTTTTTTTTTTTTTTTTTTTTTTAAAAAACACACCTATGTATAATGTTTCGTGGTGCTTATTCATCTAGAGTTTAGATTACTTAGGCTACCTTGTGTTTACATATTTTTTTTCATTCATACAGGATAAATCCATACATAATGGGTTCCAGTCTATTATTCTAAAAGGTTTTTAACGTTATTCAAGTTTGCCAGGCTCGTTACCTAATTAATACATGGACTCAAGTCTAAAGGAAACGATTGAGGCTTCAAAATACAAAGAATGGGACGTCTCTGAAAAGCCATGGCTGTTCTTATGTTTCTGAGGGAGAATACGATGGTTGTGCCTTTTGACGATATATCAGCAAGTCTTTAGCTAACATTTTCCAGTGTTTCGAGAATCTTAATTTTGCGTTGAATGGATTTTGTGCTGCTTTGTCTGTACCTGGTTCTGAAACTGTGCTATTTGGAAACATTCTAGTTATAGCATCAGACCCTCATGATGCACATTCTCATTAAGTGCGTGTATCAGACAGAAACTTTTTGTTTCCAGAAGTTAGGTGGTTTTTTTTTTTTTTTTTTTCTTGAACTATTTGTCAAGGGAGTAAAAGACAGAAGCAGGTAATCAGCATATTAGTATCCAACGAACCTATTTGGAAGCAATGAACAATAAATAATAAACGAAAGTGTAAGACTTTTTTTTTATGTATGTGAGCTGATAAAACATCATCTGTTTCGGTATTATTCATAAATGTAGTGTGTGTGTGTGTGTGTGTGTGTGTATATATGTGTGTCATAATACTCATAGCCTATGACTCAGGGGTGACTAGACCCATTCCAACATTTTTCCTCGTAATTATAGCTCGCTCTTTTTAGCGGACTTACTGTGTTCTTTCTTCTCCCTAATGAGCTGTGTAGATGTGTCGGTCTTGACTCACCCTCTGAGCTGTACCATGCGCACACACACACACTGTCTCAATCGTGCCTGCAGGGCAGAGAGTGGTGTAGAACTAAGGTTTCACGACTGGCAGCTTGCGTCTCTATTGTCCTCTGTAATCACTGTGTCTGCACAAACAGGTAGCGTGCGAGAGCACTTCAAGCCAATGAATAGCACATCGGCTGTCCAGACGCTAATGACTCAGCGGCTCGTAAAAGGAGAAGAAAAAAAAGAGTTGATAGATGAACAGGCGTGTCTATACACACGTGTACAGGTCCACAAGGAACTGAGAATGTTTAGGAAAACATAATCATGATTTCACCGTGCAGGTCTCTCATGTGACCCTGCGTTCATGCTGACAGGCTTTGCTGCAGCCATTAGGATCTAACTGGCAGTGGAAAAGTGTGCTTTTTTTTTTTATTGAGCCTTCAGAGCAAAGTTTTGTTTATTCAGGTGTTGGGGGAATAGCTCGTAACTTCTGGGTCCAGCCTTTTCGCCTAAAGACAGAATTTTTTCGGTGTGGACAGCGCACAAGATCAGGGCAGCAGACATTTTCTGCTTGTCGCCTATTAATCATCCACTGTGTTAATATGAGTGAATGTTCAGCATTCATATGAATATGGATTAAAGCTATTTTAGAGAGTTTCTCTCCAACACCCCCCATGTATCGTCGCCCTCCTGTTGCCTCTCACATTCCACAGTATTAGCTGTCTTGTTTGTTCTCTCGCTTGCTCTCACTTCATGAATAGCTGTAAATAGCTTGCTCCCTGCACCCCGGCGTCTTTAAACCTTCTTTTAAGCAGCGCTGGTGAAATGTTCCACGCTTGCAGGAAGTCTGTGTATTGTTGAAACACGTTGGTAAATAAACGGCCTGTAATGAGATTTCCAGGGGCATTGTTTAAAGGCAGGTAGTGTGGCGTAAAGAAACAGATCGCCATTTAACACACTTGAATTGTTCTTTCCTGTTTTTTTGGTTTTGCTTCGTTGATCATGTGTGCACGCATTGACAGGGGACGTATAGCACCGCATTTCAGAGTGCACCAATTTAAGACGAGGGGTGTGTGAATTTGTGTGTTGATTGAATTTTTTGACACCAGCCCACGTCTCTCCACTCCAAGTCACCACAGAACGCCGGCGGCAGATTATGGTTGTCACGGCAATAGCACCGGCCTTGCGTTTTGCTCCGGTTCTGCTCTGCTGCCGACACCGTCATGATTCCTTCCACTCTCTCCCTCCCTTTGCTTTTAATTAGACAACAAAAAATATGAATATTTATAAGTCTGGTGTTCATTAATATGCACACTTATGCAAATGAGCTCACAATTAAGGCTTTTCTCCCCAGAGATTGTTGTCAGTGTTAAAGTGAGGGAGCCATGTGTAAGGTGGGGGATTCTGGAAATTTCTGCTCTGTATTTCTAAAATTCTCCCAATTCCACTACCGTTTTGTGCGTTGGAAATAGATTTTAAGTTAATGACAGCTTATCAAAAACAAAAGATTATAGATTGGAGTCAGCACAGCAGGTGCCCTATATTGTGCTTTTTATTTTGCGGTCCTGCACAAATGACACGTCACTTATTTGTTTATATCAGCATATCCTAAAGCCCTGTGGTACCTACAGCATAATGATTAATCTCTTTCTGGCCTGGGCATGCCTCCATAAGGAGCGTGCACATGTACGGACAAATAACGGTGTACAAACTAACATTCATGAGGTACTAATGAGGTAACAGCTCGAGGTGTAACATATAGTGTGCAGCGTATCAGCATTTTATTATTTCCCCCTTCTACCTTTATTCAGCATGGCAAAGCACCTAAATTAAATAAATCCGCTTCAAATGGATGGATTACCCAAAATCCATTCTTTATGTTAGGCTGGTGTAGGCAACACAGAAATAACTCTGATTGCGCTCAGCGTCTATGCTCTGCAAGCCGCGGGTATTTTTATTTTGTTTCCGATTTTACGGCTTTTATTAATAGCTGAATCTTCTGGAACGACTCGCTAAGCTGTTACCATGTCTGTGTCGGCACTGAAACGGGCCAGGAAGCAGAATGTTCTACACTAATCAGTCTGCAATCAACATTGTTAGGGTTTATAAACTTGACAGGAGCTCTATCAGGTTTTATATAAGGTTTTACCTTTGTGTTGCAGGTATGGAAGATCGGAGCGGATCAGGCTCCTGGGGCTCAGCAGAGCAGAACAGTCCATCCTTCAGTTCACGGGTAAGAACTAACAGCTCCGTGGCTGTGAGTACTTAAAGCACGTAGCATGTTGAAACAGAGCTGCTTTTACAAGCTAAACAGTGTCTGTCAACGTTACAGCTCATTAGGTGTGAGAAACGGACAAACAGAGCTGGATGTTTCAGGTGTTTGCTCTCAATGCTGACGAGTGACTGCGCCTAGAATTGTCATAGATTTAGAGCTTTACAAGTGACTTTACATTGTCATTGAACCCTGTAAATCTTTACACAAGTGTAATTTAAGTAAAATACGATTTCAACCCTTTTTTTAATTGGCCATATGCAACCCAAGATAAATAGCAACCTGCATAACCTGTCTCCTTAAAGTTTTTTCCCCCACAGCTGATGCTTTGAGTTTTGCATCCTCGGGTCACCAGACAAAAGTTCAAGACATGACCACTGATTACATCACGGATCAGACGTGGGATCAGATCAGTCAAAAACAAACAAACAAAAAAATAAAAACACACAAATCTCTTTAGTCTCTCCATAAATACAAACATACCACAGCTGCTAACATAATGGTTGAGTCACATTCCTTGATCCTCAGACATGTCTTACATGTAGGTGAGGGGTTAGTAGGTCAGTTGTTTGGTCAGCCAGCGAGCATCAGAAGCGTAGTGACGCTGATCTGATAAGAGGCAGATAAGACCAAGTGATCACTCACAGTAGACAGCTTACATCCAGCACAGTTGACTACTGTTTGACTAGTTTATATCCTTATCATCAGGCAAATTTTAAAAGTGGTTTATTTTTTTTCTTTCTTCATTCAGAAATTAGTAATGTGGCTTCTTTATTAATGGACAGCTTTGGATGGTATGCAAAAAAGAGCATCGTCTTGCATAGAGTGCAGGTTAATGGTCTCCTGAAGTGTCCTTATTGTTGTCCTTGCAGCATGTACTGAAATTGTTTGCACTTTTTGTGGTATTAAATGCTTATTTTGTCTGTTTATGTAGGCATTTGACAATGTGGGCCACTACAATGAGCATGAAAGCATGTCCCCTTCATCAATGTACAGCTCAGGAATCGGAGGTATGTCTACTCTGATATATTTTTGCCCTTTGTCGCACAAAATTCTACTAATGCTATTCGTACGTACAATACTCCACAAGTCAGAGATATCCAGAACGTCTTTGAGGCTGTATTTAAAAAAAAATGCATGTCTTTTCTACCGACCGTGTGAAAGCAATGATGCCGGAGACGGCGACTCCTTAAACAAAGCTTCACCTCAATGATATTTTTCTTTGTTAAATCAAACGTATCTGTTATTAGACTTTACTTGTGTAGCTTGTCCAACATAAGTCTCTGTGTGAATTGTTTCCACAGAAATAACGTATTAAAACGAGTGCATTAATAAAAACCTGGGATTTTGATTACAGTTTCTGGCTAATTGGATTTTGAGCTGATTTCCGCAGCTCTGTGTTGTTGGTTTTGTTAAAGCACACTTTATGATTAGACCCTTTTCTGTGGTGTCCACACACAACCCACAGCTCTTATTGGAATCCACACTCAGGAAGTGTACTCACTGGAATTCCCTCAGATAAAGCCCACTTTTGGGGGTGTTTGGGGGTGTGGGGATGAGTGTCGGGAGTGGGGTTAAGTCCACTGGAGCGCAGCACTCTCCACTGGGACTTAAACAGGGGCGACGGCTGACTCTCATGAGCAATGGCAGCGAGGAGGGGTGCTGTGTAATTAGCGCCGGAGCATTTATAATGGGCCAGTTTGTTGTTTTGGAGCACAGGCTGAGGCCGTAAACAGTGCACCTCATACTCTCTGGCAGCCCAGCCGAGCCAGATGGAGGCTGGCCAAACACAGAGTGAGTGGCCCTTCATCCAGTACCATCTTACTATTCATAACGCACTACTGTAGTGTGCTCTTGCTTTGATAGTTGATGTATTCAAAGGATTTGTTTCATTGGGATTAATATCGACAACCTGTTTTTGTTTTTTTTTTTACACGGTATATATTTTTCATGCAGAAATAAATACAGCGTGTGATTGTACACAACCTTAAATGCAGTATTTTGTTAAATCTCAATGTTCATTCACACATCCATTATCAAAGCAAACGTATGCTTTTGAGAAAAGCAGCATTTAACAAAACCACAAGAAGCCCCCAGTATGTCTTGCAAATGTATTTATTAAATAGAACGGAAAAGAATTCATCCACTACGTCATTCCTTGTCATGGTCGCTCGCCTCACGCCTGAAACCGATCAGATTGTCTAAGATCATGGAGAAATCCTTGTAATTCTCGTGTTCAATGGATATTGAACCAATTTTCACCTTAAGAGTAAGATGAATATATGAATAAAGGTTAATTTGTGTTATAAATAGATTATTATAGGAATCACATACATTACTAAAACACCAGTGCTCTGTGTTGCAGGCAAATCAGACAGAGCACCTTATTCCTTTGGCGCACAGGTATCATCTTATGAAATTCTTGTTTGTTTGCTATAATTGTGTGAAACATTTGATTTTCTTGGCCGTTGATGCTCATTTTTATTTACTCGTCCGTCCTCTCCAGTTCCTGCAAGGAGAGATGTCCATGTCCAGTCCCGATGGCTTATCCCCCTCTGGCGTAAAAGCCACATCACCATTCTATGGATCTTACCCAGCCAATCGTAGGAGGCCTCTAGATGGAGTGCTCGGTGAGATGGCTAGTAAGAATAGGGTCCTCTGGAGACCCCCTGCTAAGACCACAAACACTGCAGAATACCAACACTGTGCTGAAGGCTTTGCTTCGTTTCATAAACATTTGTGACTTTAGATTTGTTTTTTCCTTTTCTTTTCATTTAGATACCCCACCGAAGAAGATCAGGAAAGTACCAGCTGGTCTCCCAACTTCGGTAAGTGCAGTCGTCTGTGGTCTGTGGGCGTCTAAGGTTTTCACATGATTGTGACCTCATTAGTAAACCATAACTCTGTTGGAGCACTGAGTCTGGGTCTGGATTAACAGCGATGCATCCGACAACACACGTTTTTACCTTGCAAAAATAAATCTGAATATGAGTGTAGGCATAAACTGCTCAGCCTGTAGCTCTTCCTATTTTTAGGGCTGTGCTTACTCATGCAATTTGCTTTTAAGCATTCATGCATATGTCTTTTTATCAAAATAATAAGCCCACTCCACCTCTTCAAAACACACACCCTAACTGTGCACAGTAGGGTTAAGAGACTCTTTTAAATATTGTATTTAGTTTCAGTTTTCTAAAATAGTATTTAGATTGTAATAAGTGTATAAATTAATGACCCCAAAACAAACAAACAAAAATATCTCGAGCTGTTTTTTGTTTGTTTTATAGTTTCATGATCTAAGAGGCAAACTATTCTGCTGTATCTGACTAGGCAAAAACGAAGAGAAACCAATTACTAAAAGAAAAACCGAAACATCTTGTTGCGGATTTGTAGCTACTACAAATCAAATTCATGCTTGCTGTAATACTGCAGTCACTCAGACTTTTATCCTTTGTATTTTATCAAGAGGCTTATAGATCTCTAAACATTTTGCTCATGTGAACAGTAACCTTCTCCTAGCTTTAAGTCAGCTCCTGCCCACAAGAGCCTGCTATATCCAACCACTGACTGAAAGTCATGGATTTTAGTTCTGCTCTGGAGAATGGGGACGGCAGGGCATCCTGTGTAGCTAATCCACCATTTAACTGAACACTAACTCTGTTCGATTCTGGCTTTTAACAATTACGAACAGATGTCAGAATGTACTGAGAACGGTCAGCACCTCATTTAGTCACAGCCCTTTTAACCCACAAAGCATGGGTTCCTTTGTGATATCCTCTTCACTCACTTCGTCCCATTTTTATTTTTAACCTCTCTTCTACTCCCTCCCGCTTAACATTTTTTTACTTCTCCTCTTGTCCCCATCTTTCTCCAGTGCTTTTTTTTTTTTTTTTTTTTGCCCATTTCCCTGCCCCCTCTACCCCCTCCCTTCTCCCCACATTCACTTTTGCCTTCTTGCTCTCTTTCTTTCTGCACTCATTCCTCTCCCTCCCTCCCTCTCCCAGCTGCCTGTGGTGTTGGCTGGCCTCCAGGAATGGGCAGATGGCTCTGTAATTGGGAATTCAGCTCTCTCTCTCTCTCTCTCTCTCTCTCTCTCTCTCTCTCTAACTCACACACACACACAGACTCTGTTTTCTCCCCCACACCTCTCCCTCTCTCTCTCTTTTTCTATTTCCCCATCTCCCTGCACATCATACTGTTTAATCAAATTACACAAGTAACCCCTCAAAGCCCTGGATCGTCAGTCTTCAGAGCCTGAATTTTTCATTTACACCAAAACCCTGGAACTCATGGAACTAGTTAAATCAGACAGGCTCCCTACCTGTGCCAAGTATAAACGACTTTATGGTGTTTTTGCATCTAACAATTGTAACCTTGTGTTTCGTTGCTGGGTTTAGCACATCTGTATGGATTGGCTTGGATCTTGTGTTTGCCAGATGTGATTTAACACTATACGCTGCGTTCTGCATACTGTTCCTCCCACTCAGATCTCTTTGAGGGGTGTGTGCTTGTTTGTCTGTGGTAGCCCACGCAGCTATTTGGGATGTTTCTCTTGGGACAGCATGTGTTCTGTATTTTGTGGTGAATACTTCCTGATTCACGTACAGATCCCCAGATCACTGTCCTGACAGATCTGCACTATGGCACAATGTTTGTGGCAGGTGCTCTCTCTCTCTCTCTCTCTCTCACTCTCTCTCTCTCTCACTCTCTCACTCTCTCACTCACACCCATTACATAAGCGTGCCGATATCCAGACCAACATGGATTTGTTCTCAAATGCCTATGTCTGTAATAAAGATCTCATCTCTTGCCGATTTTGGTTTATGTTTACAGGTTTATCCAACAGCTCCCAGCGATGATTTCAACCAGGAAAATGCAGGTTTCCCAGCTTCAAAGACCGGCAGCGTCTACCCTGGCACCTACTACATGGAAGGTGTGTTGAGTGCTCAGTAGGCCTCAATATTTTGAGGAAAACCATGTGATAATGGCAGCATGCAGTTGAATTTTTTTCTATATAAATGCAACATTATCTAGAATTTTATTTCTTGGTTTGCAAAGGAACAATATGGAATCTGATTTTTTTTTTTTACAAGAAAAGGTCTGTGACTGGTGTATGACTGGTGTATGACTGAACATGTTTCATTCCAGTGGAGGGAGCTATTTTTGCCCCAGGATTGGCTGTTCTCCTAATGACATGCTTATATTCCACAACTACATTAGAATAGATTTGGTTATTGGAACCAAATATTGGTCCCCGCATGCAAAAGGCAGGGCTACTATTTTAGTTTTTCCACATTCTTAAACTTGATGTTTATTCTGGCTATTTTACAAACATGGTAGTATGATGTCAGTCATTGGCTATTTATATGGGCTGTAAACATCTTGTTGGAATTTTTCTAACAAGGGTTTTAAAGTCAGGCCTCAAGTCCAGGCATGTATTGAAACGGTTCCATTCTAGCTATGGCTCTAATAACTGATTGCAAAATCTTCTGGTCTCTCTCTTCATTGATGTTTGTTTAAAACAAGTGGGTATTTAAAATAATTTCAGCATCTCAAAACCTAGGGCAGACTTCTGTCTATACTAGATTAGTCATAAGATGCCCAGGGTAATTTCTCATCTTATGAAGTTAAGATTATTTTAGGCTTTCTTACAAATAGTTACTGATGTTATTTGAAATAATTGACCAGACTATTGTCTTGTGTTAATAGACGGTCTGCAGGTCCCCTGGGCTCAGTCGGGTTTTTCCTCCATACCCCACCTTTCCCAGTCGGCTCCGTTTGCTGCCATCAATCCTCAGGATCGCCTGGTGAGCTTTCCACATTTCTGTGTTTCTCTTGATGCAGGATGCCTTGCTTAATTATTGTACATACTGGCCCTTGCACTATTAGTTGAACTGTTAATGTTTACATATTAATTAAAATTAAGTCCATGTTAAATGCCTGACTAAGCTTACTGTGTGTCACTCGGTTATAAAGTGTGCCTTAGAAAGTCAGTGGCTCATTCGTGCTTTTTCTTTCTTCTTTTCAGAAGAGGCAGCCTTTGCCCCTGTCCCCTCCATCTTATCCTCACCATGGCAGCGAGGTGAACAGTGGCTTCCAGTCCGCATACACTCCTCCTATCAATGGAACAGACGGGATCATGGGTAAGAAGCCCTGTCCTCCTCCAGTCACACACTGACAATCAGTCGCCTGTCATGTTTGTTCTCATTAGTTGAGAAATGCTTAAGCTCTATTTTCCTCTTTGTCCTTATAGGCAATAGTGCACCAGGAAGCTCAGGGGATGAAATTGGAAAAGCCCTTGCTTCAGTGAGTTACACTGTTTGGATCTGGTCTTAGATCATGTCTGTCTAAGATTTGATCCAAAATTGCCCCAAAAAGGCTGTTTACCTAATCTCAGTTGAGCTCATTGATTAAGGTAGAATAAGTGCTTTCCTGTGTGCCCCAGTGTGATCTTTTGAATGTGCCCCTTTCATTTGTGTTGATTAGATTTACCCTTCGGACAACAATGGGAGCAACTTCTCCTCCACTCCACCTACCCCGGTGGGGTCTCCTCCGAGCATGGCAGGTTTGTAAATAGGCTTTATTTGTGTCTGAATAGATGTACAAGTGCTGTGGTGCCATCTGCTGGTTAAGTGTTGTAATTTCAGACAGGTTTACCAAAGTAAATACAGATGTTTTAACCGTATTACACTTTGAGTAATTACAGAGATGCCCAAAATGGACAACTCAAATATGAATTATCCTTTTTTTTTTTTTTTTTTTTTTTTTTTTTTTTTTTTACCCCTCTCCCAGTTTCTGCTTCTCAGTGGCCCAGAGGATCAACTCAGTCTGCACAGTCACCCAGTTTTGAGGGAGGACTGCAAGCACTGGTACTCTTGGAACAATAATGCATGAGTTTGCAGAGCTTAGATTACGTGTATCTTGTGTTGAATCCTTTTTTTCTTTTAGAGATTTTAGTCAAAGATTTCTGTAACGTGCATCTGTGGTGTGTCTGTATAATTTCACAGCAGAACAAGACTGAGGACTGCCTGGGTGAAGCCCTGCGTGTGTTACGGAACCATGCAGTAGGTTCGGGACTGGGTGCAGAAATGCACACCCTGCTGAGCGTTGCTGGAGGAGCTGCCGGTCTGAGTTCCCTTGCTCAGAGCTTTTCCGTGCACAGCAGAGCGCCCGGCCTGGTGCCCAGCCACCACGAGGAATCGTCTGGTCTGACGTCCACCGGTTCTCTATTACATGGGCAGCCGACAGCCACGCAAGCCCCTGCCAACTCGCAGCCAGAGGGCTTCTCAAGTAAGCACAATAAAATACTTGCACAATAAAATACATAATAAAATACACACACAAAACATGCCAGTTGAATTCATTATAATAATTTGATAAAATCTTTTGAAATGAACGATCTCATTTTGTGCTGCTCTGCCTGTTAAGTGTACATTATATGTGAACACGCACACACTGCTTCAGGATACCTCCTTCTGAATGTTTCAGCAAGTTCAGAATTCACATCAAATTAAACAATGTTTAGAAGAGAATTTAGAGATTTTTGCAGACATTTACATTAAGGCTTAGTCTCATTCTCCACTTTGCTTCCTGTGGCGTCTCAAGGTTTGTCTGCAAGTCTGAGTCGCGTCTCCAGCACAGATATAAAGAGGGAGGAGAAAGAGGATGACGAAAACTGCTCTATCGCAGATAAGTCCGAGGACGAGAAGAAAGACGGCAAGATGAACAGCACACGAACAAGGTACCTGACCCCAGAACACGTGCTACAGCACAGCATTGTTATAAAGTGGGTTTTTGTTAAGGGTGCAACTGAGGTTACTTCTCAGAATTTCTGTTAGAATGACAAGCAAGAGCAGGGAAGAGTTTCTATAGAACCTCTGAGTAGTGTATGTAGAACACACCTGCCTTAGAGTAAGACACCAAGCTCAGCACAAATGCTTAAGTGAGTGCATTGAAAAGCGAAGTCTTATTGTTAGGGCTGCTGTAAATTCACATATAGAAACATAATAGAAATATTCCATTTGTGAGAATAGTACAAGTGGATATGTAAAATTAGATTGTGTAGTCCACACGAGTTGAGGGAGAGAGAGAGGGAGAGCTTCTTATTCCATATAGGAGCCACTCGTACTGTGCTTGCATTCATTTAACCAAAAAATTAAGATACAGCCAACAGTATGCACACTCGCACACCCCCATTAGCATCAGCCTAGGTGCTCCTAATTCTGTAACTAGAATACTATTTGTTATGCCTTAACCCCCACCCCCCTCTGTCCCCACTTTTCTACTGCCATCAATCTGAAAAGTCTTGACGACGAGGACGACGAGGACTTGCCAGCGGAGATAAAGGCGGAGCGGGAGAAAGAACGGCGCGTGGCCAATAATGCGCGAGAGCGTTTACGTGTACGTGACATCAACGAAGCCTTCAAGGAGCTTGGACGCATGTGCCAGCTCCACCTGAACAATGAGAAACCGCAGACCAAACTGCTGATCCTGCACCAGGCCGTTAATGTTATTCTCAGCCTGGAGCAGCAAGTACGAGGTCAGTGGGCCTCGCCTCCCTCGAAAAAATGAGACCTGATCTCACACAGTGGAGATGTGGCTGTGGGGTGGGCTAGCAGTCCTGCTTAGAGAGAGTTAAGATGGCTTGTTTTATGGTTAACAAGAGAAGACAGCTGAGAATATTTAATGACGGGCAAGTCAAGTAGTTATATTGTCAAAAAGTTCTATCAAAATGATTAAACTGTTAACTGAGGTACTGGTGAAATATTTTGCTTTTCTATCAGCATCATTTTAATAAATGTTTTAGTCACAGACTAGGCAGCAATTTTAATCAAATCTGTAAAAATATTGTGTCTTTATAATATATGATTAATAATCTGTGGTGGGATTGTTTTTGTATTTAATCAATGAGCTCTAGACAGAAAATTGCACTTAACATTCCGTATCCACCAAAGATGTATTGGTAACTTTAGTTTAATCTCGGTAATCGCTGGGAGGAAACCTTGCTGCCCTTTTTTTCCTTCCCTTGTCAGTTTACATTTGTAGCTTAGAATATTTTACATACTGGATGCTTTGTTATAAACATTTGACTATTTAACTGCTTGTGCCCATCGTTAACAAATGCTTTGGTATGGTAATGTACAGACATACACAAGCCTGCTTTACCTTTCTCTTGGTGGGGCTGGTAGCTGATGAGAATGGCCTAGTGCTCTGTAGTACATGTTTATTTGTTTGTATTTGTGCGTTTTTGTCCCCCCCCCCCCCCTTCAGTTAATCCTGTGTTTTGTCTTGCCCTCAACTCACTCCCATTTCATTTCCAAGCTAGTCTCATCACTTTCCCACTCGCCTGCTGTCTTGTCTGTATCTGTGTTTAGTCAGCATATTCTCTTTCTTACAGGTTTAGCACATTTGTTGTTGTTTTCTGCAGGTTTCCCGATAGATTCCCAGCCGCTACGGTGCTCATACATGGTATATTAATGCAGCAGGAAGGTGCTGCATGCAGAATATTTGATACTCGAAGTGTGTACGAATCCCTGGATGGGATGTCTGCTTCGTTTTGTTTTCAGTTAGCAAGTCACCCAAAAGCCAAGTGACCTAAAGTGTAGTGTCTAATCACACTTTGCATTGAGAACGTGATTGGCCTGATGTTTGTGCTAGAGTTTTTCACATTATGTATGTGAAAAGGTTTGGTTTTCATCGTCTAACTTTTAGTATCCGTAAGCGTAAACAGCTGTAAAGTTGGCCGCCGTGATGCTTGACATTGACCTAGATAACGAAGCTCCTAAGATACATCTGTGCCCAGTGAATAAGTTAACGTCAGTCTAACCACAGTTTTATATTTGGGTGTCTCATACAGCTAATTTATCTTTTATCATGTGCTAACTGTTATCATACTGTAGTTCCTGTCTTTGTGGAAGTGGTGCATATATTTTGTGTGCGTTTGGATACCAGAATGGATTCATTTGTGAAACAATGTTTGGATCTATTCAAGTTTTGGTTAGCAACCGTATATGTCGGTGAATCGTTAAATCCAAACCACAAGTCTTTTGTTGAAGTGGCCATCTTTGTGGTTTCCACACTAACCTTTTACATTGAACTCTTATAATAACCCTATGAAGAGCTCTTGGTGTCTAAACTCCTCACTCCTACTAGGCTAATGCAGTAAAACATCTGGTTTTATGGTTTCTTAGTCTTGCTGTTCTATTGTATACTCGGGTAGTTCAGGTGGCCTGAGCTCACAACATGCAGGTTCTCACTTTTTTCTTTTCTGTTCTGCTTCCATGCAGTTATTAACATTCTCCTGTAACTCTTTTGTTTGCAGCTTTTATTTTGTTTCTTTTTTTTTTTGCATGTTGTGACCTGCCATGTCTAACTGCTTCCCCTTCCCCACCCCATTTTTGCCAGGTTGTCCTTTTCCCATTATCTTTCTTCATGCTTCTCTCTTTCTCACAGATCTTACAGTTCGCAGCAGGGAGTTTGATCTCATCATGAATAAACACATCTCTGTTCAAAGGGATGGGTTTAAGATGAGACCTCATGCAGACACTTTTCTTCCCTTTTTTTTGTCCGTAGCTTTTGCAGCGGCTGTGTTTTGTTTATATAGTACTTGGCAGAAGGTGCATTGCTCCTTTTTTTTTTTTTTCCTTTCTTTTTTACTCACCATCACCCTTTGCTCCATGGCAGCCCCACAAATAGGTCCTCATTCTCCACTGGCAATTTTTGCACTGAAATCAGATCCACTTCAGAAACATTGCAGGTGTTGAGCAGTTATTGCGTATATTCATTGTTTGAAGTTCACCTGTACAGTATGTGTAAGTTCATGGTCAGAGCTTCATGATGCTTTGACTGTCGTGACAAGAAGAAGGAGATGCCGAAGCACGTGGCCACCTCTTGTTCATCCAAGCTGCTCTTTCTCTCCGCTCCGCCATCGTCCGGTCTCCAGTTTCAGGATTTCACATCATTTTGATGCATAGTCAGATTTTACCCCAAACATGGTAGTCAAGGATGACTAATAACACAAAAGGGAATCTTTCATTTAGTAGGTGCTAGGGATTAACGTACCTAAACATTGCAGTGTCTTGTGAGTTTGTTAAGCTCTAATCAATTCGTTAGGAAGTTGATTGCTTAACAAGGTGATTAACAAGAGCCCGGTTGCCCTTGGCAGCAGTGTGTCAGAGGAGTGCTTGACACTGGAGGAGAAGGAGCAGCGTGACCGTGAGCGCCGCTTGGCCAACAACGCTCGCGAGCGAGTTCGAGTACGGGACATCAATGAGGCCTTCCGGGAGCTCGGGCGCATGTGCCAGCTGCACTTGAAGAGTGACAAGGCACAGACCAAACTGATCATCCTACAGCAAGCCGTGCAGGTCATCCTAAGCCTCGAGAGGCAGGTGCGAGGTAGGGCTCCACCTCCATGATAATCCCTCGCTCCTGTGCCTCATGTGGAGAATGGGGTTTAGGAAGAAATGCCTTCCATACAATGATGCTCTAAAGTCATTGCTGCCATTGGAAGCTTGTTTGCTCTGCTTGACCCTTCTCTTGACCTCTTTTCTGTCTCTCCACCTCACTGCCATGCCATGCCATTTCTCATTCTGGTCTTTTTTTTACG
This sequence comes from Tachysurus vachellii, assembly GCF_030014155.1. Lineage (NCBI taxonomy): Eukaryota > Metazoa > Chordata > Actinopteri > Siluriformes > Bagridae > Tachysurus > Tachysurus vachellii. The sequence continues at coordinate 5,537,667 of NC_083460.1, read as the reverse complement.
TAGTGTCTGTTTCTCTGTTCTTGACCAGTCGCTGCCTGCATTAACTGTGTTTGCTGTGTAACTTCCTCCAACTTTGTACCTCTGCTTATCTCCACAGCTTGTCTGCTGCTGAGGTGTATGAATAAATTGAAGTGTGAATTGCAATGCCATGGCTGCTGTTTGCTTATTTTTGTTTTTAACCTGCTACAGAGCGGAACCTCAACCCAAAGGCGGCATGTCTGAAAAGGAGAGAGGAGGAAAAGGTCACCGGCATTGGGGGAGATCCTCAGATGCTGGGAGGAGGCCACCCTGGTCTAGGCAGTGATGGGCACACTCATATGTAATATTTATGTAAGTACTGCATTTATGATGAGGATATTCAGGTTCTCCTTGTTGAGTGTTTGTTTTCTAGTAATGGACAGATCTGGTAAATAACGAAGTGGATGAAATATATAAGCCACTAAGATGGTAAAGTTTTACATCCCACAGACATAAGATTTGTGAAGTAGTGAATGAGTGCAAACTACAGGCATATTGAGAGGGAAGTTCATTATGTTCATGAATATACCATGAAAGAGAATGTGAACAAATGACTAATATTCTCTTTTCTTCTTCAGATTCTATTCTAAAGAGTACTTTCAGATGTGGCCTTATTCTCCTATCTACCGTCTGTGTGTGAATACGCTCACCATGACTGTGCATCAGAATCTTTTAATCTTATGGACACGTACCTGTGCAAACACACACACACACACACTCGCACACAAACACACACTTGCATAAATGTACACACAGATGTTATGGACCACTGGAGCATCTTAAAGAACACTGCTGAGAGATGGTGAAACTCTGAGCACAACGAACAAGAATTTCAACGCTCCTATTTTTAATGTTTTTTTTTTTTTTTTTTTTTTTCTTTTAAATACGGGAGCAAGGAGATTATGGAGGTGTGTTTCGCCAGGATTTGATTTCTTATTGAAATAGACAACCATTCCCAAGACTTCAAAATAAGGTCTTATCTGTGTAGATAAGAACTCAAACAAAATACTATCTGCTACATCGTTAGATGTCTGATAATTTGCTGATCAGATATTGTGCTAGTACATAGCACATGTGCACACAAACACTTCGTGGGGATTCAGGGGCTCAAATTAGGGAACAGAAATTTTACCCTTTGGACTTTCATTTGTACCAACACATGACTGAAAGCAGACGTGAAAATGAAGAACAGCCACAGTGACAAACACCTCGGCGCTCAAGTGTTTATTTTCTTATTTTTATTTTTTTGCATTAACATTGAGCGTCTGAACTCATGTACCTGTTTAACTGGAGCCTGTTCACCTCTACAGCAGTCACCACAGCCATGGACTCAACACTTCATTCTTGCCTACTGGACTAGCAGTTTGCATTAATATTGAAATCAGTTGTTTTTTTTTTTTAAGAGGAACGACACGTCCTCTTGATACTTCTTCAGTCTCCTCGTTTTTAGCATTTCAGTACTGTGCCGTCATGTCACATCTTTAATCCTGGATCCTCCTTTCTGCTGTTTCATTTTTGTTTGTTTGTTTTTTTTCTTTTCTTTTCTTTTTTTTTCTTTGTAAAGAAGAAAAAGTGTAAGAAAACTTTGGACATGGACACCATGTGCGATTACCAATTGTCCTGATTTGATCTAAAGGGTAGATGTAGTTTGTTCTTAAAAGTACAGTAAAATCACATTGAGGATTTGTGAAATCTGCTCGTTTTTTGGCCAGTGATTCAGTGCTAAAATTGTCAGGGGTATTTGTGTATTTTGCTGACTGATTAGTGTCAACTGCATCTGCTGCCAATCCTGGGTATCTTTTCTTGAAAATGGAAGAAAATGGAAAATTTCACCAATTACTTGATCATGTTGCCGCTTTCTTTTTTAATAATTATTTTTAATGAATAAATATGCGAAAGAACGTTGGAACGCCAGGAACAAATGTAATCGTTACGTATTTCTTTTGCTTTTTTGTATTTTAATGTAGGGTGGAAACTTTTTATTACTAGTTTTTATATATATATATATATATATATATATATATATATATATATATATATATATATATATATTCCCTGTCCTCATTGCTCCAGTTGTTTCATTGATTTCAATCACTGCAATATTGCTTCATTTCCCCTCTCAGTGAACATAGTATTGTTGTTGAACCACCTTTTATAACATGTTTTCATAAGCGCTGACACCAAGGGTCATTTCAACAGCTGAATTTATCAGTGTTCTCCTTCAGTCAGTACAAAATCATCTTTGAAACCCAGAAAATAAGACTTTGGTTTGCATGTTGTGATGCTCTGAGGTTTTGACAGAGGAAACGTGTAAGAGCGATCAGGGTGGCCTTCTTCATTCTCTGCGCTGACCAGCGGGTGGCGTCCCAGGGGACTGATACCGAACCAGTGCCTGCACACTGCTTCAGTTCAATTCTGAAATCAGCTTTTAATTGCTATGTCAATGTTTTGCTGGTTCTAATGGAATATTTTATTTATATATATATATATATATATATATATATATATATATATATATATATATATATAAAAATATATATTAAATAAATAAAATGACATGGGGACGGGGATTTTTAGTGGATCGTAAATGAACTTTTGCTCTGCTGAGCAAATAAAGTACTTTCTTTGTAAATGTGATCCCTGTTTAGTTTTTCTGTGCTCAGTGACCTCTGTCCTGATTTTTTTATTTTTTTTTTAATTTTTATTTTTTTAGTTATGAAGATTTTGTATTTTATTGTTCTTTGTTTGTTTTTCTCAGTATATGTATTTATCTTGATATCTTTGCTCAGATACATTAGAAACATTGACCATGGTGGTGTTTCTTTTGATACAAAGGTGTGGCTCAGACACCGATCTGGCTGTTCGTTAAAGAAGAATTATTTACAAAGTTACACGCAGGGCAATTTCACTTGTGGATTTCATGTTCTTTACTTTTTCAACCCACCTTGAAACCACATTTCGGTTTGTAGAGTAAATTTGTTGCTCATTTATTTTAAATTGACTTTCTGCCTCAAATTGAGGCAGTTATTTTTTGTTGGGCTGTACTGAAGCAAACTGAAATCTTAACTTCCATTCGCCCAATGCTTTCGTCAAATTCTGATTGAATTATGATCGACGTTTGAGCATCTTTAAGTGCAAAACACTGCATTTTCTGACAGGCAGAGCCTCGTTTTAAGATAACCCTGGCTCGTAATGGGAGTTCCTTCTTTCAATATTGAGTGCTAACTTTATTGTTTTGGTTTTTGTTGAACTGAGATGTTTCTCAGTCTCTTGGCATTTCATCTGCAGTATCTGTTGACTCACACCATTGGGGAGGTTTTGTCAAGTCCCCAAAGTGCCTCCACTTTCCTATTTTTTTATATAAAGTAGCTATTCAGAACTGTTATGTATATAAAGTAGCAATAAATGTGCCATTTTTAATAACAGAAGTTATGGAAAATGTATGTCTCTTTAATTTCTTTTTTTTTTTTTAATTTTGTATTAATTATATACCTAAATAAAGAACACACTGCAAGAGGGGGTTTATTCATCACTAAAAGATCATCTGTTTTTCTATAGGGGATCAGAGGATTGTATCAGAAGGTTATACATAACTTAGAAACTGTTAGACACAATATTTTTTCAGGTGTTGTTACATCTGTAGGATGGTTCTTATGGAACAAAGAGAAATTAGTTTATCAAAAAAAGATTTAATTACAGTATTTGTAATATATTTGACATGAAAAGAAATGGGTCTTCTCTATCATTCCACCCATCCATCATGTTACATCCTGTTGGGCTATTTAAGTCCACATCAGCAATACACGTTTAAAATCTTTTATTAAAAAGTATTCTATATTTGTGCCTTATTGCTTATGATTGATTAGATTGACTGTAACCCTTGGAGATGGGGGCTGGAGTCAAGAAGCTTTTATTGTCATTTCAAACATATATTGCTTTTGCAGTACACAGTGAAATGAGAGTGTTTCTCCCGGATAATGGTGCTACATAAAGCAAAGACAGAGCTAAGGACTTAGTAAGTCCTCGATACATAAAGTGCATCAGTGCAACCTGCTGCAAACCGTGCAGGACAAGACAAAAAAACAGACAAGACAGTGCAGGACAAAAGACCGTGCAAACAAAAAATACAAGACAATACACAAAAGCCCATAAAAACAGCGCCAACCAATGTAAATACTGTATGTGCAGAAATACTGGAATGATCTCAGTATTATAGCAGCAGTTACATGAGGTATTGTAAAGTATTGTGCAAAACAGCAATCAACTGAAATGTGAGACAGCATGTGCAAAGAGCAAAAAACAGTGTAAAACAGCATGTAAACAGTTTGATGGATGTATATTGGAAGTGTGTATTTGTTTTAGGTCTGTGCAGTCCATACAGTCGTGTGTGTTGTGCTCAGTACAGTTCAGTTATTAAGGAGTCTGATAGCTTGTTGAAAGAAACTCGTACAGTTTCTCAAGACAGCATTCAGCCCAAAACATATCTGATGAGATAAAGTTGCATGGATTGGGTATATAACGTTGCTTGTTCTGTCCACTGAATTGGAAAACATTCAATGGTTTGTTCCTGTTACACAGAACCAGTGTATAGTACCATCTGTCTGAAGCCTGAGCATTAGACCAAGCTGTCAGAGATTCTGGTAGTTCAGAGAAAACCGTACAGACTTTGTCTCAAATATTAAAATCAATTTCATTTCAACAAATAAATTAAATGGACATAAATTTAAAAAAAAAAAAAGACAAAACACTGGTCAGAATTTGACCGAACATCAGTTTTGAGCAACCCGTTCCCACATCTACAGACTTTTAACCACAGTCATTTGTACCAGTTCATGATATAGATTTTATAATAAACATAAAAATGAAAAACAAGTAACCAGCACTGCATTTTAATGAATGTGTGTGTTCTTTGTGTCCCAAAAGATTCAAAAACACTGTTAAACGTTCTATGGCTATCAAAACGTTACTCATCTTATTTTAGGTGGAAAAAGAAACTAGCTGAAAAAATGCCTGAATATAAAACCAAGGTTAAGTTTGTACAATAAAGGAATAAAGACCAAAATGAAGCCCTGAAGAAATCCATAGGTTTAAGTTGTTTTTACTGGATTTGGATCAAACAATATTCAATTTGACGCTTTATGTCTTTGGTCATAATTTTTTTTCTAAATGTTTGTGTGCGCGTGTGTGTGTTTTGTTTGTATTTGTTTATTTATGTGTGTTTGTTTTTAAATAAAATTGTTGTGTTTATAAAGAGGATATTTTGTAGTTAAAAAAATGTTTACAACCTGGAGACGTTATATATATATATATATATTTATTGAAGCGGGTCTTTTTAACACACACACACACACACACACACACACACATATATACATACATATATATATATATATATATATATATATATATATATATATATATATATTTTTCTTGATTACTCGACTTGTTTACTTTTTTTTTGCATTGAACTATAAACGTTAACTTCCGGTTGCGTCGCGTTTATTTTGTCGTCACCGTCAGGCGCCATATTGGTTCCCCTGAAGCTTAATTCTCTGTCAGGTTGTGAAGACAAAAGTCTCCAGAAATGCTCTCTAAATTAATAGGACAGAAATATGTCTCTATTGGAAAGGCGTGGTAAGTTGTTACGGTGTGTGTTGCTGACTTTATTGCGTGCTATTTTGAGAGTGAGGCTTTTTGTGTCAGTGTGACGGTTGTGTCCTTGTTGACTTGTTAGCTTGTTGCTAACTGGTGTTGAGAAGGACACTGGCGTATTAATATACACTACAATTCAACCTTTTCACCCGCAGCCGAGCTGAATTTAACAGGTAATAAGTAAATAAGTAAATAATAATATTGTAGATTTTGATCTACAATATCGGTTTCTTGGAGTCTTAATCTGTGGATTATTATGAAGTAATTAGAGCTCATATACCTTCTTGCAGGTTATGTGCACGACATCCGACCATAACAATAACACTACAGTGTCCTCAAATCAAACACATGAGCTAAGGGATGTGGTTAAGGTGCTGGGTTACTGATCAGAAGGTCATGAGTTCGAATCCCAGGTCCACCACTGCTGGGCCCCTGAGCAAGTCCCTTAACACCCTCAATTGCTCAGTTGTATAAAATGAGATAAAAATGTAAGTCGCTTTGGATAAAGGTGTCTACTACATGCTGGAAATGTAAAATGACACAGAAGAGTCATGTAACTTGACAGATTACTTTGAGAATGTTTGTGTCTCTCATTAGTAAGGTCAGACAGTCCAACAACTGCCATATCCATAGCAGTTTTACTGCAGCCTGGTGCTTAAAGTTCTCATCTCGCTCATTTTCTACCGCTTATCCGAACTACCTCGGGTCACGGGGATCCTGTGCCTATCTCAGGCGTCATGGGGCATCAAGGCAGGATACACCCTGGACGGAGTGCCAACCCATCGCAAGGGGCACACACATACACTCTCATTCACTCACGCAATCACACACAATCACGCATCTTTTCCAGAGATGCCAATCAACGTACCATGCATGTCTAACCACTAAGCCACCGTGCCCCCATGCTTAAAGTTGATTTCTTTAAATAAATCTTGAGATTTTTCTACTATATGGAATTTTCTTTGTAAATTATTCAGGAATTCACATGTTAAAATGAGACAAGGTGTACTTGGATGCTACTGGCTTTTTACAAAAGAGGTACCTTAACCAATCTAGCCAAGTATGGTAAAATAATTAAATAGGATTATTTTAAATTGGTTAATCAAGTGTTGGTGGAGAAAAAGGAAAGACGATTACATTTGAAAAATGGGAGGCAGTTATTACAATAAATACAAATGAGAGCCCAAGATGGAACCCGGTGAAACTGGCTGCTTCGTATCAGTCAACTTCTTTTTGTTTACACGCTCTTCTGTGTTGCAGGATTCCCACGCTGACCGTATGGGGAGGTGTTGCAGGCATTGGAATAATCCACTTTACAGACTGGCGACTGATCCTGGACTATGTTCCCTACATCAACGGCAAGTTCAAGAAGGACTAGATGTGTGCGGACAGCTGTGTAAGTGTTGAGTTGGTTTGGGATCAAAGCTTTAGGATATAAGAAGCAATCTCGTATAAAATCAGGTCTCACAAAAGATACATAAAGGATACACCACACTGGCATTAGCTGTTCCTGAACTGTTCATATTTGTCAATATGGAAAATTCAAATCTAATAATTCTTTAATTATTTATTTAAGTCTTTAAATGATCAGAACATGGGGGATTTATTTAGATGCTGCAGCTGGTGTGCTGATGATTTCCAGTTCACTACTTTCTGTTAGCTGACCTACAGTAATGTCTAAACCATACTGCTTACCATGTTTATTTACCATACCTCTGTATGGATCAAGTATGCACTAATAAAGATCACATTTAGTTGAGATAAACGTATAGTATTTTTAATTATTACTATTTTACTTTGAGACACATTCAGATTTGTTCTAATACCCAAACTTTAATGTACATTATGTGGCCGAAGGTTTGTGGATACCTGACCATAAGACCCATATGTGGGTCTTTCCTGCAAACTGTAATTGTATAGGTGTCTCTCTAGCTTCACTATTTCCTTTCACATGAAATGCACTATGATGCCACAAGCTGCATGAAGACATGGTACGCTGAGGTTGGAGTGGAAGAATGAATCCTGAGTCATAAGATTTTGTGCTGTGCACGCTTCTGTCATAATATTGATACTCCTGCATGTAGTAGAAGGACAAAGGGTTTACAGCTCAAAGCATTTCAACATGGTGCACATTTGCACATCTGGCACAATGGCACATCTGGTGTTCAGCAATGCTTCTAATAATCTACTGAAGCTACTTAAAAGGTTGATGATAGACTGTCTACTCTGTCCTGGTGGACACACATGAAACAGCCTGAAGATTTATGCAGTGGTTGTGGACAGAACAGACTTCATAGCAGCGATGTTTTTTTTTTCTTAGATAACAAACATTGTTGTGTCTGTGAGTCAGCAATTACTCTAGAAACAAGATCATATTAGAAGTAGTGCATTGATGTAAACCTGTGGTTTGAATCGCGCTACTTTTGTTTTGCTGTTATAAAAAATTCCTCAACACCTTCTGACCAATCAGAATTGAGAGTTCAGCAGCTCTAAGGTATAATAAAGTATTTTTTTTAGGTTTTGTTCTTGACTGGCACCACAACTTCCGTGTAAGTCCCTTAAACCACAGATGTGGCATGCCTAGGTTTGTGGGTTTTGATTCAGAACTTGAAGCACTGATGTGGTTGTGTATGGCAAAAGCACTGAAATGTCATACAGCTTAGAATTAAACACTTTTTATTAACATACTCTTTGTTGGGAGAAGAGTCAAGAATAACAGCACAAGACGTTTTGTGTTTTATTAAATTAAAGAAAATGGAAACTGAATCATTGATGTAATTTTATCTGCAGGTCCAATGTTGTGCTGCTGAGGGAAAGATCAAGATGGACATCCCAACCCGGAGTTAACGGAAGATTCATGCTCTGCTGCATGCACGGGCTTCATCAACGTCTTTCTTTTGTTTAACAGTTCTGATATGATTTCTTTTTGGGACAGTCCATCTTCCTAGTTCTTTTGTTGCTTCAATTTTGGTTGTAAATGTAAATTAAAGCAATTCTTGTGATACAAATATGAATTCTGTCATCATTTTACAACACTGAACAGTTTGCTCCATAGCAGATTTGTTTCTTTTTACAGGGTCATTTCCATGAATAAATAATCCATGTTGATTACTTACAATTATGGAACAATTTCTCTATGCATCTGTCTCAATTATTTGGATATAAACCTCTGGACATTTAAAGGAGTTTTACTGCCTACTAATACTTGACATCTACTAAAATGGTTTTACTGACTCTGCTGATCAATAAACATAAATAACAAAACTTAAGTTCTATAAAGTTTAAAGTGAAACTGTTTTATAGCAGAATGATATTTGTTGTCTGCTAGTGTTTGTTTTGTGGGCAACAAATGATACTATTAAATGTTAAAGGTTCACTGAAGCTGCTACTTTATGTTAGTATCATGTATCAATCATAACACACTTCGATAGATGTTTGCTCACCTCTATTTTCAAAAGGTTAAATATTGTTTATTGTATTGTTCCAAAACAAGAAATCATTGTTCACAGTATCGACTCACATGTGGTGACTCACTTCTGAGCCCGAATACCGTTTTGTTTTGTGGTGTCGATTCGGTGATCTAGGAGTCGACTCGGGCTGTTCGGCTCTCAGTGTGTAGAGCGGGTAGGGGGGGTCATAAGGTGAGAAGAGCGGCGTGTGATATAAAGAAGAACAATTCAACCAACATCGCAACCCAAATTTATTTTCGGTCCAGTTGTACAAGCCAAACTCCGCTGGGAAGCATGGAGAGGAAAAGGTGGGAGTGCTCGGCTCTCCCAAATGGTTGGAAAAGGGAAGAAGTGACCAGAAAGTCGGGCTTGTCCGCGGGGAAAAGCGATGTCTATTATTTTAGGTACTGTTGCTGGATTAGCCAGTGGAGATAAAAGCTAGCTAGCTTAGCTGGACAACGTTGCTAGCTATTGGGAGGGGAGCGTTACCAACATGCCGATTAAATCAAAACACACCTACCCGATATATTTATCCAAAAAATGTCAAATAGTAAAAATTTTCTACGTAATGTTTGCTTTTTTAGTCTGTTATCTCCTACTATTATTACTGCGCACGGGGTTTTTAGCTAACGTAGCTACCTGGCACGCTACCCAGTGTTGTTAGCAGTATTGCTAACGCTAGCTAACCTTTAGCTCTCCGAAACCGAACTTTGTTGGTTTGCTTTACATTTAAATGTAGTTCCCTTTACACTTTACTGATTTCATTTAGCGACTGATCTGTCAACAATTAAGAATATGATCTCGGTTTAGTTAGTTTTGCAGTTTTGCTCTGACATAAACGAGCTTATGAGTAGCAACACCAGTGTGTCAACATGGCAAGATGCACAACGAGCTCCAAAGTAGAGATTGTAGTGTTGTTGTTTTTAACTATCGCGTTATTTATTGTATGGTCAAACACAACGATTTAAACCGAACGCAACAGAATGAAAAGGATCTAAACAGTTTTCTCTTGTCTTCATTTCCCCCCATTTCTCTTTGTTATTGTTTACTTGCTTTTATCTTCCCAAATTTGGTCAAATATCATGTAATGACTTTTTACCTTCTGTAAAGCATGAATTGTTTAGTTGTAACGTTTAAATTACGATTTTCTCTTTTGACTGTACTGTCTTTTTCTCTACAACAGTCCTACGGGAAAGAAATTTCGGAGTAAACCCCAACTGGCCCGTTATCTTGGCAACTCCATGGACCTGAGCACCTTCGACTTTCGTACTGGAAAAATGATCATGAGTAAACTGAACAAAAACAGACAGCGCTTACGCTATGAGCAAAGTGGTCAGAACAGGGTAGGTCAACATTATTCACATCATTAGGTCATGAGATACTGCATCCCACAATTCAAGAATGAGAAAAGATGCGGAGATACTTGTAAATGGGGAAAAAATCTGTAAATGCAATAAAGTACAAACCTTAAAGAAGTGATAGCTCACTGGTTAAGGTGTTGGACTACTGATCAGAAGGTCACGAGTTCGAATCCCAGGGCCAACAAGCTGCCACTTCTGAGCCCCTGAGCAAGGCTCTTAACCCTCAATTGCTCAGCTGAATAAATGAGATAAATGTAAGTCGCTCTGGATAAGGGCGTCTGCTAAATGCCATAAATATAAATAGGATCATAATACACTAATGTCAGTTTGTGACAGTTTGAAGCTTATGTTTTGTATTTATATAAATGAACAGACGTTTTAGGGAACACAGCACGCACATTTTAGCGTTCTTTAAAGGGATGATACTTTGAGACAGTGCTGTTCGAAAGGGGGTCTTGTTCTGTATTACAGCTTTCTGTACATTTAACATGGTTTCTAAAGAAGCATCGATGGTGCATTTAGTTTTATTCAATTATCGTTTTCATCAATTATCATGGGCAGACGAATAGTTTGGGGTCGTGTATAACTCTGCTGTTCAAGTGGCCTGGTTGAGAAGTCGATAGCAATAAGTGGTTTGGATTTTTTATGGTTGTTGAGCAAAGGAAGTCTATCCCTCTGAGCCTGCTTTGCCTTATCAGCAACTTTGAACAAAAATTTACTGATTTGTCTGACCCTGAGTTATATAATGCTGTCAGAAAAAGCTTGCAGTCTACTATGTAGTGCTAAACCTGCTTCTAGTAATTAGAGAATGACAGTTAGATTATTTTAGGAATTTGAGAAATGAGTTTAAACTGTTTGTTTTCTTTTGTAACTTTTACTAAAACTTTTTTTTTACTAAAAACTACTAAAAGAAAAAAGACAAAACATCTAAAAATGCTTTATGATTCTTTTTTTAAGGGTAAGCCTGATTTAAACACTTCTCTACCGGTGCGACAGACAGCATCTATCTTCAAGCAACCTGTTACAAAAGTCACAAACCATCCAAACAACAAAGTGAAGACGGACCCGCAAAAAGCTGTCGATCAGCCAAGACAGGTAACTTAGTTCCTTTTTCCTTTTTTTCCTGTATCAGAAAATTTCAGGTAAAAGGAAAAGACGCAACATCCGAATGAAGTTACTAATGCAGTAATTTTGTGTAACCTCACATTAGAGTGCCAGATTTTGTGTTAGTCTTTAACATGTTCTTGCCTATCTACAGCTTTTCTGGGAGAAGAAGCTAAGCGGACTGAATGTGTATGACATAGCCGAAGAGTTGATGAAGACCATGGAGCTTCCCAAAGGCCTTCAAGGTGAGGAACTGCATGTAAAACATAAGGATTAGTTTGATCAGATGTTTGTCAATAACCTCATTCATAAGGGACGATTTAAACCAGATACATTTTGTGTGTATCTTGTCCCATACTCTAAAAAGCCCAGATCAACACCCCAAGGTGCAAAAACATGTCAGTTAGCAATTTGACACATTATGCACATTACATAACTAAGTTAATTTAGACTTGCTGATGGCCGTGTGTGTTTGGCAAACTACAGAATTCCAAAATCTTACAGGTTTGTTTTTAAATTACAATAACAGATTTCACTGTCAATCACTTAAATTATAGAGCCACCCCAGTTAACTATTCCTAACCGAAGATTGTATTTGTGTGCGTACAAAGTGTCTGTAGCTACGACCCATCACTCGCTCACTCACCTGTATACCTGTTGCAAGACAAAATGTGTCTAAATGTGCCCACACACTCGCTTCATTTGAATAAAAGCATACCAGATGGTAAAATGGTAAACAGTATCTGTGTAAATTAATTGAACATAACGGCTTTTAATGACTACAAACAAAAAAAGTGGTGTGTTTGGATTTTAAATTGTGTAATGTCTGAAAGTGTCCTCCACTGCAGGGGTCGGCCCAGGCTACTCGGATAAAACGCTCCTGTCTGCCATCGCCAGCGCCCTGCACACCAGCAGCGCCCCCATCACAGGCCAGCTATCTGCTGCTGTGGAGAAAAACCCCGGAGTCTGGCTCAACAGCACGCAGCCCCTCTGCAAGGCTTTTATGGTGACTGATGAGGATATCAGGTATGCTTGTGGCTTAAAAAACAAAGTGTTGGTGGTTTTGGGCATACGAGAAGTATATTGTGGTTATGTTTAATATTATTTTCAGATTTTTGTTGTGCTATGAGTAGTTACAACACCCTGTCTCTGTTCCAGGAAGCAGGAGGACCTGGTGTACAACGTGAGGAAGCGGTTGGAAGACGCACTTATGGCAGACATGCTGGCACAAGTAGAAGAAACCTCCAGTGATACGAAGTCAGTGAAGGAGGAGACAAACGGCAGCAGTGAAACAGAGACTGTATAGCCATAGTAAGTAACTGATGTCCAGTTCTCTGATAGCAGTGATATTTATTTTCAGTATGTTGCTCATCTGCTGAAGAACATAAACTCCTACAAAGCAGCCAGGTTAATGCTTCTTGACCCTGAGACAGGAGTCAGTCGTTTCCAGTGCAGTCGTACAAGCACTATTGCCCCTTTTCCACCAAAAAGAACCGAGTGCTGTTTCAAAGTTGGTTCCACTGGTAAACCTTCTAAGAACCGGTTTGTCTTTCCACCGGCTAAAGAGCATCACAGAGCTGAGTCTGACGTCACTGTATACGTGTCACGTGTCCCAGCAACTTTAGCGCAGCAGCGGCAAACACAAACACATCAACAATAGCGGATGTTGCTTTACTGTTAATGCTCATGGCTTTGTGAACCTACATTAACACCCAAACAGAGCGAATCCAACGTGTACGTGCAGCTCCATGTAATCTGTATAAACGGAGGTTGTAACCGAGAAAGTACATAACGTTATTTTTCATTAACACAGAAAAAAGTTAGCCTTAGCATGTAGCTACTTACTATCATGTGTGCTTAAAGTAAAAAAGTATTAAACATTAGTATACTTAAGGCACATTATCAAATGCGCTAACAGTAGCCCCGCCCACAGCCCCTGACACAAGCGGTTCTTAAGTCTAGACCAGTAACGTTTTGGTGCTACTTAAGAACCACTTTTCCTGGTTCAGAGCCGGTTCTTTGGCTGTCGAAACAGAAAGAACTGGTTCTAAATTAGGCTCTGGCTCCGAACCAGCACTCGAACTGCCTCGGTGGAAAAGGGGCATTTGAGAAGCACTGACTTGTCTATGTATGCTGTATTTTTCAGATCCTCTTAATACATTAAAGTTCTTTACTTTAAAATGTGTCAATATAATTTTTAATGGGTGATCTATGATTCTAATATAATTTCTCTGTTTATCCCTAGATTGCAGTGTTCGTCACTTGTGCTGACCTACAGGCCATGAAAGCTCATGCTGTCTCTTATTGGAAAAGTAATACTTTTGATACTCTTTTCAGTGACCCTCCAGTTAAAATGTGAAACGTTGTTTTACGCAGGAAGTTTCTAAGATCTTTCACATTTGTAATATTTTTTTAAAAAAAAACAACATTTTGGTTTGTTTTAAATCCGAGCCAGATGTGATGTCTTGCCATACACCAGCTACATGCTTTGTTCCTACACACACACAAACAGAGAATGCACAAAGTGCTATCTGTAACAGATCACATCCTGATGAGAGCTTTTTGTTAGACTATGCTAGTAGTTTATCCAATCTATTTTGATCTAGTGTTTTGTCAACTCAGTAATACGATTACACTCATTAAGGAGTTTTAAACACAGTAACGGTTAGGATGTTACACAAAATATGGGTGTACACATATAATCACTCCCTGTCACTTAACTCTGAAATAGGTTGACATCCCTAGAACTAATCTTTTCATTATTGGTGCTTTTTTCCCCATTGTGCAGATTCTGACTGCATGGTGTGTTGTTCTGCTTGTCGTTGATTTTTTTTTTTTTTTTTTTTAAGGGTTTAGTTATACAGGGACAAAACAGGAAGTACAGTAATATAAGAAATGCTGGCTCTAAACTTTCTTGAACACAAAGTGTAAAACACAGAGCTCTTACTAGCCCAGCGGCCAGACAGAGACGTGTTAAAACTCTAAAATAAATCAGGAACAAAGGGCTCCAGGTGACTCATTAAGGCTGTTAATATGGCAGTTCTTGAACATACTGCACTTACAACTACTACCAGGAAGATATTTAAGTTCTAAAATCTTTTTTTGATGTACAGTTCTCTGTGCTTTTATAATTCCGACCAAAAAAAAAATCTGAATTCAAATGCATTTTATCCATCTAACATCATTTCTTTTCCATAATTAGATTGTTTCTTTTCTAAAATTTGGGCCTAAATGTCAAACGGGTTGCTGCTGGACATTTGCTGTGTTTAAAAACAAAACAAACAAAAAAAAATTTTTTATTTTCATCATTTGGTGCTGATAATTTGATAGGTCACATTTTACACAAAAATAATGCTTTTACAGGGATCATAGTAGATAAACCATGAGCTAAGGAACCGTTCTTCTTATGTTTGTACAAAAAGAGCTACTGTGAGTCGAGTTTAGAAAAGTTTAACTATGGTTTGACAAGCATAAAAATAAATATTACTATTCTAAACAATGCTGCTTAGCCACAAAAGGCGAAAGAGACAAAATGCTGAAAATGGGTACTGCATTGATGACCAAATCTATGAAGTTATAAATGATTATTCCCCTTGTCATTGTCGAGAAATTGAACAACCCAAGGAAGAACTGTTTTGTTAACTTTTATTCAGTCACCCATCTTCACATTTTATATGTATACATTGTGTGTGTGTGTTTTTAACATTTTGTTTGGAATACAGTTGTTTTCTATATATGCTGTTTGATGACATCAAACCTAAATTAAATTTTGTACTTTATAAAGCTAGTTATTTTGTTTGATTGGGGATTCACATTTAATAAATGAACTTTATATAGCCTTTGGTGCTTGATGATTTGTTTGAAATGGGCTTACTTTTGTACATTTGAGTAATAAAATTCATCTTTGATCTTTTTGATTAACTGTGGTCTGTGATTGATTTTTGTTAGAAATGTCTCATGTTGATATTAAAATCTAGAAATTTAACGAAATAATGCGCCTTAGCTACAAAGGTTGTGTGTCCTGTGATTTTCCTTAGTGCTTCTGCTTATCCCTAACCGATAACTGTGATCTGAGCGGCATGTTAAGATGGAAAGATTTGTTCAGAAGCGTGGTACCAAACTGTCTTCGTATCAGAATCTTATGAGAATAGCCATAAAAGCTGTGTTATAGAAGTACACAAATATTTGGACATATTTTATCCTAAACGTTGGTTACTCAATTTCATGTCCAAGATGTCAGTTCAAAGTTTTGTTTTTGTAGGTTTTGTTTGCAGCAGCATTGGATATTTAATTACATGTTGCTGAATCACAGTGGTGACGATATTCACTAAACAGTAGTGTTGCTTGTGCAATATTGAAAATTGGAATGCTACAGAACACAGACATCTTATGCCATCATGTGCCTCCATCTTTGTGGCAACACTTTGGGGAATACCAACAGATGGGCTATATAGTGTGTGTGTGTGTGTGTGTGTATATATATATGTATGTATGTGTATATATATATATATATATATATATATATATATATATATATATATATATATATATATATATATATATATATAATTATTATTTTTACCCCAAAATACAAACAGCAAAAAAATTATATATATTTTTAGATTTGATCTCTAATATCAACTTTCAGTCAGTTTGTAAAAACCTTAAAAAAAAAGAACATTGAACTTTAATAATCCTTGTTCTGTTTTTATGACATCCCAGAAATGCACGTTGTGTCAGATTATAACCACATTGTGTCAGTTTATAACCACATCAGTATTATACTGTTATATCACTGAGCCCTAATCAGAAGGCTTCATTTAACGGACGTGAAAATCGTGTCAAACGTATTAAACTCGTTATTACGTATTAAAATCGTTGTAGCGGTTGTAAGGCTCGAGGTTTGAACATGACCGGGTGTAGCCGGGACGCGCGTGCGCACTCGTCTAGCTGATGTGGGCGCCTACTGCGTGGCCTTTGAACTCCATTGTTGTGTCGCGGGTGACGTCAGCGCCTTGTGCGCGAGTGACTGGCAGGCAGAGAACGGCGTCGCGTGCGCCTGGCTAGACAAAGGCGGCGGACTCCAGGCAGCGGGAGAGACGAGACGCTGCTCTTCTTCTTCTTCTCTCTGTGTACGTTTTAGGATTTATACACTCATGGGACTGTAAAGAATCCTGCCGATGCATAGCTCGAGTCATGTGAAAGTAGAGAATTTTGCGGTTTTTGCCTGAGTCTCTCACGCTCGCGTGTTTGTTGACTTTTTTTTTTAAAAACAAATATTTTCTCCAAACGCCCCCCAAATTAGCAAACTCGGCTAACTCGTTGTAGCCCGGACTTGAGCTATTTGTTTATCCAGAATCTGAATACAGGAGCGGAACCAAACAGGTAAATTAAACGTGTGTTGTTGAGTCGCATTTATGTTTATAATGATTTGATGGTTGAAGTTTTGCTCGGCGCGACGCATTGACTCCTGCTTTGACTGTTACCCACAAACAAAGGCGGCGACAACGTGACTTACCTCCTGTGTGTTAGCCGGCGGCTAAAGCTAACATGCTAACAACAAAATGCAGCGTCCTTTTGTGGTGTCTTTTATTCCGCGTTTGTCATTCCGCGCTTTGTCTAAGGAACCTGCTCGTGTCTGTAAATGTCACGGGCGTCGTTTAAGATTCGTGTCTGGGAATAAATTTCACATTTGTTCTGACACGCAAGTTACCAACTCATGCTAGCGGTAATGTAGCCGAAGCTAAGCTACATTGCTAACCAGTGGTTGGACGGAGAGAAAGAAACAATAAGGACAAAGCAGAGCAGGAGGGACTTTTTTTTTAGTCTCGCTGCATGAAGTAGACGTTGTTTTTAACACATTTTTTTAAACAGTTTAGTGTTTCACACAACAGTCGGTGTTATTTTATTGTGGGTTTTATAAATATAAATATTTATAGAGTTTTGCTTTTCCGCGCAGAAAGCCGTTTCCCATCACGTCTAATGCTGATCGGCGGGCAGCATGCCTAGCCCTCTGTTCCACCCAGACATCATGGACCACGACGCGGTAGTGAGCGCGCAGCAGACCGGAGTCGCGTTGCCTGTAGAACCGGAACCTGAGTGCCGCGACGAGGGGCACCAGGAAGCGCTGCGCTTCGCCATCGACCAGTTCTCGCTCATGGCGCTGGACAAAGTGGACTCCATGGACGCGACCACGACGGGCACCGTGTCCGAGAACTGCAACGGAGGCGGATACGTGGACCTGCCGCTGCTCGACCATCCGGGCGGCTCCCGCGGCTCGCCTTCCTCCTGCTCCCCGTCTCCGGAGTACTACGGCACGGGGGGCTTCCACATGCCCCCACACACACATCCAGTGCTGGGAGACCAAAGCGCCTCGCTCTGCAACCGCAAAAGGAGCGTCAACATGACCGAGTGTGTGCCTGTGCCCAGCTCCGAACACGTAGCTGAGATTGTTGGGAGGCAAGGTGGGTTCAGTCATCATCTCCATCCTTTGTGATTGAACTAAACATGTACAGGCATCTCTTTGTCCCTTCTGGAGAAGTTGTTTATAGTGGATGTTCCAGTCATGGCGGTACTTTTGTTTTGTATTGTATTGTTGTTTCTTTTCTTTTCTTTCGTTTTAGTTGTGTATTGGTTTAAGTGATTGTGTTGATGGTTCCTGTGTTCTTGGGGCAGATGGTGGGTCGGGGGGGAGGGGAGACTCGGGGGGTCAGACAAAGCAGCACAGTCTGCACATGTCTAAGCAGTCTGTCCCTTCACCTAAACAAAAGAAACACATCGACCGACTCTTTTTTTACTGCACTATCGGTCAAGGCCACGTACTAAACCTCTCCTGCAACCGATTTTTATCCCCTGCGACCTCGTTAAGTTGATGTTTATAGTGCTGGTGCTCAATAGACACAGCTGCTGTTATGCTAAAACAGGGCCAGTCGGTCAGGGTGTGTGTATGTGTGCGCGCGATGCACTGAATCCGACTTCACTAAAACGCAACGCTTGTTCATATTTACTATTGGTTACTATTATATTCACGTTATTCTCAATATGAACGCGGAACCGACAGGTTATTAGAGGCACGTGCGCGCTCGCGGCGCTTTATCGCTTTGTTCTCTTTGTTTGAAAGTGCCATGCTTTCTGTCTCGGTCGATGACATCACAGCGCGCGCACGCGATTGGCTGCGCGAGGCCAAGCAGCCATATTTAAAGACACAGTACACCGGTACTTCAGAAGATCTCCTAATGAACATGTGAGCATGTGATTGGTTTCTTCTTTTTTTTTTCTAAACTTTTTGCAGTCTTAATGATTTATCACGTTAAATTAATAACCGATTCTATATCCCCATTGTCTTGTACAAGAAGCATGTGGTAGCCTACTGGTTAAAGTGATTAATGATCAGAAGGTCATGAGTTCGTTTCCCAAGTCCACCAGGCTGCCACTGCTGTGGGCCCCTGAGCAAGGCCCATAACCTTCAATCGCTCAGTTGTATAAAATAAGATGAAAATGTTAGTCACTCTGGATAAAGGCGTCTGCTAAATAACAATACCATGTATACATTAGATATACATCGCTCCTGGAATGACACGTGCACTTGGGGCGAAGTTGTCAAGCCCTGATTAGGAGATTATGTAGGGAACCATGTTTTGGCTTGACAGATATTTATTTCGTTTTGTATTGGTGGCTATATAATTATGCAAAGAACAATAACAGTGCTTAATTCGAATATATTATATAGTCAGTAATAAACTGTGGCACTAATGAATGAGTTTATTTAAAAACTGGCATTAATGTTTAAGGGATTATGTACAAATATACTACAATTCATTTGCTGTTATATTCTGTGTTTAATTTACAGCTGTGTGTACACCATCTGTGGTGTTTATATTGATGATGGAGATGAGCAGAAGATAAATTGTGCTTTTTGCAATACTCATTTGTTATTTTTGATAAAGTCTAAAAAACACCCTACTCTAACATTTAATAAATCACAAACGGAACACAAGGATCAATATATTTGCTTAATAGCTCTTGCATGTCTTTTGTTTAATACTTTGTTTGAGTGTTGTCAATGCACAGAACTCCCATTATTATTGTTGATTAAGTAGAATCAACTGCTAGTCGTAAACATGAACATGAACTATTTAAAAGCATCATGGTGTTCAGAAATATGTGCAATTATTTCCTTAAACTGAACTGGTGTCGTGTGTTTCTGATTGTAGGCTGTAAGATCAAAGCCTTGCGAGCGAAAACCAACACTTACATCAAGACACCAGTGAGAGGTGAGGAGCCTGTGTTTATAGTGACAGGTCGGCGCGAGGACGTGGAAATGGCCAAACGTGAGATCATCTCTGCAGCAGATCACTTCTCTATGATTCGTGCGTCTCGCTGCAAGGCCGGGGGAAGTGGTAGCTCTCTGCCTGGTCCGCCACACCTTCCAGGTCAGACTACCATCCAGGTGCGTGTGCCCTACCGTGTGGTGGGCCTGGTAGTGGGTCCAAAAGGGGCCACGATTAAACGCATTCAGCAGCAGACTCACACATACATCGTGACGCCGAGCAGAGAGAAGGATCCTGTGTTTGAGGTGACGGGCATGCCAGAGAATGTTGACCGTGCGCGTGAGGAGATAGAGACGCACATCACGCTGCGCACCGGCGCCTTTATTGACCTGCAGGGCCACAACGACTTTCACTCTAATGGCACAGATGTCAGCCTCGAGGGCCTTGGCTCTCTGGCTCTCGGGAGCGCGCTTTGGGCACGCAATCACCCTTCAGCACCCCCACCTCCTCCACCACCTCCCCCTCTCCCCCTTGCCATCCATCATTCAGGCCGCAAGCTCTCCACAGCGTCTTATCACAACGGTGGTCTGGGTTCTGAGCCTTACCCGAGCAGCCGCCGACCCACAGACAGCGCCAGTCCTACCAGTCCATTTAGCACAGGCAGCGGTGGAGGCACCTTCACCTTCAGCAATGATCCTGCGCCGGGAATGGCACCCACCTCTGATGAGCTTGGGTTCGAATTTGGCAGCAGCAATATCTGGGCACCGCTAGCCAACGGCAACAAGCAGGCACAGCCTCTTCGGCGTAACAGCAGTGGCCTGAGCGGGGGCACGGTCACACCACGCCTCTCACCAACACTGCCTGGTGACAGCTCTGCGCTGGAGCACCCACTGGCACGGCGGGCGCAAAGCGACCCGCTCAGCACGCTCTCCTGGCTTCATACAGGCTCGTCTTTCTCAGGAGGAAGCAGCAGCAGCAGTGGTGGAAGCACCACAGGCTACTCGTCCTGTTCTGCCTCCTCGCTGACTGGTGGCTCGCCCACCGACTCCGAGGGGGGCGGCAGCGTGGGAACCGCATCCGGCATGCTGAGCCGCTTGAAGGCCAGCACCCTGGGCAGCATGGTTCCAGGTGGCGGCAACAGGGACTGCTTCGTTTGTTTCGAGAGCGAGGTCACAGCCGCTCTCATTCCCTGTGGCCACAATCTGTTCTGCATGGACTGTGCTGGGCAAATCTGTCAGTCACAGGAGCCTGAGTGCCCCGTGTGCCACACCCCAGCCACTCAGTGCATTCGCATTTTCTCTTAATGGCACACAGTCGCTGGGGTGCTGTTGTCATCTCAAGCCCTGAAGAACAACCCCACTATTTAGAAATCCTACAGTAAACTATAAGGAGAGAGGAAGATGTGTACCTGCCTACATAGGATCGATAATAATTACTATATTAAATGACACTATTCTGATGTTGATTTATTATTATTATTATTATGAATAATAACTATGATAATGTCAATATTAACTGACTCATGTACTTATCCCAGGCTGTGGATTCAGCAGGTCAGCAGTGTACTTTATTTTTCCTTTGAGATGGATGAGGAGGATAGAAACCAGTGTCTTATCTATCTTTAGGCATTAATTTGATCTACCGCCAATGAGTCTGTCCATGTATTATACATTCCCCTCTCCCCTTCATTCTTGCTTCTGAGCAGGTTATTTTTTCGCTTGAGACTTTTTTCTACTTGCAGATATTTTTCAATTTAAGCTGCATAGGTCTGCACTTTTTTCTAAGGGTTCATTTTGAGAACTTTGTGAGGGACGGGAATGCAGTCTGTTTTTAATCTCGCACGTTCTTGCGTTTTCACAAGAATAAAAAAAAACAAAAACACGAGACTTGCGGAGCCTGCACACTCGTCAGACCAAAATAGTACAGAATTATTTGTTGACGTTGTTTTTATTATTATCGATGAAGAATGAAACACTTAATATTTATTCAAGTTAAGAGTTGATATCCAGCATAATGGTTAATGTTCTATATTCTGTAGGTAGATAGAATAGTTAACGTTACATAAGAAATATCATTACGATGCTAAGAGGTCGGTGTTCCGCCTGTCTTTGTCTCACAACCCTAAAACACTCATAAGCAAGTCCAGACGAGGGCGCTATTAGACCCTCGAACTAGAATACGCACTGTTCCTAAGGACTTGACCCAAGGTGGACACGTCGTATACACTTCATTATCAGACACACATGTTTGTATTTACTGTTTTGATCAACTAAGTTCGGGTTTGTTCATTCCTCTTTCGTTCCCCGTCCCGATGGGGTCCACTACAGCGCCCCAGCTACGGCGGAGTCGCCTTTCACTCCACGGACAACTTTATCTGTTACACTTTTATTGTTCTTTTAGAGTTGCTTTTTAAGTGAGCTGTCTTGTTGTGGGAACAGGATAGAAATGTTCTCTCCAACACCACCTTATTCTGAATTACCCAATTCTAGCGTAGGTAGGATGTAACTTTGCAAGAATGTTTCTTCTTACTGTGGATGTGTGTGTGAGTCCGAGTGAAGAGTGGGAAATCTTTATTATTTTTGAAATTCAGTGGACTCTTGTAAATCCATCCCACTTTGTGCACTGCGACACATTGCAATGTTCTTTCGGTCTCTGGCCAGCCTGGAGAAACGTCGGTCTTCCGCCCTTCCCATAAGGCCTTGCTCTTATTTTGAGGGCAAAGGCTCTTTGCTGTAATCCACACTAGCGCTCAGACCCTTTTCCGTGTTTTGCCTCTTTTTGTTTTTTGAGCTTTGGTTGGATGAAACCTGCGCCAGTAGCCCAGTGAACAGGTTAATTTTTTGTTGTTTTTTTCTCGCGACAAGCCATGATGACACCACACAGTCTAAAAGGGCTTCCTGTGATAATTCAGGTCTCCTTCAGTTACAATAACCAGGATTGAGAACCAATCAGAACCTGGCAGCTATGTTCACCCAGGGCTTCCATTCTCTCTGTGCTACATGTCCGAGAGGCCACAGACAAGGTGTAGATGGTGGGTCACAGTCCAGAGCTTAGAACCGATGCTTCGAATCGCAGTGGCTTTAAACCGGAAACTTCTGGAGCTGAAGTCAGAAGTGAGAATTATAGTTCTGGTTTACATGGTTTTATCTGTGTTTGTATATTCAGTTTCAGTAGTCAGTTGTGTATCAAACCAAGCCTCAGAAATGGTCCGTAATTTCACTTGTCCCATCTGAAGATTTTTTTTCCGCCTCCTATATGGGTACACGGATACAGAGTGTTCAGAGTTCAGAGTTGAGAGCATATGGTGCCTTGGTGGTGCAGATCACTACTGATGTTTAGTCTGTTTCTGAAGCACCTGCCCTTCAATTCTATAGAGACGATGACGATTGTGTTGGTAACAGGGATCCACCTGCTCTTGTGGTCTTATTCAGCTGTTTTAAGTCATTTTCCCCCTTGCTGTTGATTGTTTCAGAAATGAAGCGAGGAAAAGCCGTGTTTTTAAGTATTTGTCCAGTGTATGAACCTGCTGTGGTATCTTTTTGACAGGAATCTCTTCAGACTGAGGTTAGATCTTTTGTAAGGTTAGTTTTAAGATATTTTGAAAACTACACTCAAGGGGGTTTCTTCTGGAAATGTACAATAGCAGAACTGGTTTAAAGGTACAGAGTTTGCTCCATGGCAGTAACCTGCTGTAAACATCCCTTCATCTGAGCGCGTGCCGTCTGAAACTCCAGGTGTTTCTCAGTCTAGCAAGGACAAGACACCTCAGTCCATCCGTCACTCCGAACCTGGACCCAGCCGGCACAGACTTGAGACGGAGATTAGTTAGTGTCTCACCCCTTCTTTTACCCCATCACCCACCTCCCTAAGGTTTATAAACAGGGTTTACTGAGGAAAGCTCGAACAGGAGATCTGATCTCGGGCATCGGACTGGCACTAGCTGCCATGCTCCCATAGATCACTTAGCCCTGTAACTCTGCTCTCCTTTCTAGTGTATTTTTTTTTTTTTTTTTTTTGCTTTACTTTTTTTATATGCTGAACCAAAAGTCGTTTCAGTAACAAGGTTTCAGGCCTGACTGTAAATACCCTGAAAAACAATCATTGGGATTTTTTTTCCAGCCGTACAAACTGATAAGTTTAATAGTTTTTAAAACATTATCGTTATTTGTAAGTTAACTATCTGCATGTCTTGAAGCCATCAGGCATTACCTAATAATTTTCTAAAGGTGGAAAAAAAAGGACAAAGTTTTTACACATTTTATTTTTACAATTTATTTGCTTACTTTAACCTAAATATCCCAGATTATAATGTGACCCTTTTATTACTGCAAATTTATCTTTATTTTCCATATTTGTTTTTTTTTTTTCCTGTGTAAAACATATAGGCAATTTATAACAAAATGAGAAAATTATTGAAGAAAATTTAAAATTGAAATATATTTTATTTGAAAGTTTATGGACCTTTTAGTCGCGAGTCGGAACAATTGTATACACGTTATAATTCGAACTGACTTGACGGTTATCAGAAATGTATCAAGAGTTTTATTTTTTATGCTTCTTTAATAAAATCTTGTTTTTTGTTTTCGTTTTTTACTGTAAAACAATAAACCTCAGTGTCTTGGTGCTTTTCATTTAGGTTACTGTAGGGCGACACGTGGACATTCAGTACAGACTGGATGAGGATGCGGCGCTCAGCCGGAGGAGACAGTGTGTTTATGGGCTGCTCCCTGAAAGCCAGGTTGCTTTGAGTCTTGATGAAACCCACAAAACACAACTTTAATAAAAACTCGTTGTGTTAAAGTGCCACGTGGGAAATGGAGCTGTTCTAAGTTTTATCATTGTACAGCCTACAACTTTTTTCTTAGCAATTTGAACTGCAGTTTTTTTATGTGGCTGCTAGGAGGCACTGAAACCCAATAAACACAAGCACTATCCACTGTACATCACACTGTACACTTGTGCCTGCTATGCGGTTTATATGCCTTTTATCGTTCACTATAATCCAAAAAAATGTGTGTACAGAGAACATGGTGACATTGCACTTAATTATGCATTTGTTAACTAATAAAAATATTATTGTCGGTAATATATGAAATACACACGCATCAGAGGGGCTTTAAAATGATACAAATGCAGTAATTGGTGCTCTTGGCTTTTGCTCGGTCTGTGATGAGGCTCTAGCTATTAGGATGTGAGACAAGAACTACCATTTCCCCACCATATTTAATTAACCAGTGCAAATCTAGACTTGCTTTTGACTTTTGTTTATTGCAATCATAAACTCATGGAAGAGAAAGTCGTTGCTCCTGGACCACGTTTCTTTTCTTCCATATGTTTTTAAATTGGGTTTAGTTGTTTCTTTCATTTCTTTTTTTTTCTATTTGCAAAGAGCATAAATAAATCTCAGTGTTTTCTTTCCTTCTGGTATTTGAAAGTGTTCTTTATAATAAGGTTTTCTGTGCTTTTTCCATTTCATGATTTTCTCCTGATGCCGTATGTTAAACTTTAAAAACACTGATAGCATTAAATTTGAACTTTGTTGGTTTGTTTTACTATAAATGCTGAATTAACCTATCAACTCGGAATCCCGTTCCAAGAAACAGGGATCTGTTAATTGTAAAATAAATCCCATGTGATTTAGAAACATAAGAATGATGATTTTTAGTGCTAAGAGCGGTATTTAAATGTGAACAATAGTAATGGTGGCTCTTTATTGGACTCAGCCTTTTATTGTTGAACCAGTAACTTACATAACACTTTAGGGTCCAATTGATATTATTTACATTTACGGCATTTAGCAGACGCCCTTATCCAGAGCGACTTGCATTTTTATCTCATTTTTATACAACTGAGCAATTGAGGGTTAAGGGTCTTGCTCAGGGGCCCTGCAGTGGCAGCTTGGTCGATGAAGGGGACCAATCGAATCGAGCTCACAACCTTCCAATTGGTAGCCCAACATCTTAACCACTAGGCTACCACATCCCATTTATGTTATACATGTTTAACCAAATTATAAGAATTTATAGTAAATACTTTACAATGGTTGGTTTGTGATTTGCCCCAGTCACAGACCTGACATTGGGACCCACAGTCCAAGAAAGTTCTCTCCATTAACATTTATTCATTTGAAGAATAGTCAGTATTCTATACCCACAGTAACAGTAAGTGAGTGGGTCCTCATGTGGGATAAATGCATTGCACGATAATTTAACTAGAATTAGTGTAATCATATTCTGCTAATCCAGAACCAATGAAATAATAGAAAATGTCATTAGCTTGGCAAAGGGGAGGATATGTAAAGACAGAAATCAGAGGGTTTATTCTTGAACTAAACTAATGTCTTGGAACTGTGCCTTGAATGAAAAACAAATAATTTTTTGAAGTCTACTATACTGTGAATATAAATGACGTAAAATCTAAATTTAAAGATGCAGTGAATCATCACTCCAGTGACACAACTGACCTGTCTGTAAACTCCAGTTCTTAAGACATTAGCCCAGTTTCAAAGAAAAGTGCAGTGAAAGTAAACAGGATTAGTCAAAATGAAAAAGCCAGGTTCATCACAAAACAGCTGAGTACTAAAAACAGGTCTAGTACAATAATACAAACCGCATCTTTAAAACATTATGACTTGCTCTCTCTGTGTGTGTGTGTGTGTGTGTGTGTGAGAGAGAGAGAGAGAGAGTGCGTTCATCTTACTAAAGGAAATCAATCCGCAGGGTTTGATTGTATGATCATATTTTAATAGGAAGCAATGCTGCAATAATCCACCACTGTTCTGATTAGAAACCATCATAATGAGTAAAAATAAAAATTAGAAACATCCCCAGTATAAAAAACATCCTCTCATGCTTGTACAGGCTACAGTCATTTTTGGACACGTTTATGTATTCACAAGCTTTTTTTTTATTTAATAAAAAATAAATACATTTGAAAATATGAACACGAAAAAGAAATATAAAGATAAATCGTTCGATAGTTGGCAGGATAAACACACACAAAAAAAAACCCCCAACAAAACAAGAAAAAGAAATTAAGACACGTGCTGGCACAATTAACATTCGATTCCCCTTCATGCACTTAGTTTCTATTCATGACGTGGGCAGCACGTGGATGGCACGGCAGCAGGCATGCACTCATGCACGTGGGGTAATCTTCATGCCTGTTTGTGCTTGAGCGGGTCTGTGAGAGCGAGTTTTTCAAGGTGCGTGCGCGCATGTGTGTGTGTGTGTGTGTGTGTGTGTGTTTCGTGTGAGCCCTCATGGAGATGGCGTTTCTGCGACAAGGTTTGTCAAACGTTAATGCCACAATATTTCCAAATAGTCTATCATCCAGGATATATTTGGTGCCTGAAGCTTAATATTTAAGTTTTGCACTGAAGGATCCTGTAACTAACAAGCATTGAGCAGACACGGTTGAGCGCTTACACACTTTCCAGGATAGTAGAGAATGTAAACAAACATGAAATATAAAAGATATTATCATGTATACCACAGTGCTGTTGGACTCTTCGACCTACATATTTAGTACGCTAAATTCTACAGTCGTTGCTATAGTAACAACTTGCTCGAGGTGGACGCCACACATAATCCAAGACTCATAAATCAGATTAAAAAAAAATTTTTGGTTATTTAATAAAGTAAAGCATTTAACTGTGGATACAGAAAAGGAAAGAGTCCAGAGCTTTTTAACACTCGGTAAGTTTTCCTCCATGATGGAGTCTTCAGAACAGACATTTTACGCCTTCTGGTTACTCCAAAATGCCAAGATGCGTTTTTCTTTGTTAGTTGTATTAACTTTAAAAAGAAAAATCGATGCTGATGAGAGAACAAGTAACAGCTGCTTTAAATTCGCTGTCTGAGATCCCTGACAATCCTGATTGGAGGTGGTAAACTGGTAGCCACAAGCTTCCTGTAATTATCAGGAACATCAGCCTCAACGCATCAGTGCAAAACTAAAGACTTCAGATGCCAAATAAATGTTGGCTGATTGACACAAATTTGGAGTCATTTTCATTAAACTATTCTTTTAAACTATTCTTTTTTTTCCCGACTATGTCCATTCCTAACTGTTTCTCTCGAGTAAAGGCCAGTGTGATGGACATTCAAAGCCGTGTTTTGTTTGGTTTGGATGCTGAAGCCCACTGTAATGTTATGAGACCTACTTCTACTGAACTCTTCAACTCGACCCATTTTGTTATTTGCTTCCCAACAGTAAATTACATAAGTATGTGCAAGCGATTTGTGCTGAAACACTCTGCTTTGTAAACATTTAATATTCTAGTCCAAAGCTATCCACTGTGACTATGTTTAATTGCACTATGGTTTAGGTGTAAAAAAAGCAAACTTGGATGGCTATCAAGTTATGACTGGCTGTTGTCCCTCGTAAGACCACATACACAGCCCTCAAAGAGGCAAGAACACTTCTGGAATTGATCATTAAGTGAAAAGTGCAGGAACGATGCTAACGATGCGCTTCGGATGCCTGGAACAGCGGCTGTGACATCTCTGACATCTCTGTGCTTCACACTGTTCCTAAAACTAACATGGTGTACACACTTGTTGTCAATTTTTGTTGCTTGTACAGGCCTGCACATCCACCTGGGTGGGTGCCTGACTAAGAGACTCTATTTGGCATGCGCATGTGCGTGCGTTTGTGTGTGTGTATGTGTGTGTTTTTCAGGTTTACTTTCTACACGGTTTTTAGTTTTAATTTCGGCCTTCAGTATTGCTGTAGAATTAAGACAGACGAGTTCACACTAGATTACATTAAAACATAAGCAAAGAGCAGCTGTGTCCACATGCCACAAACACGCAGTCTGGTTGATCCATAATCTGACAAGTACAGACATAGACAAGGCGACGGAGACGAGGTGCTTTTATTTGGCAGAATCCTGGACTAAAGATCCAGCCTCACTGAACACTATTGAGTAACACTTTTAGAAAGCTGCAATGTGAACCTCAGGCATCAGATGTCACACTGTTGACAATCCAGCCTGGAGTCTCCGAATTCTCAATTAATTCATTCATTAAAAAAAAAAATAATTCTTATATTCACAGAAAATCTGAAGAATCTTCAGATCAGTGTAGTCCCCAGAAAGAATATAACAATAAAAATATAATAAATAAAATGATACTTCTAGCTGGTTATGTAGCACAAGCTAACCTGACAGGACTACAGAAATGATCTTTAATGATCATTTAAATGCTAACTTTAGCCAGTTAACTTCCACTTCTAACACAAGCTTATTAGTTAACACTGACTAAGATGACAAGATTTGTTAATAATATTCAGTGATGATCAAGGCCAGCTAACACACATGAGCTAACCTGAAGAATTAGCTAACCTGACAGGATTTCCAAGAATTTTAGCCAACTGGCTAAAATACGTTAGCATGGCAGGATTTTCTTAAGAGCTTTGAAAGGATATTCATAAATGTTTAAAAAAAATAAATAAATGCATTGTCATCCCTGCTAACTAGCAAGAATAAGCTAACCTGAAAGGCTTTCTAAGTGGATTTTTCTGAGAGGAAGTCATATTCATAATGCTAATATGTGTCAGCTAGCCAAAGTGAGCTAACCAACCAGTATTGTAAGTCATGTTTATAGCTGTCAGTGTGCCAAAAATGAAGAAATCATTTACAACATAAAATGCATTGCCTTTGCCTAGCTGGCTAAAATAAAATAACTTGACAAGAGAGAATAATCATAAACGTTTAGTATCCATTCTATAGCTGGATAGCCCAAATGAACTAATCTGACAGGATTTTAAGACATATTTAAAGCTGGCCAGTTAGCTGACCTAGAATTCTTAAGGAGTTTTAAAAGTCTTAAAAGGAACCTTCAGCTAGTTGGCTATAATAATTTAATTTGACAGGATGCAATTTGAGAGGATTTTCATAAATTCATTGCTATACCTGCTAGTTAGAAAATAATAAATACTCTGATGGGTTTT
This sequence comes from Tachysurus vachellii, assembly GCF_030014155.1. Classification (NCBI taxonomy): domain Eukaryota; kingdom Metazoa; phylum Chordata; class Actinopteri; order Siluriformes; family Bagridae; genus Tachysurus; species Tachysurus vachellii. The sequence goes on along the minus strand of NC_083460.1, from coordinate 5,507,859 downwards.
TATGGAAAAAAGTCATAAAAGTGGTTTAAAGTCGTATTCATAAAGTTAATAATCATCTTGTAGTTAGAAAAAAAAATAGATGACAGGATTTCCGAAAGTTTTTAAAAAGATATTCATAAATATTTTTAACACTCAGCCTTAACCCTGATAGCTAGCTAAAAATGAGCTAACCTGACAGGATTTCTGAGATTTCTCAAAGCATATTCATATTGTTTATGAATTGAATGAATCAGCTTGGAGTTTCTGAGAGAATTGTTCATAATCCTAATTGCTAACACTAGACAGCTCGCCATGAGCTAACCTAACAATTTCTGACAGGATTTTTTTAAGCCATATTTGGTTGTCATAATCCTCACTTCTAAACACTAGCATACAAAGATGTACCCAGCAGTTTGTAGACAGATGTCTCCCTTATGCAGTAAATCTATCACTTCCATTCATGTTTTGGTGTATGATAACAAGAATCTGAATATTATGTTACTTAAAGGCTGAACTATCTGACACCAGAGGAGCACCAAGATGTTAAAAAAAACATCCTTGCCCAAGTTATAAGTCATTATAATAAACTATGTATCTGTATGTATTTCTGAGAGTATTGTGCGTATCAGTGATACTAAACAATGTTATCGATAGCAGCTGACTGATGGGTAAAAATCTAGCTCTATAAAAGTTTTTCATTTTCAATCCTTAGTATCACTGCACTGATATTTTTCCACAGGTTTTTTGTCATGCCCTTACTCTTCAGATAGCACTTTGTTTCACAAGCCTAAATTGAAAAGTGAACTGTATTAAACTGTATTGCGATACTCTGATATTTTTGCCACATAACCCAATCCCATTTTCATTACTGTGAACTTGAGGTCTATAACAGCTACTATATTCAGTCTTCACGACTCCAACTATCAGTTTTGGTTTAGATTTCCAGGAACCATGACGCACAGCGGCTGAGGCGAGCATGAGGAGAGAGTCACAGTGTGAAAGTGGCTTGGCTTCATCATGCACGACGTACAGTAACAGAGGACAGCAGAAACAGCACTTTCTGACTGGACCGTACAGACGGACAGAAACACGCAACTGGGACTGGACTTAAAAACATGCAACAGAGGCTTAAGTGCAAAGTTCCGTTTTCAAAACAACAAGAAAATACTGAGCCCCATTATGTTTTGGATTTTTACAGTTGTCTGGTTATAAAACATGAGTGAAGGAGGGAGTACACAGAATTTCATGGAGATCCTGTAAGCAGCAATGCGTTGTGGGTAAGCAGGGAGGAGCAGCATGCTGGTCAACACATGTAAGAGAAGAGTACGGAGGATCAATGTGCCGACTGAAAAAGCCATGCGTGGATCGCTAACATATCGTTATAGTGCTGCCTTTTGCTCGTTGCACAACTGAGTAATGGCTAATGTTTCTTACAGTGATATTTTTTAAGACAGAGGGTCAAAAAGCACATAAGAAAATTTGTTTGTGTGACGCAAATCACTCTCAATATGTAAGCTGTTTATCACATCATTGTTGTTTCTATAAGCTTTGAGGCATGCTTCGGTCTACTGTAGAGACAGGACAAAAAAAGGAGATTGGCCATGTATGTGTCTATACTGTTGCGTTTTCAGATGTCACAGCGGAGTTCCCTTTACAAAAAAAGGCATGATGAAAGAGCGACACCTCTGACATCATTATTTGCTTGAATCAGGTTTGATTGCTTTAGTGCTTAAGCAGAGATTTATGTTATGCCACTGATGAGGCACAACAGTGTTTCTCTAACTCACATTAGTCTCTATACAAGTCAGTGTTTACTAAACAGACTGTCTCCTGTTCACTTGGTGCATGTTGATGTGTGTATGTGTGCATTTTTTTCATTCCTGTGCATGTTCTGTGGAAACACAGATCTTCATTTTCCTAACTCCCACGGCCCTCCTCGGCCGATCGCTGGTCCGATTTTAACTTGACAAACTCTTTGGCCACGTCATCGTTGTTGCGCTGTGAGAGGATTCGCAGCACGGTAAGACCTGTCTCGTCCATGTGCACACGTTTGCCCAGGGGTAACCAGAAGGCTCCGCCACCACGCAGCACCGGGTCTTTTAGCTGTAGCACAGCCATGCCGACTGTACGGTCCTCTCGTGCAAAGCAGTAGTCCTTCACACACACCTGGAGTTCATAGTTCTCAGGACCCAGCTCACTGCCCAGGACACTACAGAAAGAAACAAGAAGGTGTCTAAATTGCCCAATTTGTGAAAAACTATGTATACATGGTGTATTCCTGCCTCAGGATCAGTATTCCTAGTACAGATTTACTGTGACCCCTGACAGGATAAAGTGTTTATTGGAGATGAATGAATAAATGAATGAATGAATGAATGAATAAACCAAAAACCTACTATGCAATTTAAAATAACTATATGTTTCTATGTGAAAAATATTTTTCTTAAAAGAAACCAAAAAAAATGCCATCAGTTAAGACTACGACTATGCAAACTATAATGTAGCTTTCAATCATTTTTAACATCGTAAAAATGTTCCCTTTATTATAACATATTAAAAATAATAACATTCATGTAAACTACATCATTCTCTATTTTAACACACACACGTACAATTGAAAGGACTCTGCAAACTTTGGGGACCAGCTGTTGTTCTTGGACTTGGTAGCAAACTTCCTCTTCTTGTCACTCAGGTGAGGTCCGATGATGTAGACCTCCACGAAGGGCCGGAATATGCCTTGAGTCTGCCAGCGCAGGTCATTGGCTGCCACCACTGACAATCAAGCACAAACCATTATCGAGTGGAAAGAGTGATAAAGCATCATTCACACATTCATTAATTACAAAAAGCTTCCAGTCATATAATGAATGTGAGGAAAATGTTAACCTTTGATGTTGATTTTGTGACCGCCGCTGTTAGGGTCACTGAGGAGCTCCACTGTCATGCACACCTCTCCCACAGCCTCATCCACACCCGAGGCTGAAAGGTCAACGGTCAGAGAAATAAACATAGATTTATATATTTATACTGTAATCTGTGCCACCTACGTTCCTGCCATGCAACCCATGCACATGGTAGTCATCCCTCAAGCTCTTATTTCTTTATTTGTGTATTTACTCAATGAGAATACAGAAAGAAAACTACTTTCTTTCTGTTTCTAGAACTTCATGCTGGCTGCATGTGACAGCGCATTCAGAATCTGGAGTTACACAATACAAATTGTGTAACTCCACAATATTTGCCATATTCTGTGAATACTGTGCTACAGAAATGTAAATAATTTCAGATAGCACAGTTCCAGTTGAAACTGCTGCATAAACTACATGCACTGGAGTTAATTATTCAGTTACTCCTCTAAAAACTGTTTTGTATTATGTTTCCTATGTTCTGTAAAGCTGCTTTGAGACAATGTCCATTGTTAAAAGCGATATACAAATGAATTTGAATTGAATTGAATGAAAAACATATTCAGGAAAATGTGGGGATGATTCCAGGGAACCTCAGAATGAACCAGCAGAATGAAAATTGCAAAGCTACAGGCCAAAAAGTTCGTTTGACAGGTATGTTTTTGTTAATTACATAATAAAATACACGAGCCAATCATGTGCTGATATGCAAATAAAGTCCACGAAACACTGTTGTAGCAGTAGTTCATGGAGTTGGGTTTGCGTTTGTCGATAAGGTTACAATTTTAAGAGCTCTTTCTGTGCCGTTTTGTTTAATGAGAGTTTATGTTGAAATGCCATATTAAGAGACGAAGAGACACATTATAAGCACGTTATAAGCAAATATAAGCACGATGCCACAAAGTGGGCACAATATAAAATCTTGGGAAAAAAAAATACAACCAAATCTGCAATAGTTCATAAACTTGATTCTCTGGGCTATGCCTCCTATTTAAAACCGCTGGAAAACTTTGTAATCCAGAACCTGTATGTTGTTGCCTTGTTTTGTGAGTGTAATTACAGCACAGCTGCATCTTCCTAGCACAGACTTGAGCTTTGTGTGTTCTCTCTAGAATCTAAATGAAAAACATGAACTGTGAATGAAACGCTGCTGTGCTAAGTTTGTATCCTGCAGATGGTGCTGTAGCTCTTTACTCATGACCTCGTACGGTGTCTCAAAGGCTGTTCTAAAGCCTGATGCACTTGCTCAGACTCGACATACCCGTCACAACTACTACTAATTTTTAGGGACTTTCTTTGGCCATCTTGATGAATTGTATTGGACAACAAAGCTGACACTTCAGTTCCATCTGCTGATTAAAGTGCCGAAATCTGCTAAAGAAAAGTGCAGCCATAAAACTGCTCAAACGTTCATGCTCACTCTGACGAGATCAGCACAATTCTTCTCCTGCATTAATGGAAATGGAAAGTGAGGAATCTACATGTGTCCGGCTCTATGCTATTCGGTGACCTCTGCTCACCTTTTCAACACCTGCTCTCCATTAGAGCTCATTCCCACAGAACATATGAGACACACATGTATCTGACTTTTTTCTCCAACACATTTGCAGTTCTGTTTTACAGCACAGCTTTATGAGCACAGGTCCATATTTCCTGTAATGCTTAAAATTGCCAATAGGCCTACAATGATCATATCCTCTTATAGTGTAAAATTGTGAATCACAATCCTGTCCATACACATTACCATGCAATGATGGGTCATATTCAATCCTCTATTTACGTTTTCTGTTTTCTTTTTCGCATGAAACTGTGAACCAAACCACTACATAATCATTCATTTTCTACCGCTTATCTGAACTACCTCGGGTCACGGGGAGCCTGTGCCTATCTCAGGCGTCATCGGGCATCAAGCCAGGATACACCCTGGACGGAGTGCCAACCCATCGCAGGGCACACACACACTCTCATTCACTCACACAATAACACACTACGGACAATTTTCCAGAGATGGCAATCAACCTACCATGCATGTCTTTGGACCGGGGGAGGAAACCGGAGTACCCGGAGGAAACCCCCGAGGCACGGGGAGAACATGCAAACATCGAACCCCGACCCTGGAGGTGTGAGGCAAACGTGCTAACCACTAAGCCACCGTGCCCCCCACTACATAATCAGTTAATCTAAAATGTAAAAAAAAAACAACAACTTTGGAGGATTTTACAAATTGTACCTCTGTACAAACAAATGAATGAAAGGCTCAGTCGAAGCTCTAGCATTAGCTTCAGCAGTACAGTTAAGCCTACAGTTATTTTCGTCCTCAAACAATTGATTCAATGATTTGATTTTAATTTAGCAATTATGTCCACATGTTTAAATACCTTGACATGGGCCTCAAACCTACAATGGTACCAAAGGCTTATGTTGCTGTTACCAGTTCCAGAAAAACATGGTTAAATTATTCTCTGATGAAGTAACCCTTAATTGTAGGGTTGTACGAGGAAACAGTTTTGGATGAAATCACAACCTCACATGCGGATATAAAGATGCAAACTGGTCATATACTGTTTGCATCTAGGAATATGAATATTTATTTAAAATCATGCCCATGCAAAGAGCAGCTCCCTGTGCTCAGAGACCCGGATGCACGTACCCTTCTCTGGGTACACATCCTCACTCGGAGTGCACCTCACCCCTTTACCTCCATGAACTAGCAGAGCAGAGAGAGAGAGAGAGAGAGAGAGACAGAGAGAGGGAGGGAGGGGTAGAGAGAGGGAGAGGCAGAAATAGAGCATGTAAGGGAGAGGCCGACAAAGACAGAACGAGAGCGAGAGAAAGAGAGAGAGGGAGGGGTAGAGAGAGGGAGAGGCAGATAGAGAGCATGTGAGAGGGAGAGGCAGACAAAGACAGAGAGAGAGAAAGAGAGAGAGAGAGAGAGAGAGAGAGAGAGAGAGAGAGAGAGAGAGAGAGAGAAACAGACACAGAGAGAGAACAAGAGAGAGAAAGAAATAGAGAAAGACAGAGCGGGAGAGAGAGAGAGAGAGAGAGAGAGAGAGAGAGAGAGAGAGAGAGAGAATAAACACTAATGGAAACACATTACCATCTGAATATCATGTTGACATTCGAACATAAAAGATGTTGACAGCGATACAAAAGCCAGACAGTTTGCAGTGAACATACAGTGAATGACAAAGTGAGCGTATTACACAAATACAGGGAGAGACGGAGAGACAGATAGACAGATAAAAGCTAAAGGAACAAAGAGAATGAAAAAGGGAGTAGAGGCAGACTAAAAACAGGAAGGGGAGTGTTTATAAGAGTTTAATGATGGAAAGCGTTTCTGAAAGAGCTGGCAGGTTTAAATATATACAGCAGCTGGGAATGAATTTCATACAGTAGATACTAAGATGCTCAGTGATGTCAAAATACATTTAAAATGGAATGAAAAAGTAGAAAACATTAAAAAATTCATCCCAAAGTTTGGAAGTGGATTAAACAAAGAAATGTATTTACGGATTTGCTTTTTCTGTGTCTCCATAAATGAATATACAATACAACAGAAACATCACTGTTATCCCCATGAAGGCTTTGTTTGTGTGTATGTATGTGTGTGTGTGTATGTATGTGTGTGTGCGTGTGTGTGTATGTATGTGTGTGTACGCGTGTGTGTGTATGTATGTGTGTGTGCGTGTGTGTGTATGTATGTGTGTGTACGCGTGTGTGTGTATGTATGTGTGTGTATGTATATGTGTGTGCGTGTGTGTGTGTATGTATGTGTGTGTGCGTGTGTGTGTCCAGGGCTGTGTCTCTATAAATTAATATACAATACACCTGAACAGGAAACATCCTTGTTATACCCATGAGGCGGGGATATGAATTGAATAAAAGTGTGCATGTGTGTGCATGTGTGTGTGTTTGTTTGTGTGTGTTTGTTCATGTGTGTTTGATTCAGTTTGTTTGTGTGTGTGTGTATGTTTGTGTTTGTATGTGTGTTTGTGTGTACGTGTATGTTTAAGTTTGTATGTGTATGTGTGTGCAAGTGTGTGTGTTTGTGTGTGTGTGTGTGTGCAAGTGTGTGTGTTTGTGTGTGTGCGTGTGTGAACGTCTGTGTGTTTGTTCAAGTGTGTGTGTGATTGTGTGTGTATGTTTGTGTTTGTGTGTATGTGTGTGTTTGTGTGTGTAGGTTTGTGTGTTTATGTTTGTGTGTTTGTGTATGCTTGTGTGTGTATGTTTGTGTGTGTTTGTGTGTATGTGTGTGTTTGTGTTTGTGTATGCTTGTGTGTGTATGTTTGTGTGTGTGTATGTTTGTGTGTATGCTTGTGTGTGTGTTTGTATGTTTCTGTGTTTGTGTATGCTTGTGTGTGTATGTTTGTGTGTGTGTGTTTATTTGTGTGTTTGTGTATGCTTGTGTGTGTATGTTTGTGTGTGTGTATGTGTGTGTGTTTGTGTATGCTTGTGTGTATGTTTGTGTGTGTGTGTGTATGTGTGTGTTTGTGTATGCTTGTGTGTGTATGTTTGTGTGTGTGTGTGTGTGTGTGTGTGTGCACAGTGCCGTACCCTGATTGTGCTGTGACTGGATGAATTTGCGGATGAGTTTGTCCGTGGCTTGTGTGTAGAGTGATAGAGCATAGCGCAGAGACTGCAGGTCCGGGCTTTTCTCCAAAAATGTCTTCTTCAGGCCCACACCACCGGCATGGAAGTATTGCTGTTACACACACACACACACACACACACACACACACACACACACACACACACACATGCACACTTATTACACTACATTAACTCAGTATAAGAGTGTGATCTGAGTGTAGGTGTAGATTTGTTGTGTGTGTGTGTGTGTGTGAGTGTTTTCTTACCTTTATGGTGTCCAGTGCCAGCTCAATAACTGCACACTGTTTGGGGCTGAGTGCTTTGGCTTCCTCTCGCACCATATGCTCCTAAAAACATAAATCAGCAGCTGCTTCCTGAATCCAGGTGTTTCATAATAATTTCTTTTTATCACACCTGATTGTTAAGTGTTTGTGCAGTTGCTTTGTGTCTACCTTTAGCTTGGACAGCTGACCCAACTCTTTAGCTGCTGAGAAGATGAGCTGTGTGCCCTGAAAAAGATGACTAAGTTATCACACTTTCTCTCTCTCTCTCTCTCTCTCTCTCTCTCTCTCTCTCTCTCTCTCACACACACACACACACACACACACACACACACACACACCCACACACACACAGACACACACACACACAGACACACACACACACTCCCAGACCCAGCACTCTCTCCTCCTCCTCCATCCAGGTCTATCATTAATTCTAGATTTCATTAGACGAGAAATCCATCTCCTCTTTTAGTGACTAAATCCAGGCGGCAGCACAAACTGTTTTCCGGCTTCTTATTTCCCATCGATTCATATTTGTGTTCCTTGTCTAGGAAATGTGTGATCTCAGCACACAGCTCATTACTAGCAGCAAGCATTGCATGAGCAACTAGTTCTCGACACAGTATTACAGCACAGTAAGTTGTTAAACCAAAACCTTGGACTATCCGCATCCTCAGATGATCCACTGCGGCGACCCTTAACATGGAGCAGCCGAAAGAAAAACACCATGCAGATGTTAAACGTTAACCAAAAAAATGGCAATTTAAAAACGTACAAAAAAACACACTATTTTAAGATATTAAAAATTGTGTAAAACTGACAACTCAAGCGACGACTCCTGTGAAAATTCTGCGACTGCATCAAATGCAAACGTGAATCCTTCATACTGTAATAGTATAAGTCGCTTGGCAAGAGAAATAACAAAACATGGGATTGTTAACATATTTATAACCGTACTGCTTTCACTGTCTGCTGGAAATGAGCTCTTAACTTAAAGGCACTCACGGATTGGTCAGTAAGTGGAGGAAGAACAATGGTTTTCTCCATGGTGTTCATGACCAGCTTCCACAGCTCCTTGAGGACCCTCTTCAACACCGTCTTCTCACAGATCTTGGCAAATAATGTTAAACTAAATAGAGAGAAATAGAGAAACAAAAGAGGGTTCAACAGCTCATCCGACATCTCAGATCCGACTACGTTTCTTATCAAAAACACTTAGTATCTCAAAACAAAATACCCAAGAAAGCTTTGTATTTCAGGACCACTGCATTTCTTTCTAATTTAAATCAAAATCATTCCCAAAAAATCAATACTAAAATCCTAAAAATCCTCCTCCATCCGAGGGTTGTCCCCCCCCATAAAAAATTATTTAAAAAATATCGCACTCTCTATTGTGAAAAATATAAGTATGTATACCTAAATAATTGTGTAAGTAGTAAAATAACAAACGCAAAAAATGCATTTAGAAACAGTTGAGTTCCCCCTCCCCTTCCTCACAGTGGTTTGACCCACTGCCTGCTTTCCCAGTCAGGTGTGTGGCTGCGGCTCAATTAATGTTGGACTCCATTAAGTAGGGGATTTTATTCACTTTAAATAAAGCGATTCTCTTTAATGTAGTTGATGCAGACTCATTCATAAATTAGTTGCGGCAAAATGCTGATTACGAATTTCCATGAATCTGCTATATTAGCGATTAAAATATTACTTATCTAGTTAACGTTAGCTTGTTTACAATAGCTTGTTGCATAGTGCACTGCAACTAACACACCAAAGCCGTGTTTAAAAATTTATTTACAACTTTAAATAAAATAAACCTTTTTTTAATTCCTTGTTTTTATTGTTGTGATTTTTTTTATGATAGTTTTAATTTCTTTATGTAAAGCACTTTGAATTACCATTGACTGTATTATTGACTGTATTATTTGTGTCACCTTCAAAAATTGCTCATGAGAAATTGTATATTTATTGTCCCCCCCTACTGTTAAATGAAATTTACACCCATGATTCATTGGTAAATTTTCTGGCTCATCATATATCTGTAATATAACTGTAGTAAAGTCACGAGTCTGAGCCACATTATCATATGGACTCAGTGGAGTGGGATCTTAAACTGGAGGATGCTGAGGATGGAGGTTGTTTACACACAAACTAGCCACCTATCCCACCACAGTGTGTAATTCGTTGTCCTTTAAAGCCTCACTAATAAACTACAAGTTTCGTGCTGATGCACAACATCCATGAACAAAGTCTTTGAGAATGAAGTGTGTATCTCACTTGCTGTCCAGGAAGTCCATGATGGGCTGAAGCACATTGTCAGCGTCCTGTGTGAGGCTGCCGTTTCCGTTTGCGGGAACGTTAGCACCTTTCACCTGGCTCAGGATGTCGCCCATCTGTTTCACATTCTGCTCGATGTTAGGCTGGAAACTACAGAAACACGCAGAAAAAAGTCACGCTGGCTTGCGCAGCAATGTTGGGACGTAACCATGACAACTAGAACAAATGACATTTTCACTAGGTTTAAATTCACTTTTAAACAAAAAGGAATTAATAAAGATGCTTCTAGATGATACCAGAAAAAAGTACAAGTTACATTCATAGCAAACATTTATTGCGTTAGGTTTCACAAATGCTAGAAAAATCTATATCAAATCTATTTAAAAATATTGACAACACATCAAACTATATGGTGATATTGATGACGGTGCTAAGATGAACAGCGTCTGTGGGAAACCCACCTGACCGCAAAGATCCTGCTCAGGTCATCCATCACATTGTTCAATTTGACCTGCAGCTCCTTCAGGAAGTCACTGGCCTCCACGTTCAGCTGAAAAGCAAATCATACACACATGAATCCCTGACCGCCAGCATTGACATGCTAAATGATTAGCAGTACACAGCAGGGAATCTGGCACAGAACTCAGATGGTTTACTTAATATTCATGATATCATCAGGCTTAAATACGCAAAAAATAGACAATTAGCTGTGAAGGAATTAGAGATGCTTATTGGTTTTGTGCTACATGTGTAATTCTGATTAGAACAATTATATTCGGAGAAAAACGTTTGAACGAGTATGAGTTTTCTCGCTACAAAGACAAGCTGCTTTTTTTTTCTTTTATTGACTTCAATTGAGAGAAAATTGATGTTAACGAGGGATGTACCGCTAATGATAACAGGATCATGGATGCTTGACAACATGTAGCCTAACTATAATAGATAAAAAGTATGTGGAAAATAAAGTAAAATTTCTATTGCTGGAAAATTGTTGTGTTATAAATGGAATAAGGGGGAACGGTGGCTTAGTGGTTAGCACGTTCGCCTCACACCTCCAGGGTTGGGGGTTCGATTCCCGCCTCCGCCTTGTGTGTGTGGAGTTTGCATGTTCTCCCCGTGCCTCGGGGGTTTCCTCCGGGTACTCCGGTTTCCTCCCCCGGTCCAAAGACATGCATGGTAGGTTGATTGGCATCTCTGGAAAATTGTCCATAGTGTGTGATTGCGTGAGTGAATGTGTGTGTGTGCCCTGCGATGGGTTGGAACTCCGTCCAGGGTGTATCCTGCCTTGATGCCCAATGACACCTGAGATAGGCACAGGCTCCCCGTGACCCCAGGTAGTTCGGATAAAGTGGTAGAAAATGAATGAATGAATGAATGAATGAATGGAATAAACCTCTTCAAGATATGGAAAAGAATCAACTTCAGGCATCATATCACTCCACTGTTGATTATTTTGCTTTGATTCCTTCAGTAGTTCTGCTCATTAAGTAACTTCTCCTCAGAATAATCTATGACATGCTGATATCAGTCAGAGATTGTGTAATACTCCGTAAAGAGTTTTTGCATGATTGCAGGACTGGGGCTGTAAACGGTTTGTCACGCAGTAATTACGATGCACGGAGTGTCACAGGGTAACAGGTGGACGAGAGGCCTCGCTGCAGAGGAGGGAATGACTAAGAGCTTCTCAAAGAGACAGCATGAGTGGGAGTTTTTATCGTAGGGTGACTCAGGAAAGAGAGGGCACAGGCTTGGTAAACGACAGAAAGATTAAAATGATGACTAGGAAATTGGAGTGATGGTGAAACGAGAGATAAATCTGAAGCTAGCTGAACAGATGGGGCCGACCTCTGAGTGCCAGCTGAGCGCGGCTAGGAGTCTTGTACAGGAACGACTTCTTATACTAAACAACATAACCATGTACATGGACATGACCTTTGCTTTACTCAAAGAGTTTTAATTAAAAAATATAATCACGGTGGAATCTAACATATCACAGGCATTACGTAACTGAGCTGTCCTCCAGAAATAGAGCTTTAATACAGAGGCTAGTGTCAAGTAACGTCAATGCTGTAGGTTGGGATTTAAGGAGCGAAGGATGAGGAAATCTGCAGAGAATTTTATCATGAATCATGCAGACACTGGCGAAGAACTTGAGTCGTGTTCACATAAAAGAAAAATTAAGTAACTTCTCAGCAGTTTGTTGGAAGGGTGTCAGATGGGCTGCTTTGACTATTTAAGAAACTGATGACCTCGAGAGTTTGATATACGACGGTCTCTAGAGTTTACACCGAATGGTGCAAAAAAGAAAAAAGAACATCCAGTGAAAGCAGGTCTGCAGTTGAGAAGAAAATGGCCAGACTGTTCACAGAACTCACCAGATGGCTCTTTACACCTACAGTGAGTAGAAAAACATCTCAGAATGTGTCAAACTTTGAGTAGAAAACCAAAAAGTTCCTCTCCTGTCAGCCAAGAACAGGAATCTGACACTAGAGTGTGTACAGACCAAAAGAGACAGGTGAAGATGGGAAAAATGTTGGCTGGTAAATCTCTTATTAGTCATCTGATTGAAACTAGGTGGTGTGCATCCAGACTGCGATCACTGTGGGACTATGATGCTATCATATGTGGATTACGAGAAAGTTGAGTAGTACATATGAAGGTGATTTATGACATCATGAAGATTAAAAGTCTACTCGTACTCTTCAAAGAGTTGCAGGAGAATTATATGATGTTCTATTGATCTCTTGAACTCTTGATGTTCAGTGGTAGATAAGAACTCACATCTTTGCCCCCCATGGCCTCAAACATCTTCTCCAGCTGCACCCGGATCTGCTGGATGTTATTAATGATGATGCAAGGCTGATTAAAAAGAAATGGAAGATGTTAAAGATTACATTTTAAAAACATAAATGAATACACGCACATACAAAATCACTCAGTGAACTAAAATAACTAAAAACCTCTTAAACACACTGATTTTGAGTCAATCAAAGGTTCATTTACCTGTGCAAGCTGAAATGTGTGTGTGTGTGTGTGTGCGTGTGTGTGTGTGTGTGAGTCTGTGAGAGAGAGAGAGAGAGAGAGAGAGAGAGAGAGTTTTTCTCTAGTGGGACTAATTTGTCTCAGTCCCAGCAGACCGCATTCAGCTAATTACTTCATCCCTATTCGATTAAACATATGGATACCTATTTCGGGATTGAGAACAGTTACAGAACATTTCCCGGAAAGAGTACAATACACACACACACACACACACACACAGTAATAACACATACCACTTTCTCCTTATTGCAGTGGTTGGGAAAATCCTTGGCAATGATTTCAGCATAAGACAAAAGTACAGTCCCAATAGTCTGTAAAAAAAAAAAAGTTGAGATGGAGATTAATTGATTGCAAGCAAAAAGCAATACATCAAGAATTCAGACTCAATTCAATAAATTCTAATGATTTTCTTAGAAATACAAGAAATACCTTGGCAAATCTCTTCATATAGCTGCCAACAATCTGAGGGTCAGGACACTCCAGCTTCCGGATAATCTCAAAGCTCTGATTCAGCTGAGAGAAAACATCAACCACCGAGCAGGAGAACAGGGCGTGCTCCGACGTCTGCTGGAACTGTGAAATCAATTCAGAGGAAGACATAAGGTATTATAAATCTGCTTGGCGCTATGAAAAAATAAGCAATATCAATAATAATTATTGTCTAAAACAGTCATACATTTACTGAAATCTTACTGACTAAAAGCAGAAAATATGTGCTATATTTACCCCGTCCTTTGCGTCCCTCACTAGGGCACCGTTCAGGAAGTCCTTGGACACTTCCTCATTCTCATCCAACCAAAGGATCACAAATGGTTCGAACCAACTATCAAAGACAACAGATATCCAGATAGGCGTTGATTATTAATAATGGCTAAACTGATTGATAATCAGATCGTATCGAATGTAGGCGATTATTTAAACCAGGCAATAACCTAACAGAAACAAGTATTAAAATCATACAAGCATTTGTGAAAAATTCATGAACAGTGTCACTGTATGCTTATCAGGGAGAAAACAAGACATTACGATACATTACAAAAAGATTTCACTTCGCTGGTTATTGTGCTAGCTAGCAAAAAAAAAAAGCTACTGAGTTAAGCCTTCAACATGAAGAAAAAAACCTCGTGAGCAACCAGTCTCAGATTGGTAGAGTGGGTTTGTGTCCTTGCTGCCATTGTTGAGTTAAAACCATTAACAGGCCTTGCCATGTTTCAACAAAATGTTCAGCTTAGCTACATCCCAAAACACACACACAAACATCCTGAAACTCTGCTCTATTCTGCTAAAATTGTTTATAGTTCAAGCATGGGGCAGCAGGGACTGTAATCACCCCACAATTGCCCAAGCTGAAAAGCAATCAAACCAGTGAAAAATTCCAACATTTACTCAGTATTCGGAATTTCAGCAGAAGTTAAATGCGTAGAGTTGTGAATGAGAGCTTTATAAATATTAACATTTGTTGAAAAGTTCCTTCCTGTTGAAAAGGTGAAGGAAAAACAAGGGGATTGTAAGGAACAGGACGTTACAAAAACATATGAGATGATTCCGGTAAATAAGGTGACATAATGATAAGGTGATATGGAAATGGGTCTGTGAGGAGGGGAACCGATAAGGAGGCGCTTGGAAGCGTATATATAGAGGAGAATTTTTGGGACCAAAGGTGTATGCGTAAAAAATCCTGTAACTCTGCAGGTCCGTCCGGAGGGTTTTTGTTTTTGCATGCCGATGCTCTTCATGAAGATGCTTTTTCTTTTCTTTGGGATTTCTTTTGTTACTTTCAAATTGGCAATTTCTCTTAGAGAATTGTTAGCTGATTGACCACAATAAAGAAGTTTGCTCGTTCTCATCCAGGTCTGAGGAGCTTTCCCATTGTTTTAATTCGTATTAATGTTAGTGCTATCAGTAAAGTAAGTTTAAGTAACAATTATATAGTATAAAAGTATTATAAAGTATATCAGTATAATTCACCCTGATATGTGCCGACTTGGAGACGGGCTCTAAGTTCCGACACTGCCACTAGTGACGTGCCACCACTGAGGATATCCAAGGCTAGATTGTTCAGGACAGGACTCTCAACACAGCTTAACTTCTTTCTATTCTATCAGGGACTATTTCATCTATTTCATTCACAGCGCATAAATAGATTTTAAATGTACTTACGTGGGGTACTCGGGCACGCAGCCTTTGGAGCACGGCAGCTCTTTGCAGTACTCGTTGTAGAGCCACTTGACTTTGAAGTGAAGGTTCATGTAATCTGCGCTCTTACACAGCCGGTTCTTCTCGTGCTCTAAAGACACAGACAGCATCAATCTAGCAGGAGCTGTGAGACAGATTGCACTAAAAGCAAGAACGTGCTCAGGAAGAGAGCGACGATAAAGAGGGCACAGGTAGAGTGTCAACTCTGGTCTACTTCATCAGCACGAGTTAAAATGTGCTCTACGGTTTTTCCTGCTAGATCTGTTCACAACCATTAAACAGACGTGAATAAATCATACTGCAGAAATCCTCACCCTCCATGGCATACTTCATATCCTGAGCGAACATGTTCCACATGACCTCTGCGCTGATCTTCCCAACGTTCAGCTCCTGAGGAAACCTGCACAGAGAGCGCTTATGGGTAGTGTGGTCTATATGCTGTTATAAATGCGTCAACACCTTCTGACCAATCAGAAATGAGAATTCCACATAAAATGCCTGGTATCCATACATTCTAATAAGGATTTGTTGTTACATGCACGATATATAAAAAAAGTTTATGACTTTAAATACCACAAGTTTACTGTATATTCCTAATACAATATAAACCCATTTAAATATATTATATAGATTAATATCCTTAATGTCTTATAATGCCTGTTATAAGCCGCTAAAATGTTCAGGTAAGAACTAAGGCTGTTATGTATCGTAGCAAAACTGGATTTGCGGTGCAGATTGTGTAGAATTTGCAGTGTAGGTGATAAGTGGAAGTTATGAAGTCATGTGATCATGTTTTATAACATATTCTGCATGTACATCTACCTATAAACATATTATTATTATTCTAAGTATTGCTCATGCTACATAACACTTTATCCATCCATCCATCCATTTTCTACCGCTTATCCGGGGCCGGGTCGCGGGGGCACCAGTCTAAGCAAGGATGCCCAGACTTCCCTCTCCCCAGACACTTCCTCCAGCTCTTCCGGGGGAATACCGAGGCGTTCCCAGGCCAGCCCGAGAGACATAGTCCCTCCAGCGTGTCCTAGGTCTTCCCCGGGGCCTCCTCCCGGTTGGACATGCCCGGAACACCTCCCCAGGGAGGCGTCCAGGAGGCATCCGGAACAGATGCCCGAGCCACCTTAGCTGACTCCTCTCGATGTGGAGGAGCAGCGGCTCTACTCTGAGCTCCTCCCGAGTGACCGAGCTCCTCACCCTGTCTCTAAGGGAGCACCCAGCCACCCTGCGGAGGAAACTCATTTCGGCCGCCTGTATCCGGGATCTTGTCCTTTCGGTCATGACCCAAAGCTCATGACCATAGGTGAGGGTAGGAACGTAGATCGACTGGTAAATAGAGAGCTTCGCCTTGCGGCTCAGCTCTTTCTTCACCACAACAGACCGGTACATCGACCGCATCACTGCAGAAGATGCACCGATCCGCCTGTCGATCTCCCGCTCCGTCCTTCCCTCACTCGTGAACAAGACCCCAAGATACTTAAACTCCTCCACTTGAGGCAGGAGCTCTCCACCAACCTGAAGGGGGCAAGCCACCCTTTTCCAGTTGAGAACCATGGCCTCAGACTTGGAGGTGCTGATTCTCATCCCCGCCGCTTCACACTCGGCTGCAAACCGTCCCAGTGCACGCTGAAGGTCCTGATTTGAGGAAGCCAACAGGACAACATCATCCGCAAAAAGCATAGATGAAATCCTGTGGTGCCCAAACCGGACTCCCTCCGGCCCCCGACTGCGCCTAGAAATCCTGTCCATATAGATAATGAACAGGACCGGTGACAAAGGGCAGCCCTGCCGGAGTCCAACATGCACCGGGAACAAGTCTGACTTACTGCCGGCAATGAGAACCAAACTCCTGCTCCGGTCATATAGGGACCGGACAGCCCTTAGCAGAGGGCCCCGGACCCCATACTCCCAGAGCACCCCCCACATGTCACCACGGGGGACACAGTCGAATGCCTTCTCCAGATCCACAAAGCACATGTGGACTGGTTGGGCAAACTCCCATGAACCCTCCAGCAACCAGGCGAGGGTATAGAGATGGTCCAGTGTTCCACGACCGGGACGAAACCCGCATTGTTCCTCCTGAATCCGAGGTTCGACTATCGGCCGAATTCTCCTCTCCAGTACCCTGGCATAGACTTTTCCGGGGAGGCTGAGGAGTGTGATCCCCCTGTAGTTGGAACACACCCTCCGGTCCCCCTTCTTAAACAGAGGGACCACCACCCCAGTCTGCCAGTCCAGAGGCACTGTCCCCAGCCTCCATGCGATGTTGCAGAGGTGTGTCAACCAAGACAGCCCCACAACATCCAGAGACTTGAGGTACTCAGGGTGGATCTCATCCACCCCCGGTGCCTTGCCACTGAGGAGCTTCTCAACTACCTCAGTGACCTCAGCTTGGGGGATCGACGAGACCACAACTGAGCCCTCGGCCTCTGCTTCCTCAATGGAAGACATGTCGGTGGGGTTGAGGAGAACCTCAAAGTACTCCTTCCACCGTCCGAAGATGTCCCCAGTCGAAGTCAGCAGATTCCCTGTAAACAGTGTGAGCAGGGCACTGCTTCCCCCTCCTGAGGCGCCGGACGGTTTGCCAGAATTTCTTCGAGGCCAACCGATAGTCCTTCTCCATGGCCTCACCGAACTCCTCCCAGACCCGAGTTTTTGCCTCCGCAACCACCCGGGCTGAAGCTCGCTTGGCCCTCCGGTACCTATCAGCTGCCTCTGGAGTCCCCCGAGCCAACCAGGCTCGATAGGACTCCTTCTTCAGCTTGACGGCATCCCTTACTTCCGGGGTCCACCACCGGGTTCGGGGATTGCCGCCACGACAGGCACCGGAGACCTTACGGCCACAGCTCCGAGTGGCTGCATCGACAATGGAGGTGGAGAACATGGTCCACTCGGACTCAATGTCTCCAACCTCCCTCGGGATCTGGTTGAAGCTCTGCCGGAGGTGGGAGTTGAAGTTCTCTCTGACTGGAGACTCTGTCAAACGTTCCCAGCAGACCCTCACAGTACGTTTGGGTCTGCCAAGTCTGTCCAACTTCCTCCCCCGCCATCGGATCCAACTCACCACCAGGTGGTGATCAGTTGACAGCTCCGCCCCTCTCTTCACCCGAGTGTCCAAGACATACGGCCGGAGGTCAGACCTAGGGTGTCCTGGTACCATGTGTACTGATGGACACCCTTATGCTTGAACATGGTGTTCGTTATGGACAAACTGTGACTAGCACAGAAGTCCAATAACAGAACACCACTCGGGTTCAGGTCGGGGGGGCCGTTCCTCCCAATCACGCCCCTCCAGGTGTCACTGTCGCTGCCCACATGAGCGTTGAAGTCCCCCAGTAGAACGATGGAGTCCCCGGTTGGAGCACTTTCCAGCACCCCTTCCAGAGACACCAAGAAGGTCGGGTACTCTACACTGCCATTTGGCCCGTAAGCACAAATAACAGTGAGAGACCTATCCCCGACCCGCAGGCGCAGGGAAACGACCCTCTCGTTCACTGGGGTGAACTCCAACACATGGTTGCTGAGCTGGGGGGCTATGAGCAAGCCCACACCAGCCCGCCGCCTCTCACCGCGGGCAACTCCAGAGTAGTAGAGAGTCCAGCCTCTCTCGAGGAGTTGGGTTCCAGAGCCCAAGCCATGCGTGGAGGCAAGCCCAACTATCTCTAGTCGGTATCTCTCAACCTCCCGCACCAGCTCAGGCTCCTTTCCCCCCAGCGTGGTGACATTCCATGTCCCTAGAGCCAGATTCCGTGTCCGGGGATTGGGTCGCCGAGGCCCCCGCCTTCGACTGCCACCCAATCCACAATGCACCAGCCCCTTACGGTCCCTCCTGCAGGTGGTGGGCCCACAGGAGATCGGCCCCACGTCGCTCCTTCGGGCTGAGCCCGGCCGGGCCCCGTGGGGTAAGACCCGGCCACCAGGCGCTCGCATGCGAGCCCCAACCCCGGGCCTGGCTCCAGAGTGGGGCCCCGGTTGCGCCATACCGGGCGACGTCACGGACCTTGTTATTAAATTACTCATAAGGGGTATTTGAAATATTTGATAACTCATAAGGGGTATAAAGTGTATTTGATAACACTTTATAAAAGTATATATAATGCCTTATGGGGGTTCAACAAATGATTTAATGCATTATGTAAAGCTTGGGAATTGCATCTTTGCTGCATTATTAAACTTACAACTTTAGTTTCTTACATTATGCTACAGATTGTTAATAAACATATATAACATATAACACAATAGATTTCATGTGAAACCTAATACCATATGAAGCAAGTGCTTTTTATAGGCTTTAAGAGAAGAGAATCAATCACACACACACACACACACACACACACACACACACACACACACACACACACACACACACACACACATACTGGTTAAGGCAGGGTGTGTAGGAGTTCTTGTCCTCCTCTATAATGGAAACTATAAGAGTAATGAGTTTGGACCAGAAGTCCAGGTTCCTGATGCTGGGGCCCTGCTCGTCTGGAGGAACACTCTTAGACTGAGGACAAATAGAAAACACACACACACACACAAACACACACACACACACAGAGTCACTATTTATGACAGTTTGGCTTACATAATGTAAAAACCTCCTCCTTCCTGTAGAGGTTGGAGGAGCTGAGAGAAAAAGCGAGTTGAGTAGAGGAAAGAGCAATGTGGCTCACTGCAGCTCTCTGTTCTCTAACAACCACGCCACCTCGGCTATGATCAATATTTCATCTTAAAAAGGAACGTCCATTAGAGAGGTGATCACTGTTCACTGCTTCCTGCTCCTGAATAACAAGAAAGACGCCTGGAGCAGAACCAACCTGACATCTCGAGCATGAAGCTGGTAAAAAATGACTTGTGTTCCGGGGAGGTGGTAAGAAACAAAAACGAACAGAGCAGTGAGACGCTTTATTACACACCTACGCTCTCGATTCAACATATAAACCATCCAGTGCTGATGCATTCAATAATTAACGTCATGCGGTGCTTAAGCTGTGCTTGAGAATTACATTTTTGGGGACTAAAGTTGGAAATAAATCTTATGCTTTTCTTCTTAAGCCTTACCCAAGATTATGACAAAGAAATTAGGCTAATTTAATGTAGGAAACAAATTATTCATACTTTGTGCTTCAGATTCTCCTTACAAGCTCAACATAAACATTAACCAGTAGCTTTAGGTTTCCTGGGTTGCGTAAATGGATGTAATAATGTATTATGCAAGCACACACACACATACACACACACACACACACACACATCTACTAACCGCATCTGTCTGATATTCCCGACTGTAGAGCTCATGGCAGTTGTTGAAGATGTACTCATATGTAGAGTTCAGACAGGCCTTCACACAGTCCTTAACCACCTGACTGGCTCGAGGAGGGCTTTGCAGCTCCTGGACCTACACACATCCATACACACATCATCCACACAAACACATACAAACAATTGCATCAATGAATCTCCTTGGCAGAAAGAGCTAGAATCCCATTTGGTCTGTCAGCAGGAGTGTAACTGTTTCTTCTGAGCTGTAAAATGCAGGGTTGCAATCAAACAGCAGGAGGTTCAACAGGACAGTATGTTTAGTCATCAGAGCGAGTGTTGCCCCAACACGGTCCCGACCTGGATAGGAAATGAGCGATGACGCATGTTTGGCACTTTCATCTGGTGCACATACAGGTGCTGATGAACTCATCTGAATCTCTGCCAGAACGCAGCCACAACTCAACCTAGATGAGGCTGTGTGGCAGGTTGCGATACGGTCCAGAACTAATCATTTAGGCGACATTCAGGCGGGAAGTGAAACGCGAGCTTGTGTTGCATTTAAGCCGTAAATGTTGTGGCTTACAACTGGGTTATTTTTTGGACTACATTATAATTATCTTTGCCAAATAAACGACACCTTGAAAACATGAAACATCTGCAAAACAGATGAGTTCTTGTTATCAGTTACGTTACAGCCGATATAAATAGAGAATATTCCTGAGAAACCTTAAAGTCCTTGAAGACTCCTCCAAGAAAAAAGCAAGAAAAACATATTAGTGGTTCTATGTTTTTCAATAACAATGATTCCCTATAGGTGAGCTGTTGCTATAGAAACAATACTGCATTAGAAAGAGCAAATTATTATAAAGCGATATTAAGCAGTACTGTGGTATAAAGATATTTCTCCGCATCGAACCAGCGCCTTATGCTCGGAGTAAAGCATGTGTGCCTCTGGTGAAAAAATGCAGGCGTTTCATCAGTAAAGCAGTGGAGTGTTTAATGTGCAGCAAAAATGGGAAATCAAACACTACAACAAGGCTCTGTGAACAGAAAAGCAAGTGTCATTAATCCAGGGGAAAATCTGTGGGCGGTACGCATAAATTAGATGTTTTTGAGCTTTCAAAATCTTTTGAAAGTCTATTATAGCTAGATAACTATTCCTATATGAACTCTCTTAGATCCCTCATCATATATGCACTAAGTATTGACTGAATATACAGTTTCGGGGCAGAACCTTTAACTGTTTTTGTCTTTTTGTTGGTTTACCGTAAAAATTTCCATCATGTGTGAGCGTGTACATGCAGCACAAACCTTCATCCTGAAGAAGGTGATGCTAGTGAGAAGATCTACAGTTGACTTTAGGTCCTGTAGTCGCTCAGGACTGCTAGCAGGGAAATTATTCTGCAAGACATAATGGAATGTGTATGACAAGCCTGGCTCCAGAGTTTAACTGAAGGGATTCTGAGTGTGTAAATGAGTGTGTATCGTGTGTCGGTACCCTGTACATAGAGAGGTCGATTCTCAGAGAGTTATGAAGTTGGTCCAGGAGCTTCACGAACCTCTCTTTCTGCAACATAAACAAACACAGACACACAAACTAGTTTACAAAATGTGCACACCAGCTAGCAGACAATCCTACCTGAAAATATTGAGTGATCATGTAAAATCCGTTAATAACTGGGAGCCAATCACGGGCATCTGAGAGCTTGTGTATAAGAAAACGCTTTCCTCCATGTGTAATGTATCATGAGAGGCACTTTTTTGTAAAGAAGCAGCTAACTGGCTTCATGTGTCACTGAAGAAGGAAGTCCCAGTTGTTAGTCCTCATCTTCCCCAAGTGAGCGTGGGTGTATATTAGTTAGAGTTGGCTGGTGGGTTGCAATTAGCAGGTGACAATACTAGAAAAAAAAACGTGTGGGGAAAAGAGAGTGATCTAAGAGACACGCACCCCGAAGTTGGAGGCGGCGAAACGGTCTGAAGCAGAGACGTTGTTGGAGGACTGCGTGGTGTGGGCGTAGTAAGCGTTGATGTTGGCTAGAAGGGTGCTCATCACAGCTGGCACTCCAGGACACATGTACTTAGATGACAAACATGCAAAGTGCCTGGAACCAGTACACAAACACACACACACACACACACACAAACTTTGATTTGTACAGCGCTTTTAACAATGGTCGCAAAGCAGCTTTACAGAAATCTAAAAAAAAAAAAATAATTAGGATATGCATATTAAATTGATCAACATTTTTATATGTATCTCCCTCTTTCTTTAGTCAGCTTACGTCATGGCTTGGTAGATGGACTCCACTCCGTATCTCATGGCGAACTCGTCCACGATCTCCTGCGCCGTCTCCTCAAAATAAACTTTCCAGGCATCATCTCCTTTAGCGTCAGGGATCTTCACCACTCCGCCGTTCTGCTCTTCGGTGGTGTAATGGAATAGGTGCTGCAGACACAGGAGAAAAGCCTCAATCAATACAATGACTTTTAATGAAATTAACCTCCTGGTTTAGATTCAACCGCACAGACAAATTGAGAATTGGTGGCAAGCGATTGTTAAATACACAGCTTTTTGTAGACGCTTTACATATATGATCGTTGTGTTTGAGTGGCTCGTGCTGAACTAAGCTCAACTGTGGTCATGTGAAGATGCAGCACACGGGATGACACAGCAATGGCACAAAAATACATGTTTGGTTAAACTAAAACACCAGAACAAATATACAGACTTCAATGCAAGTGCCAGCCGTTAAAGCAGTTGTTTCTTCCCTCAGAACTTTTTATACTGATTCATATTTTTAATGATACCCTTTAAACTGCACATTGATCACACATTTTACACTGTGGTTATCATTAGCTATCATAGTGGCAAAAAAAGTCTGCGTCCATGAAGATCTCCAAAGATCACCAAAGATCTCACATCATGGATTCCTCAGTTCCTGTTTTCTTTTCAACTAATTATTACACTACGAAGCTTATGAAACATTCTTCTGCAGACGTTTTCTGATAGCTCAGACTCTTCTTGCCTCTTGAAATGGCAGATCCTATGTGTAAAATTTTTTCGGGTACAGTCCGATGTCAGTTATTTACCAGGACATCTAAGGGAACTGCTGTTATTCCTGACAGTTCTGTCTTGTTTTTATGTGTGTACCCATGCTTCCTGCAATGACACCACCGATTCCCCGGTTCCTCTAATATCTGGAGTCTGCAAAACTGATTTTAGCCAAAACATGGATCTTTTTGAATGTACTGGACAGGATTCCAGATTATTCTTAAACACAAAAAAAGCAATATGGTGGCCTTGACAGTGGAGCCCACTAACTTTCAGTTACTCTCACAGACATATTGAGCTATCGCTACAATCCAGAGGGAAAAAAAATAAATCACATTATAATACATTCATTCATTTTGGGTAAGTTGATCCTGGACAGTATACTGTATAGTACAGTGTCTCTGGAGCTGACCTCATGTAGGCAGGTATACTGGACGTGGTATGGAGCCACTGTTTCCTCTCCTTTAATTTCTACACTGATGTGCATGCGGATGGCTCCAGACACGGCCGATTTATCTGTGCGCTTGTCTGTGTGCAGAGGAGGAGGAGGAGGAAGAGGAGGAGGAGGAGAGAGAAAGAGACAGGTCATAAATTAACTCAACCTCCGTCTAGTCTATTCTTAGATCCTTCTTATTTCCGTTTTCATTAGTTTTCATCATTATGATTAAAGTCTGTCTCACACACACACTCACACACACGCACACACACACACACACACACACACACACACGCACACACACACACACACAGCTCACCCAAGTTGTACCACACATCCATTTCTCCGCTAAGAGTCCGGACCTCGATGATGGTCTGACCCAAGAAGTCATCAGACTCTCGTTTGAACCGTTGTTTCACACGGGATTTAATGTCATCGTCTTCGTCCCACACTCGCACCTTTATGCGATCGGATGAGTTGTGACACTCGCTAGCAAGATGGACACAAACTTGTATATTACTCGTATATTATTGCTATATTCATAATTATATCACAACGCCGTTGAATTCTTGAATCTGATTGTTACAGGGTTATGTTACCTTATGTTACTGGCTACAGGGTTATGTTCAATAAATCTCTGCAATTTTTAAAACATGACAAGCTCACTCACTCACTCACTCACTCATTTTCTACCACTTATCTGAACTACCTCGGGTCACGGGGAGCCTGTGCCTATCTCAGGCGTCATCGGGCATCATCAGGGCACACAGGGCAGGCGTCATCAGGGCACACACACACTCTCATTCACTCACACAATCACACACTACGGACAATTTTTCCAGAGATGCCAATCAACCTACCATGCATGTCTTTGGACCGGGGGAGGAAACCGGAGTACCCAGAGGAAACCCCCGAGGCACGGGGAGAACATGCAAACTCCACACACACAAGGCGGAGGTGGGAATCGAACCCCTAACCCTGGGGGTGTGAGGTGAACGTGTTAACCACTAAACCACCGTGCCCCCCATATGACAAGCTGAATATTTTATTTTTAAAAGGGAATGGTTGTTGACAATGATAACTTGTGGCATAAGATGGATAAACCACAGTCATTGTTTAATAAATAAAAAATAAGTTTGTAAAAACGTTAGCATTGGTAAATTATTGTGGTTTAAGAGAATAAAACACTTCAGGACATGCTGTTATTGGGAAATAATCAACAGAGTGCTAACAGTACCTCAGCTTTGTATCAGGATACAACTCCAATTTGGATTATTTTCCTGTAAATGCATGTCCCAACATGTTTTATTCCAATTCTTCTTACAGGATTCCACCATTAAAAATATTTCCAGTGCTCACTAAATTGTGAACGTAAATAATTGGCCTTCATGACAAACAGTACTAAACAGACTAGAAGTACAAAAAGAGTGTCAAGGTCTTACAAGTGGAAACTCTCGTCCCAGACAGGATTGAGGTTGCCGTAGATGGTTTTGGTCCTTTTCTTGGTCTTTCCCACCTGGACAGTGACGTAGGGATCACTGGAGCCAGTCTTATCCTTGGCCTGTAGTCCTTGAGCACAGACCACTGAGAGAGAAACACATGCAAGCTTACTGTACTGTACTGTATTGTAGTGTATTTCTAAAAACAGTGATTTTTTTTTCTCAGCTAACATTCAGACAGGATTCAATCCTTTCAAGGCTTCGAGCTCTGACCTGTGATGCTGATCTTGGCTGACCATTTGGACGTCCCGTCCAGAACGCTCTGCTTAATCTGCTTCATCTGGGTCGCATGGGTTGTCTTGACCACTCCAAACACCTCCTGGATGAGCTCGAAGATCTCGGGTTTGTTGCGTTCACGGATCTTCATGCGGTCCTTCAGGACCATGATGATGTTCTGAGTGCGGTCCTCTGCACCGTGTTTAGAGCTCTTCTCAGCAGCTCCTGAAACGCACAGCACAGCCAAGAGTCTAATAGAGCAGCTCCAATCTGGCTGATGAACTATTATGTTGTTGGTGAGAAAATAAGCTATGCAAAGAACACATGAATTTCAAAAGTCAACAGTTTTTTATGTGTTGTACCTGCTGAGATGATTAATCACTCGAATTTAACCTTCCCTGACTTCAAAATGTTTTCATTTATAATTTAATCAGTTGGCTAAATTAGAATTTACTCCAACTCTCTCTCTCTCTCTCTCTCTCTCTCTCTCACACACACACACACACACACACACACACACACATTGTGGTCTGTAAGATAAAATTATCTAAAAGTATATGCACATGAAATATCTACCAAGTGACATCTGACCTGTGATGCTGATCTTGGCTGACCATTTGGACGTCATCCCATATGACGTAATAAATTGATTGACATGGCTGCTTCACTGTAATATCTACACTTTTCCCTCAACAGGATAATTTTTTTTAATTTTTTTTAATGAAAATCCAAATGCATGAACATGCTCTGCTCCTTCCTCTGCTAAACAAGTGTTGCATGAGCTGAATTGCATCCTGAAACAGAGCAGGCTATTTTATTTTATGATCCAATAATTTTGTCAGATTCCATCTTTCTTCATAAAATGTAAAAAAAAAAACAAAACAAAAAAAAAACTCTGCTGTAACCCATTTTACACAAAGTATTAATAGATATTACCCAATGTGGCTATTTGTGTCATTTAAAGTGTACATGCTCACATCATGCTCACTCACTCTGTAGGCAGTCTGCATTGAGCAGATCCTGGCACTTATCGTGGCATTTGACCCCACACTCGGTGCAGCGCATGCCCTGCCGGGCGATACCCCAAAGCAGCCCCTCACACTCGTAACAGTAGGTGGGGGTAGTGGCTGTCCACACCTCAAAGTTGTGAGGGGTTGTGCAGGAGATGGGGTAGATCAGAGCCTGCAAGGTCTTCTTATACACGTGACTCTTCTGCAGTCGGAGAAACAGGTTGTGATGCTTTACTGGTGCAGAAACTGTAATCATTCTCTCCCGTTTTTGTTTTTTTAGAGATATAGATATATAGAGACATATAGTCACACACGAACGCAAACACAGATGACTCACCAGTTCCTCGTTGTTGAGTGTGCTACATGCCATAGCAGATGTAATTCCAGCTTTACGAGAGTTCTGAACCAAAGACTGTATTCAGACAGCAAATGGAAAGAAAATTTAAATCATTTCTTTTTGTCAGACAAATGTTAAACATTATATATAAAACATCCATTCCAGGCCCAAAGTTCTGAGAACAACACTAACTAATAGGCAAGTTGGTGTGTGAGATTCTGTAATATAAAAGCTGGGGGAGGAGTTTATTTCTGGGTCAGAAAAATGGCTCTTGTGCCAAAATGGCAACTTCAAACACATAAATGACAAACGGCAACTTTAACTGTACTTTTATGTTTGCTTCCACACTTCTGGCTTGTAGTGTATGATATACTCACGGTGCCTAAAACTTACCATAGCCTGTGTGAAGGCAGAGACAGCAAAAGATAGGAAGAAAAAAATAACGAATTGTTTAAATACGTCCACAAAATTCTGTGATTTATTGCACGCATGTTTTACAACATTGTGAAGATTCTGGTACACGTGCCACTCACCAAGTCCCGTACTAATGGAATAGCTTTCCTCTTGCGTAGGTCAGGCATGCTGTCTATGCTGTACAAAGCTCCTCCCATTCTGCACAAACACAGGAAACGGAAGAAAAAAAAGCTGACATTTGCTCAAGAATACGATTTTCTCCACCAAATGTTTTGCAGTGAGATTCTGCTCATGAGGTAAATAAGTAGCTGAACCAGACAGCTACGCTGGCTCCGCCCCTTTGTGATTGATAGGAGATGCTTAAACTCTAAACACATACAGTTTTCTGAGTCAGATCTTAGTGAGTCTCAACAGGATTACACTTTTCCACCTTCATTCCTAACAGGAGAACAATAAAGTGTTAAGTGCTGAGTGGAGATTATTTAGGATATTGCCACAGAGAATATCTTCCATAGATTATCTGCACTTAGATTAAAACAATATCTATGTCTAAGGTAAGTGTGTCTGTCAACCAATAAATAATAATTTGCGTTAATTTCCAGCAAGAAGCAGAGAACCTCTGATTAACCATAATTCTCAAATCTATTCAAAATACAGAACATATGAGCTCCTGAGAATAGCTCCCTATTGTTTGAGTGAGTGACGTGACCTACAGCTAAGTACGGTGACCCATACTCAGCATTTCTTCTCTGCGTTTAACCCATTGTGAGAATAATTGTATAAAACAATCTTTTCTGATAATGTTGCAGACTTTTTGGATAGAGCACATTGTTCTTTCTCTCTCACACCCACACATAAATATTCCTTCTCTATCTTACACATACACATAGATGCCTTGACCTTAGTTTAACCCCCTCCCCACCATAGTGGGACCCCCTGCTTTGCAGGTATTGCACTTGCAACACCGAAAGCAGTTGTAAGAAACATGATACTTTGGCTGGGAGGTTCCTACATTGAGATAACGGCCAAGGCTCCTTTTGTGGACACTAGCATTAAGCTCTGCACACACACATTACGCCATCCTTCTTTTTGTACGACTATATATTCCTGTTTTACTTAATAAACTTTGGAACTTCTCTCTGAAAAGACTTTGACTAGTGTGTTCATTGAGACGTCCCCGAGTACTCGCCGGGAACCAGAAACCGAGCAGAGGTCGAGAAGGCTGAATTTAGTTACCCTGTCCAGGCGACAGATGAAAATTCCTTACACCCATCCAAAGTGCACACACACAGCAGTGAACACACACACACACCGTGAACACACACCCCGAGCAGTGGGCAGCCATTTATGCTGTGGCGCCCGGGGAGCAGTTGGGGGGTTCGGTGCCTTGCTCAAGGGCACCTCAGTCGTGGCCGGCCCAAGACTTGAACCCACAACCTTAGGATTAGAAGTCAGACTCTCTAACCATTAGGCCACAACTTCCCCAAACTCATTGTTTGGAGACAATGAGTTCAAGTCCTGATGATGACACAGCCATCTGTGGATATGAGCCGAGGGATAAAATTGGCTATGCTCTCTGGGGTAAGAGTGATGTCATGCTCTCGCTTCTCTGTTAATCACAGAGGCACTAGCCAACCGTGGATGTATATGAGCTCATATATGTGAAAGAGGGCTGACAGTGCTTTCCTCAGTGTGTTATGCTGCCCTGTGATGCAGCAGGAGGTTTTGTCACCAGTGTAAACGTCCCTACGTGGGTGTGTTGCAAAAATGAGGAAGCAGACGGCAAACACGTCGTTAGCAAAATTACTGGCGTGTGAAGCTTACCAGTTGTTCTCTCGGTCTCCGTTCACAAACCGGTGCTCGGCCATGAACCACCCCCACAACTGACTTCCTTGGAAAGTTTTTATTCTCTGGGTTTTTTTTAAGCCATGTTTAAAATGTATTTAATTCTGCTTACTTCTACATAGAATCATGAGTAAGTGCTGGACTGTGACTGTGTGACTTACCCGCCCTTTCCAAACCAAAGAGACTGAGAATCTGTTTCTCCTCGTTCCTGATATGAGTTGAGAGAGAGAGAGAGAGAGAGAGAGAGAAATGAAAAGGCCATTCATGCTCGCATATCTCTGGAGTGCACTTCATTACCCTGATTAGGTTTGACCTACAAACCAAAATCAACATATTTACAGCATTCATGGAAGCCTTCTATTATAGTGAGGTACACAGTTACATTCAGAAACCACATCCACACACTCTGAGTCAAAGAGCTGCAATTTTTCCTGACCTTCAATCACCCTGAGAAGCAGCGTCTAATTTTTACAGCAAGATAGAAATGATTGGTATGACATCGTCTTGTGTTTATCACAAAGTGTGTAAAATTATAGTCTGAATTCTAGAATTCCAGGAAAGGCTGTATTCTCTGACCTTTACAGGGATTACATAAAGAAATGATAAAGAACCGCAGTTAGAATTCTGAGGCCAGTTTGATTATAATTTTCACTTTGACACCATTTCATTAATGTTAAATTTAACAAGTGGTAGTAAATAATCTGGACCATCACACTGAAGTCATTTGGCAAAGAGTGCCTTGCTTTTTTCTTCATGCAATCCAGCAAGGTTTCTTTAAACTTAGCTGAGAAACACACTCAGAAGTGTAAATGAATAATCCTGTAGTTGCTGTCACCACAAAAACTAATTCATGCTTCACTCACACAAATGCTCAAGATGCAGGCACAAGAAACACCACAGGAAAGTTATACCACCACAGCAGACCCACCTGACTCTCGTCCAAGCACGGCCCATCTGAGTGAACATGCAAATCGCTAAAGCGATGAAAAGAGACTGAAGAGAAAACAAAATGATGGAATACAGACAAAACAAGAAAACAGCCAAAAATAACAGACGAAACAAAAGAAGAAGCAGTGTGACAAAAATGCATGGCAGCACTTATTAGCAGTGGTTATATTATCAGCAAGACAATGCCTTTTTAGCATTAATATAACTTAGCAAATGCATGTATATAAAATAAAACTCATAAGTAAAACTAAGTGCATCAGGCCAAAAGATTATAGCAAAATAACATTTGTAAAGAAGACCAAGCAGTGATGTGAATTGACTGTTGACTTGAATCCTAACCCAAGTTAGTTTCAGGTTTCCATCCAAGACAGCCATTCAAAAATCAATAGTCCATAGCTCATGCATCATTTTAGCATACACTTAATTCCCCTTCTGATTTGGCATTCCAGATTCCATTCTATGGAAATAAGAGTATTTTTAAGTCCTACCTCCTGCAGCTGCTGTTGGACCTTGTTGAACAGCCGTAGCCAGTTCTCTTTAGCTCGTACTGCTGGGTCTACAGGCTCCTTCACCTCCTTAATCTCTGGCTCTCTACGCACAGACAAAAAGGAAATGCAAGCATAAACAGATGATTAAGGCTTTGATTCAACAATCACACTTGGGATTTGTAGAAAGGTTTATTGTGGGCTGTTTTTGCTGCTTGATTGAGATCCGAAACTTTGAACACCTAGATACCAACTAGATTCCAGTCACCCAAACTGAAGCTGGCACTTCCTACAGGGTTCAGTCGTCTGCAAAACTAAATGAATTGGAACTTAATGCAGAAGTTGCTAATTACTGATTTAAACTAAGGACTTCAACTCCTGAAACTCCAAAGCACTGCACTATCATTTCCTGGTTTAAAAAAATTTTAACAGTTGTCAACAGTGACAGTTGTCTATTGCAGCTTTTTGAAATTTGAAATGCATAGGATATATACAGGGGGCACGGTGGCTTAGTGGTTAGCATGTTCGCCTCACACCTCCAGGGTTGGGGGTTCGATTCCCACCTCCGCCTTGTGTGTGTGGAGTTTGCATGTTCTCCCCGTGCCTCGGGGTTTCCTCCGGGTACTCCGGTTTCCTCCCCCGGTCCAAAGACATGCATGGTAGGTTGATTGGCATCTCTGGAAAATTGTCCGTAGTGTGTGAGTGCGTGAGTGAATGAGAGTGTGTGTGTGTGTGCCCTGTGATGGGTTGGCACTCCGTCCAGGGTGTATCCTGCCTTGATGCCAGATGACGCCTGAGATAGGCACAGGCTCCCTGTGACCCGAGGTAGTTCGGATAAGCGGTAGAAAATGAGAGAGAGAGAGAGAGAGAGGATATATACAGCAATACCTGTCTGCCTGTTCAATCTCTGGTTCCTTCTCCTCTGGTGGTGGTGTTGGAGAGGTGACATCTCGCTCTTTTTCCTCAAGAGGAGAACCTTCTACAGGAAACTCCTCATCCACTGGAGGGGACTGTTCTTGCACTGTTGGCTCCTCAATGACCTGTGTTTCCTCCTTTGGTGTGGTAGGCTTCTCTACAGGGGATAAGGGTTGAGCAGTGGTTGTGGGAGGCTGGGTTGGAGATTCTATGGGTTTGGCTAGGGCTAGAGTTTCTTGCTGGACTCCAGATGCAGGAGGTTGGACTGGTGCAGCTTGGGGCTGAGGTGCTGCAGGTTGTGGTTGTGGTCTTTGGGGTTGGGGTGTAGGTGTGGGAGGCTGTGAGGACATTGACATAGATCCACCCAACCCAAAAACAGCAGTTAGTGGTTTAGCCATAGCAAAAAAGGACTGGACAGATGGAATGGGACCTGTGGAATGCTGTTGCTGAAGCGGTGGCCTAGTTTGCTGCTGTGTTTGGTTTGGTTTGGTCGAAGCTTGATTGGTTGGTGGAGGTTGGGTAGGAGCTTGATTTGTTAGTTGTGTAGGGGCTGGACTGGACATCTGGTTTGCATTCTGGCCCTGTGGTGCCTGCTGGGTTGGTGGATGCTGATGCAGGGATGACTGTTTCTCCAGTGGTGGCCTGGAGGCTGATGGCACACCCAATTTAGGTGCAGTGCTGGTAGGGGTCGGGGTGTATGGAGGCTCCTGATCTTCACTCAGAGCCTCATCCACAGGGTACAGATCTTCATCATTATAGTTAAAGTCCTCCTCCTCACCCTCGTACATGTCTGCATCTTCAGCATATGGGTCACCATCTTCATAAAGGGCACCTTCCTCACCACCATCTTTGTTGTAGGCACCCTCATCACTGTAGGCACCTGTTGTGTCTTCTGGCTCCCAGTCAGGAGATCCTTTGCTGTAGGAAACGGATGAGTGACATGAGTGGTAAGAGTCATTCTCGTCATACAGTTCCCGCTCACAGTACTCTTCCTCACTTAGCTGTGAGCTGCAGTGGCTCAACTCTGCTGATGATGCATAGCTTCCTGTCGGACTAAGAGAAAGAAAGTGAAAGAGAGATAGAGAATGAAAAATTAGTTGATGCTTAGAGAGGGTATAACTGACAGGTTCATCAAGTTTGATTATCAAGGTTTTATGGTTTTCACTTGGGAACTTATCTTGAAGGAGAAAAGCCTTGTTTAGTACGTTTAATTACAACTTAGGATGTTTTTAAAATGTGTCTTGTGTCCTGTGGCTTTTGCAAAGGTTCAACAATAGAAAATGGTTAAAAAAAGATATTTTTTATATCGACAAATCACTAAAGCATCATAACGTTTGAATTATGTTTTGTCTTTAATGCCCCTTTTCCACCAAAAAGAACCGGGTGCTGGCTCAGAGCTAGCACTGGTGCTGGTTCAAAGTTGGTTCCACTGGCGAACCTTCTAAGAACCGGTTTGTCTTTCCACCGGCTAAAGAGCCATCACAGAGCTGAGTCTGACGTCACTGTATACGTGTCACGTTTACCAGCAGCGTTAGCGCAGCAGTGGCAAACACAAACACATCAACAATGGCGAATGATGCTTTACTGTTAATGCTCATGGCTTTGTGAACCTACATTAACACCCAAACACGGCGAATCCAACGTGTACGTGCAGCTCCATGTAGTTTGTATAAACGGAGGTTGTAATCGAGAAAGTACATAACGTTATTTTATCATTAACACAGAAAAAAGTTAGCCTTAGCATGTAGCTACTTACTATCATGTGTGCTGATAATGTATCATATCGCGGTAAAGTAAAAGTGTATTAAACATTAGTATACTTAAGGTATATTCTCAAATGCGCTAACAGTAGCCCCAAGCGGTTCTTAAGTCTAGACCAGCAACGTTTTGGTGCTACTTAAGAACCACTTTTCCTGGTTCAGAGCCGGTGCTTTGGCTGTCGAAAAAGAAAGAACTGGTTCTAAATTAGGCTCTGGCTCCAAACCAGCACTCAAACTGCCTCGGTGGAAAAGGGGCATTAGTGCTTTTTTTGAAAAGTAACTGCTCTATCTTGACTAAAATATCAATAAATGTTTAGAATAATATTTCGGTATTTAAATCACTAGCAATAATTAGACGATGAATAAAAGCAGAGATTGTAAGTCTTTGGGCTTTTGCTTCTGTCAAATGAATCATCCGGAAATAAGGATTATATAACAGTATACAAGACATGTGAGGTAGAAGAGACAAAGAGAGAGAGAAGTTGAGGGGGCAGAGATGGAAGGAGGACCTGATGTTTCATTTGAAACTGCGCAACAGAAACCAAACTCAGATGAGAAAGCAAACCATCAATCTAAATGATGGAGTTACTTTGGCAGTCGTGGGACTAAAGTGAGAACATATCAAGAACAACAAAGCTGACTCATAAAACACACACACACACACACACACACACACACACACATACACACACCATTTTTTCTACGCCTTCATTCTGCCACCAGCTATTTATGCATCAACACAATGCGGAAGAGACCTTGGGAGGCTTCAGTTCGGAAAAGCACCAACTATTCCCAGAGTGCCAAGCCTGTTACATCATGCTGAGTGGGACTCAACCAACTGTTAGGATATTCCCATGTTTTGGCAGCAAAAGTTCTTTTTTTTCTGTGGCAACACTGAGAGCATGCAGCGAGTGAAATTCTGTACGAAACAAGGTCCTAAATTTTAGCTATGGATTACACAATCATCAAATAAATCTTTATTTCAGTACTGTTCCTGCAAAACTAATTAAGATTTATTAACACATGTAAACACATACAGTATATTTGGGTAATGGCCTTTGAATAATAGACTGTATATAGAATGAAGAACAGCTTCTGGGAATGTATGTCCTATATCGGCATCAAAACTCAAGAATGAGCTACAGTATAGAGAACAAAAAAAACAACCCGGGTGGCTTTCTTACATTTTCAAAATCTAACCTGATTTCAGCAAAAATGTAGACGGTGCAAAACACGAGAAATTAGAGCACAATGCTTTAGAAAGGCAAGAGAAAACGAGGAAAAAGAAGCATTTCTGAAGAAAGACACATGAATGAAATATGATGAATGAGAATTTTAAATACATGGAGAAGAGAAGAAGGAAAAAACACTCACCCACACACAACCACACACACACACACACACACACTAACACCCCCCACCTACCCACACACACTATGCCTCCACACACACACACACACGCACACTACCCTCCACACACACACACTACCCTCTACACACACACACACACACAAATACGCACACATACATTGCCCTTCCACACACACACACCCACACCCACACTACCCTCCACACACACACTAACCCTCCACACACACACACACCCACGCTACCCTCCACACCCACACACACTACCCTCCACACACACACCCACACACACACACACACACACACACACACCCCCACTACCCTCCACACCCACACCCACACACACTACCCTCCACACACACACCCACACACACACACACACACACACACACACACACACACTACCCTCCACACACACACCCACACACACTACCCTCCACACACAAACACACACACACACACACACACACACTACCCCTCCAAATCAAAATGTGCTTTAATAAAGCGCTTACACAATGAAAATGAATGTTTCCCCTTCAAGTAGAACCATTTAGCAAAACATGCTTTAACTATACCGTTAACTTTAGCCTTTGGCTTTAACTTTTGGAAAGGCTTCCTACATATACTATTTTGTTTTACATATACCATAAAGTTTTGAGACTTTATATGATCAGATGCGTTTATAGCATTTTGACCACCACTAGGTAAAAACCTTCCAAAGAGATTTTTATTAGTCTCACAAATGTAGAAATTTTATTTTAGACTTTATTCTAGCAGTTCAAAAGTTCAGTATCACTGCCAAAAATTAGTTGAGTCACAAAGCTCGAGTATCATTAGCTATAAAAACTCTTTTCGACAGGCTAGGCAACAATAACATTATTGTTCTTTATGGTGTTAAATAGTCCAAAGATAAAGTGTGAGAGTGTAATTTATATGTTTTATTCATGCATGAAAATGAAACAGGAACACAGAACATAAAAAATGGATCAGCCAGAGAGTCCTTTGTGTCCTTGAATCAATTTGTGAATCAATTCATCAATTGTTCAGGGTGTGCCAGTTAATTGAATCTTTCCGATGAGATTCTCCTTCATTACCAAGTCCCAAATGTTATATTTAGACTCAGGTAAGGTGCTTATGAGAATCTTCTGAACACCCTTTAATGTGCCCTTTGGTGATGCCAGGATCAATACGTAAATGATATTACAATTTAACTTAAAATCTCTTCAATAATTATTCAGAACCAGCACATGAGAGCAGAGAGCAGTATAGTGATTTAGAGCAAGTAGTCTCTCTGTTTTTCTCTCTATCTCTCTCTCTCTCTCTCTCTCTCTCTCTCTCTCTCTCTCTCTCTCTCTCTCTCTCTATGTCTCTCTCTTACTCTCACCTGATTGCTCTCTGGTGGTCGTAGTCGATGATGTCACAACTGTGGATAGAGCGGGTATATGTGGCTCGGTTGGAGCGATGCTGCTGACCCATGGGATACTGGTGGACTGAGGCGTTGGGCTGTGACGTGCTATAGAACGGTGGTGGGATGCTGTTACTTGTCTCACTGCGGTAATCACTGTCCCGATCATCCACTGCGCTATCTGGGTCTTCGTCTACAGGTGGGAAGTGAGTTTTAGCAAAGGATTTAATTTCTCACACACGTTTGCCATTCAATTCACAACACTTACATGTCAAATATAATGCCAAAGCCAAAACCAAACAAAATCCTGTTATATATAAGCCTCTAGAATGAGATGAATGTTTTAAAACAATAGACTCTACTTGAAATGAGATTACCACAAGAGCTAAATCTGGCCCTGAGGGAGGAAGAAGAGGAAGGCTGTGACTCATATAGGAATGGAGTGTGGCGCTGTATTCAGTAAAACTCTTGTATAATTCAAAGCTCTTATTAGTATTGTACTTTGTAGACGAGATCGGATGAGGGGTGGCGTGACAAATGGGCCGACGGGCCAGCTGGACCCCTGCCAGTGAGCCAATCTGCTAATCCACGCATCAGCAAAGGGGTGTGTGAGTGTGTGTGATGCAGTAAGTGTATGATCTACTTGTGATCTTTTGATGACACTGTTGAAAGGCTCAAGAAGATTATGGATTATGTCATTTAAGAGTTATTATCGTGTTATTTTGGTGGAAGTAAGCAACTTGAGGTGATAGGTGAGATTTTCGATATACAAATTCCAATTGCGTTTGTCGGTAGACGGTGCGTCATGTAGTAAAATGACCCTATAATTACGAAACACTATACAGGTGGAAAAAGGAGTATATACAAGTATATAAAAATAAATAAAAACATCTAAAAAGTTTTTTTAAAGATAAATTTAATGCTTTAAATGATTTCACACAACAATGCAGCATGTTATAATCAGTGTTATAACAATGTAAGCTGTTATAATCTTGTAGCTAGAAAAAATCTTGTAGCTCTTGAAAAAATATTAATAGCTGGATAACCTGTGGAAACCAAAGAGACGTGTTCTGAGGGAAAAAATGCCACGTGAATTATTATACTGTCTCATATAAAACACTTTATTCATAGCCTGCAGCTTAATGACAGCAAACAGGGACTCACTCTGCTGGTCTCCCCACAAATTCCAGTTACCTGTAAGAGAGCAGACACAAAAAGGATCCTCAGATCTTTGTGTTTATTAGGCATAATTTGATTAAAAAAAAAATTATGTCATGGTATTCTTTCAATTAAAAAAACACTGAGAATCTGATTAGAAAAGAACTAACTTCGGAGTAGCAGCAGTAATTTATAATGACTGATGTTAATAGAATAAAACAACCTGTCATGTTTTATTCCTTACTGGATTCACCCAAGCGATCTCTCTTTTTCCTCTCTGCTAATGGAGTGGAGGAGATCACAAAGCCTTTATTATAGATGGCTGTGATGCCTCGCCAGTCTGTGATTAACACAGTGTGGGTCTGGCGGGTAGCCAATGACAATCTCCGGCTGTCCGCCACAGCCAACGACAAGCCACCTGAGTGTGGCCCAGGCCGCTGGGACCTGTGTCAGCTCTGTGTAAGGCAATCATGAAGAGGGCTTACTCCAGTCTAGCTGGCAGATAACATGTCATTCACATTTCTCCATCACACAGACATTAACAATGTACTGCCAAGCAGTAAGAACTGAGCTGACTCCAGCATGTAGAAATCTCAGAGCTTCTGTAATAATAATAATAATAATAATAATAATAATAATAATAATAATAATAATAATAATAATAATAATAATAATAATATGAAGATCATTATTGTTGTTGTTGTTGTTCTTCTTCTTCTTCTTCTTCTTATTATTATTATTATTATTATTACTATATAAGGAATATATTATTGAATTATTCAAATTATTCAGTCATTTTTTCTTTGCTTCGTTTGATCAGTATTTTTGCCCTAATTCTAATGCCTTTTGTGTTTCCTTGACCTGCTGTCACTGATTAAACACTACTTTAGCACTAGTTTTACTCCACCAGTGGCTTTGTTTGATTTTTTTTCTTTTGGTGAACTCTTTGTTTGAATTTTTCTTAGAGAGGTGATATGATGGCAGTTAGCCAGCCCACCTTAATTCTGCCCTCAAATAACATCCCTGAAATGTCTGTTACTATTACATGGTTCATTCAGACTTGAAGGTGTTTTGACCAAAGTCCATTCAGTATTAGGAACTAAAGAGTAACTACAGAACGGGAATAAAGCCTTTATTATCGCCACATATACATTTCAGCACAGTGGAATTCTTTTCTTCACATACCCCAAATGAGGAGGTTGGGGTCAGAGTGCAGGGGCAGCTATGATACAGTGCCCCTGGAGCAGGGAGGGTTGAGGGCCTTGCTCAAGGGCCCAGCAGTGGCAGCTTGGCTGTGCTGGGCCTTGAACCCTGATCCTCCGATCAACAACCCAGAGCCTTAACCAGTTGAGCCACTACTGCCCCCCGTACGTATGATGCTGATCCAATGATGTCATTAGCTATCTGTTTATTTTGCATCAGATCTGATATTCTGCAAATGATCTATAATTAGATTGTCTCTTAGTGTGTTCTCCTGCCTCCATATACAACCTCATGTCCATAACCTGAACACACTGCTATTAGTGAAAGTGAGTAGTTAGTGAAGGCATGAGGTGGCCTCTGTGAAAAGCTCTGCATTTCCATTTTGCCAGTGTAAAGTGAAACTAAACAAAAAGTGGTGATAAATCTATCAACTTTCAGACTACTGTAAGAATTTGGCCTTTGCAGATCAGGTGATGCCAAAATTCCACATCAAAAGCTTCCATAACACAGATAACTGATATCCGGTGAGTGTAAGATTACATAATCCAGACAAGACTAAAAGCTT